>NC_064846.1:50915607-51218637 GCF_024166365.1 Elephas maximus indicus | reverse complement strand
CATCCCACAACTCGTTGGATCTTTAGTCATTAACGTTTAATGCATCAAATCTATGCTTGAGATGGTCTCTAAATTCAGGTGGGATATACTCAAGGTCAAATTTTGGCTCTTGTGGACTTGTTTTAATTTTCTTCAACTTGAACTTGCATATGAGCAATTGATGGTCAGTTCCCCTGGTCTTGTTCTGACTGATGATATTGAGCTTCTCCATTGTCTCTTTCCACAGATATAGTTGATTTGATTCCTGTATATTCCATCACTGGGGGATGTTGTTGAAAAAAGATATTTGTGATGAATAAGTCATTGGTCTTGCAAAATTCTATCATGTGATCTCTGACATTGTTTCTGTTACCAAGGCCATATTTTCCAACTACCAATCCTTCTTCTTTGTTTCCACCTTTCGCATTCCAATCACCAGTAATTATCAATGCATCTTGATTGCATGTTTGATCAATTTCAGACTACAGAAGTTGGTAAAAATTTTCCATTTCTTCATCTTTGGCATT
This sequence comes from Elephas maximus indicus, assembly GCF_024166365.1. Taxonomy (NCBI): domain Eukaryota; kingdom Metazoa; phylum Chordata; class Mammalia; order Proboscidea; family Elephantidae; genus Elephas; species Elephas maximus. The sequence goes on along the minus strand of NC_064846.1, from coordinate 51,218,131 downwards.
AGTGGTTGGTGCATAAATTTGAATAATAGTCGTATTAACTGGTCTTCCTTGTAGGCATATGGACAGCAGTACATCGAGAGGAAACTGCCAGAAATTCAAGCTGGATTCAGAAGAGGATGTGGAACGAGGGATATCATTACTGATGTCAGATGGATCTTAGCTGAAAGCAGAGAATACCGGAAAGATGTTTACCTATATTTTATTGACTATGCAAATGTATTCAACTGTGTGGATCATAACAAATTATGGATAACATTGTGTAGAATGGGAATTTAAGAGCACTAAATCGTGCTCATGAGGAACCTGTACAAAGATCAAGAGGCAGTTATTCAAACAGAACAAGGGGATGCTGCATGGTTTAAAATCAGGAAAGGTATGTGTCAGAGTTGCATCCTTTCACCATACTTATTCAATCTGTATGCTGAGCAAATAATCTGAGAAGCTGAACTATATGAAGAAGAACGGGGCATCAGGATTGGAGGAAGACTCGTTAACAACCTGCCTTATGCAGATGACACAACCTTGCTTGCTGAAAGTGAAGAGGGCTTGAAGCACTTACTGATGAAGATCAAAGACCACAGCCATCACTATGGATTGCACCTCAACATAAAGAAAACAAAAATCCTCACAACTGGACCAATAAGCAACATCATGATAAACAGAGAAAAGATTGAAGTTGTCAAGGATTTCATTTTACTTGGATCCACAATCAACACCCATGGAAGCAGCAGTCAGGAAAGCAAATGACGTATTGCATTGGGCAAATCTGCTGCAAACAACCTCTTTAAAGTGTTCAAAAGCAAAGATGTCACTTGAAGGACTAAGGTGCACCTCACTAAAGCCATGGTATTTTTAATCACCTCATGTGCATGCAAAAGCTGGACAGTGAATTAGGAAGACTGAAGAACTGATGCCTTTGAATTATGGTGTTGGCAAAGAATATTGAATATACCATGAATATGCCGGAAGAACGAACACATCTGTCTTGGAAGAAGTACAGCTAGAATGCTCCTTAGAAGTGAAGATGACTAGACTTCATCTCATATACTTTGAACATGTTATCTGGAGGGACCAGTCCCTGGAGAAGGACATCGTGCTTGGTAAAGTAGGGGGTCAGTGGAAAAGAGGAAGAACCTCAATGAGATGGCTTGACACAGTGGCTGTAACAGTGGGCTCAAGCGTAACAACGATTGTGAGGATGGCACAGAACCGGGCAATATTTTGTTCTGTTGTACATAGGGTCACTGTGAGTTGGAACCAACTCACAGCACCTAACAACAATAGCAACAATATTTATGCTTTCTTTCTTTATCTTGTCTTATTGCTTGTGTAAAACCTTCAGGGAAGTTTAAATAATAGCAGTGGAAGTAGGCTTCCTTGTCTTATTCCTGAATTTAAAAGAAATGCCTCTAGTATTTTATTGTTACATATGGTGTTTGCTGTTGGTTTTCTAAAGAATGCCTTTTTTTTTTTTAATGAAGGAGGTTTTCTTTTGTTTCTAGACTAAGAGGTTTTTGACTTTTTTTTAATCAAGATTGAGTGTTAACTTTGCTCAAATGACTTGTGCACATGTTCTTGAGACTGTGTTTTTCTACTTTACTAGTGCAGTGAATTATATTAAAGAATTCCTAATACTAGCATTCCTTTGCATCCTTAAAATAAATCCTATTTGTTCATGATGTATTATTCTTTTAATATTCTTCGCTGATCATTTTACTGTTAGGTTAGCTAGGTTCTTTGCACCTATATTAGGTGACACATTGGTTTACAGTTTTCTTTTTTTGTGCTAATAACTTTGATTTTCATATCAGTGTTGTGCTCACATCATAGGATGAATTTTAGAATAATCTGTATTTTTCTATGCTCTGGAATAGTTTATATCACATAAGAATTATCTGTTACTCGACAGTTTTAGAAAATGAGCCTATAAAACCATCTGGGTCTGCTGCCTTTTTGGTGGGAGGTAGATCTTTGATTGTTTTTCAGGTCTGTTTATTCAAATTTTCTTACTGTTGCTGAGTTAATTTTGCCCGTTTGTATTTTCCTAGAGAATTATCCAGTTCATCCAGACTTTCAGATGTATTGGTATAAAGCTTATGGAATTCATTCAATGACTATGTAATGGTACCTTTATGTGCTGGGCACTTTTAGTGATCTCTGTATCTGTGTTTATATTACCCCTTTCCTTCTCAATGATGTTTATTTGTGATTTCTTTTATCACACTTGCTGAAGATTAAACTATTTTATTTATTTTTTCAAATAACCAGCTCTTGGTTTTATTAAGTCTACTGGGTTTTTTTTTAAAAAAGTTTTTCCTGTTTCATTAATTCTACTTTTTATCATTTTTACCCTTGCTTTTAGATTTCTTAAATATTATAATGATTGTACCACTAGTGCTTATTCTCCATGGAGCAGTATAAAATTGCATATTTTCTAAGGTTCTTGAATTATAATTTTTGGCACAGAGAGGGATGTACATCTCCCAATGTGTTTGAAATGTTTAATTGACAACCCCACATGATGACTTGGAAATTGCTTATGTGGTTAGAGCAAAGCATATGAAATGAGACTTGAATACCATTTATTGACATTAAGTGGCTGTCCTTTGGTGATTTGGGGGCATGTAGCATTAAGGTCAAAGTACGTATCAGAGTAGAACTGAACTATAGTCTATATACAACTTTTTTAATGGTAAAATAGGCACGTTTACCTTTGTTATTTCTATAAAAAGTTCAAAGAAAAATAAAATTTATTGTAGCAGAGAGGAATCTCTAAATTGAAAGATAATTTCTATATTGAATTTTAAGTTCAAAATTCTGAATTGCTTTTAATCTTTTTTTTAAAGTTGCGTGTTGTATCACAAGATGTGAAATTGAGCCTTCATGAATTGGATGAACTTTATGTCATCTTTAAGGTATTGTTATTCTTCTTTAAATGAAAAATAATGTACTTTTAGCAGAATTTTATTACAACTACTCTTAAATATTTTATCTTTAATTTCACAGACATGTTTAAAAGAAAAAGCTCTTCCAAAATTACTTTTTGTGATGTAATAACTTTTTTTTTTTTTATAGAAAGAGCTGTTTCTTTCTTGTTATTGGTGTTTGAATTGTCCAGTATTGAAGTACCATGACCCCAGCCTGCCATACTTGGAACAGTATCAGATTGACTGCCAGCAGTTCAGAGTCTTGTATCACTTCTTGAGTCCCTGGGCTCATTCTGCAAACAGAGACTCACTAGCTTTATGGACGTTCAGATTGTTGGATGAAAACTCTGACTGCCTTATAAACTTCAAAGAATTCTCATCTGTAATAGGTAAGGTGATGTCTAATCATTTCTTTTTTTAAAGCAAAAAATAATTTTTTTTTTATAAATATTTAATACTGGTTATTTTTACCAATTTAGTCAGATTATAACTGGACCTTTTCTGTGTTTGTTGCCAATTCTAAGTATATTGATCTAATTTTGCCCCAACTGTCACAGAAAAGCAAGCTGTTAGATGTGGGTGTTTCAATAAAGGAAGAGAATGACCTGGCTTCCCCACACTCAGGTGCATGGATGCTACAGAAAGACTTTCCACCTCAGTAAAAATCCAACCTAGAAAAGCGGTAGGGGAATATCAAACAAACTAGTAGCACCAATCGTATTGTTTATTTCTCTGTTTTTCCAGATAGCCCCAGGATGCTTTTTTTTTTTTAAATCAGGGATTGCCCATGGAATAGCAATTATTTCCTCAAATGAGGCATAAGGCCTCATTCCAAAGAAAAACGAAGTTCGAGGTTGGGGGAGAAGAGATCAGCACGGGAGCATTTTATCCCTCTGTTAAAGGATATTTTGCTTATACCTTTAAGGGAGAGGATCTCACTGGTTGGGTGGTTCTTTAACTATTAAAGTAACTGAAGGTTTCTGATTCCTGATTCTTGGCTAATATCTGTATCTTAATTAATCTGTGTTGCTGGACTTAATTGAATGTTCTCTGGATACGTGATTATTTGTAATTGAATTTTATTGAACAGACATAATGTACAACGGAAGTTTTACTGAGAAGCTTAAACTGCTTTTTAAGCTGCATATCCCTCCAGGTAAGATTTTAACAGTCTTTAATGATGTACAGGAAGGAGCTCCGTGTCCTGGTGGTTAAGAGCTTTGCTGCTAACCGAAAGGCTGTTGGTTCATAGCTACCAGCTGCTCCATGAGAGAAAGATGTGGCAGTCTGCTTCTGTAAAGATTTATAGCCTTGAAAACCCTATGAGGACAGTTCTATTCTGTCCTATAGGGTCGCTATGAGTTGGAATCGACTCGACAGCAATGGGTTTGGTTTTGTTTAATGATGTACGTAAGGAATTTATTCCATTTTAACAAAATATAATTACAGATATAATTCCATTTCAACAAATAACATGATTTTCAGTATGATATATGGCCATTGATTCATTGTGGCCCATAGATCATACTACCACTACTTTTACTGATATAGTGAATTCTATAGAAGAGATTCAGCGTTAACAAATGGATTTACAAGTTTCCTTCCTGTTAGTGGTCAATCTATTTAATAATAGTTTGTACACATGAACTACGTATCATTTGAATATTGGTATAACATTGTTTTTTTGTTTGTTTGTTTTTGTTATTAGTGAGTAGAATTTAACTTTAGACAAACTTCTAAACTTGAAAAAAACTAAAAAAATCATTCAGAAATGTGGGACCAGATAGCAGGGATATTAAAAATTGGAAAAGATAGCAAAATAAAAACTACCTTTTATTGAGCACATTGTTTCTCAAATAATTTACTTTGCATACAGTCTTTCATTTGATCTTTACAATGTCCGTGAAAGGTGGTATCATGCTTCTAATTTTGATGATAAGGAAAGTGAGGGTGGGAAAGATTAAATAACTTGAGGAAGATCACATAGCCAATAAGTTGTGTAGCTGGAATTCAAACTGAGGTCTGACTCCAAAACTCGGCTTTCCTTCGGTTCTACCAAACGGCCTCAAAGTTACCACACTGTTACAGTTTAGTGTTTCGCACTGACCTTAAGAGACTGCTTTTCCCAAGCCTGTTATGTGCTTTGGGAAAACAGTCTTAGGCTTTAAATTATAGGCACATTGTAAAAGTACCTTTTAGCTTAGATAGGATAATTCACAAAAACAATTGACACCTCATAGTTCTTCGAAAGCTACACCTGGGTTCCCTTTTGGAGTCTTCCCAGGACATCCAAGAAACATTCTTCACTAGACCAAAAAGCAAACAGCCATCTTTAATTTTTCATATACTCAAATCACCAACACAGCATTAAAAACAAAAGACAAACCACTTAATTTAAATCTAAAAGGAGTTTACATTGTCAGTTTGGCTGTTAGAATGTCTAATATTGTCATCAAATACATTTTCAGTAGAGGGATCAAAAATTGGAAAAATGTTATGTACTTGTTAAAGCGTAGGTAGGAAGTAAAACAAAACACCCATCTTCATGTTTTCCTTATTATTTGTATATCTAAACATAGTAGTATGATTTAACAGTTAATGTTTTTTGTCTCCAAAAATAATCTAGAATGATAGTACAGTCCCTCATTTTGTTACTGAAGAGGTTTTTTAAATGACTAAGGTCACATTTTCAGAGATTTCCAAATGCCAGGTTTTCTTATTTCAACTTGTAATGGCTCTCACAAAGCTATTAAAAAGCAATTCGGAGAAATAATAGAACTCAGAATGACCAAGAACTTTTTATTGTTTGTTAGTAAAATAGCACCACTTCCACATTTCTTCACATATGGTCTTCTTATACAGGGATCCTTTGTTTAACTCCCTGTCCCCTGTTTGCCTGACCCATTATGGACTCCGTCTTTGTCTCTCATTATTAGTAAATGTGGTTTGAGTTAATCTGTTTTCAGCTTATACTGACGTGAAATCTCAGGACCCTTCAAAAGGAGATGAACTTTCCAAGGAAGAATTACTTCATTTCAGTCAGCTACATGGTAAATTTCTTTTTTAAAAGTTTATCTATATTGATGATTGATCTCAAAGAGATCTCCCTGACTTAGATTTTCTTGACCCAGCTGTAACTAGTAAAATTTGGGTTAATTATACTTCTTTTGTATTGTCATAATACTTAGCACAGTGTTAAGTTCTTGGCGATATTCCACAAATATTTGATTATCCAAACTGCTTTTTTTGGTTTTGATTCGTAGAATCTCCTGTTTATGGGAGAATTAAAAGGAAAATGAATTCTGTTTCTACTTATGTTTCCAAAATTTCTAAAATGTATCAGGCCGTTTTTATGCTTTGCTAAAATACAATGAAGAGAATATAATCTTTGCCAATTGAGGGTCATAGTTATTCAAATAATGAATACTTATTATAAATTACTGTAGATGTAGAAGACAGGGATGAATCTGTCTCTAAGACATAATTTGGAAATGATATTTTTGTGCTCTTTGCTTCAGTTTCATAAATATGCAATGTCTTTTGAAGGGATGAGGTCTGATTAATATATATTTTTGGTTACTGTATGTTAATGTAGCTGGAGCCCTGGTGGTACAGTAGTTAAGAGTTTGGCTGCTAACCAAAGAGTTCGGCAGTTTGAATCCACCAGCCACTCCTTGAAAACCCTATGTGGTAGCTCTGCTCTGTCCTATAGGGTTGCTATGAGTCGAGATCAACTCGATGGTAATGGGTTCCCCCCCCACTTTAGTATGTTAAAGTATTTGAACATTAAGTTTGAAGAGACCTTACAAATCATCTAAGTCAAGTCTCTTAATTTCATATATAAGGGCACTAAGGTTCAGAGAGGGGAAGTGACTTGCATAAGGTTTCACAATGAGTTATTGCCAGAACCAGGACTAGTAGCACAACCTTCTGACTTCCGGTGTGCTTTTCTTTTCTTTCTTTCTTTTTTTTTTTTACTTGATAGTAAAAGTAATACAGTTTAATGTGAGGAAAATCACAAAGCAGAAACTACCACCCAGAAATAAACAATATTTGATATACTCCCTTCTAGGATTTTTTTAAGATGGATTTTTCCTCAGTATTCTTTTTTAATATGAAAGCTCTTGAGTACTTTGAATTCTAATGACAGGAGGTCAGATCAACTAAAATTGGTTTCTGAATCAAGAAAGTAATGTGCACTTATAATAAGTCTTTATGTAGAGTCTAGTTTTAAACTTGTTAAATATCTTACAAAATGCAATTGCCCTCTTTTCCTGTAGTTTCCAGACCTGCAAATGAGAAGGAGGCGGAATCAGTAAAAAACAGCCCTGAAAAAGGTACTGTGATCTAGGAATATCATTTAATTTAGTTTATTAAGTTACTGTTTTTATAAATAGGATTAACTACACAGGGAAAAAAGTGGATCCCTTTAAAGGCTATTGATTTGTCCTGAGAGCTTTTTCAGTTCCTTTGTGTTGGTTTAACAATTTATTTTTTCTTCCTTTGATACTGAAGTCCCAGAAGTTACAGAAAATATAATAGTAAATGATCCATATTCATTTAATTTTATTATTTTAAAAATAGTTATTTTTACTTACAACAATAATAGATAATCCATGTAAAAGGAGTTCAAACAGTACAGAAGCCCTCATGCCCCCTGTCCAGCCCTACCCTGAGGTAAATGCTGAGAACACTTTGGTTTATATCCTTTTCAGATCTGTTTCTATGCATACACAAAGGTACATAAACATCTCTCTTTAAAAAAAAAATCATTCCATAAATATTGTTCTACAATTCATTTTGCTATGTATCATGGACATTTTTTCATGTCAGTACATTTGGATCATGTTATTTTTAATGGATGCACAGTATTGCATTTTTTGGTTGTACCATAATTTATCTCGATCAGAGATAAGATCAAGAACCGATGGTACTAAAGGAAGAAGTCTAAGCTGTACTGAAGGCATTGGTGAAAAACAAGACTCCAGGAATTGACAGAATATCAATTGAGATGTTTCAACAAACAGATGCAGTACTGGAAGCTCTCACACCCATCTATGCCAAGAAATTTGGAAGACAGCTTCCTGGCCAACTGACTGGAAGAGATCCATATTTATCCCTATTCCCAAGAAAGGTGACCCAACTGAATATGGGAATTATAGAACAATATCATTAATATCACATGCAAGCAAAATTCTGCTGAAGATCATTCAAAAATGGCTGCACCAGCATATCGACAGGGAACTGCCAGAAATTCAAGCCGGATTCAGAAGAGGACGTGGAACCAGGGATAGCATTGCTGCTGTCAGATGGGTCCTGGCTGAAAGCAGAGACTACCAGAAGGATGTTTACCTGTGTTTTATTATCTATGCAAAGGCATTCGACTGTGTGGATCATAACAAACTATGGATAACATTGTGAAGAATGGGAATTCCAGAACAGTTAATTGTGCTCATGAGGAACCTTTACATAGATCAAGAGGCAGTTGTTTGGACAGAACAAGGGGATACTGATTGGTTTAAAGTCAGGAAAGGTGTGCGTCAGGGTTATATCCTTTCAGCATGCTTATTCAGTCTGTATGCTGAGCAAATACAGTAGTACCCCCGCTTACCCCCAGTTTCGCTTTCCACCACTTTCAGTTTCCCGCGGTCAACCTCATTCGGAAAAGATTAAATGGCAAATCCAGAAATAAACAATTCATAAGTTTTAAATTGGATGCTGTTCTGAGTAGCGTAATGAAATTTTGTGCCGTTCCACTCTGTCCCACCTGAGACATGAATCCTGTTATCTACGCTGTATACACTACACGCCTGTTAGTCACTTAGTAGCTGTCTTGGTTATCAGATCGACTGTCATGGCAGCACAGTACTAGTGTTCAAGTAACCCTTATTTTACTTAATAATAGCCCCAAAGCACAAGAGTAATGATGCTGGCATAAAGTGGAAAAGTGAAAGTTCTCAATAATAAGGAAAGGAAAAAAATCGTATGCTGAGGTTGCTAAGATCTACAGTAAGAATGAATCTTCTATCCATGAAATTGTGAAGAAGGAAGAGGAAATTTGTGCTGGTTTTGCTGTTGCACCTCAAACTGCAAAAGTTACAGCCACAGTGCATGATAAGTTCTTGATTAAGATGGAAAAGGCATTAAATTTGTGGGTGGAAGACATGAACAGAAAACGTTTCAATTGACTGCAACACATTGCTCCAGAATGCGTTGAGTCTATATGAAGCCGTCAGCAAGGGATCCCCTGAAATGAGTGACACCAAGCCATTTACTGCAAGTAAGGGATGGTTGCACAGATTCAAAAATAGGTTCGGACTGAAAAATAGGAAAATTGCTGGAGATGCTGCATTTGCCAATGAAGAAGCTGCTGCCACTTCCCAACAGAGTTGAAGAAGTTGGTTAAGGAGAAAGAATACCATCCAAAGCAAGCCTTCAATTGCAGTGAAACTGGGCTGTTCTGGAAGAAGATGCCCAATAGAACCTATGTTCATAAAAGTGCAAAGGAGGTGCCAAGGCATAAAACATGGAAGAACAGATTAACTCTGGTACTACATGGCAGTGCTGCAGGGCATATGACAAAGCCAGGTGTAGTGTCCAGAATGAAGAACCCACATGCTCTCAAAAACAGACATTACCTGCCTGTGTTCTGGCAATGTAATCAGAAAGTGGGGGTGGAATGGAATGTTTCCACCAGTGCTTCATCCCAGAAGTGAAAAAATACTTGGAAGAGGAAGGGTTGGAATTTAAAGCCCTGTTGATAACAGATAATGCACCTGGCCATCCCTAATCTGTTTGTTATGAAAATGTCAAGGTTGTATTTTTACCTCCAAATACAACCTCATTACTTCAGCCCCTTGACCAGGGCATCATTCAGTTTGTCAAGGCCACATACAGCTGCCTGGTATTTGATTGCACTCGATCAGCAATTGATGTGGGCCCTAATCTGGACATAGTGCAGTGCTGGAAATCTTTCACTCCTGCCGATGCAATAACATTCATCAAAGCTGCAATGGATGAATTAAAGCCAGAAACTGTAAATGCCTGCTGGAAGAACTTAGGGAATGAAGTCATGAATGATTTTAAAGGCTTCTCGGGGGTCAATAGAGAAGTTAGCAGAATCACTCACGTAGCAAGAAAAGTCGGTGGAGAAGTATCTGCCAACCTGCTTGATGAAGAAGTGGAAGAACATATTGAAGGCCACCGAGAAGTGTTAACAAATGAGGAATTGGAAGAACTTGTTGAGTCATTGACCAAGGAAGACGAAGATGAAGAAGAAACTGAAGCAGAACCAGCAATGCGGACATTACTAAAATTTGCTGAAGTGTTTCAAATTGCACAAACATTAAAGGACAAATTTATGGAATTCGGTCCTCAGATGGAACACAGCATTAAAGTCACCTGTGTGGTTGTCGAAGGATTACAACCTCTGCAGCAACACTTTGATGAGTTAAAAAGAAGGAGACAGCAACTTCTAATTACAATGTTCTTCTTGTGATGTGAGATCATACAATGCCTATGTGATGAGGTGAAGGACATAGGCATTGTGATGTAGTGTTAGGCAACTACTGACCTTCTGATGATTCTTCAGAAGGAGGATCATCTGCCTCGGGTGATCCTGGATCATTGAGTCATGATGATGTTGATGGCTGGGGATCCTCCGTAGTTGAAGGTTTTTTACTTGGATCCACAATCCACGCCCATGGAAACAGCAGTCAGAAAACCAAACGACACATTGCATCGGGCAAATCTGCTGCAAAAGACCTCTTTAAAGTGTTAAAAAGCAAAGATATCACTTTGAGGACTAAGTTGTGCCTGACCCCAGCCATGGATTGACACAGTGGCTGCCACAACGGGCTCAAACATAGCAACAATTGTGAGGATGGTGCAGGACTGGGCAGTGGTTCGTTCTGTTGTACACAGGGTTGCTATGGGTTGGAACTGACTCGACGGCACCTAACAACAACAGCCATAATTTATGGCAATAACTAGCCCTATAATTGTACATTTAGGTTGTTGGAATTATTATTATTGCAAATGATACTGCAGCAAACATTTTTATACATACATTTTAGGATACTTTTCAAATATGTCTTTAGGACAATATAGATGCATAGAAGTGTTGGAATGCTGGGTCAAAGAGTATGCATATTTAATATTTTGATAGAGGCTGTCAAATCACTCTCCCAAAGCCTATTATATATATATATTTTTAGTAATGTTTAGTTAAAAATATTTAATTGCTGTTTAGGAAGCATTGAGTTTCTTTTGTGGTGATGGAAAATTTGGCAACATATTGGGGATGGTTGCACAGCAAAATTAATGTAGTTGATGTCACTAAATTGTACCTGTGAAAAACTTTAAATTGGCAAATGTTGTATTACATGTATTTTTACAACAATAAAAAAATAGTAGAAAAGAAAGAATTAATTGCTGAGGATCTATTTAAATATTATAAATTTCCCAGGTTGTTCAGTATTTCTACCCAGTTTTCCAAGGGATCCTAAAAAATTATTAGTAAATCGACACCTATAGCATCTTGATTTAATTCTTTTAAGGAACGAGTGAGTAAGTAATGTTTTGAGTTTTTGGAAAAGAGTCACTGTAGACCACTGTGGTATCTGCATATTAAGAACGTAATATACGAACTGCTTTAACTTAGTACTATGCATGAGAATGTCTATATGAAATTTGCATTGTCAAGCCGTGCTGTACTGTTTTAGTTGAAGTGAAGATAAAGTATTCTAGGAGCCAATGGGTGAAATAAAAGGTAAATCTGGGTTATTGACTAGGTAAAAAAAAAAAAAAAAAAGGACTTATATCTCAGTGAAATTTATCTCAGTCCTAATTATTCTTTTGAGATTTTGGAAAATGTAGTGGGCTGTTTATTATGAAATGGTTTTATTCCCTTCATTTAGGCAAAGGAAAGGTTGATATTCAAACATATCTAAATCAATGGCAAGAGGAGCTTTTCAAAAAAGAAGAAAACATTAAGAATTTACCAAGAATGAATCAGGTATAGTATTTTCAAAGAGAAAATTCTAGGTTCCCAGTTTTTGTATGAATTTGGGTGTATGCAACTCTAAAGTAGCTAACGTGCTATTATGAAAATAGTTAAATTGTCTGTCTGTTATCTCTGTAACTTTCAGATGACCCCAGAAGAGTGGGAGCAAATTTTTATATATATTTTTATCTTAAACACTTAAATACATTTTAGTGTTTCGGTATAATTCATCTGTTATGAACATTTGTACCTGTAGAAAAGATGTACAATAACATATGTTTCAATGCCTTCTCTTCCAGCTTTATTGGAAATGTTCATTCATTCAGTAAATATTTTTAGTGTCTACTAGTTGCCAAGCCCAAAGCTAGCTACTTGGAATACAAAATTACTAAAATAGGTCCAGCCCTGGTTCCTAATGAGCTTGTACTTGAACTTGCTCAGGCAATACTAATGACTACTATTGACAGAATTCTAAATTCGTCTCTTTCTTACACACTATCCAGTCAGAATATATATATATATATATATATATATATATATATATATATATATATATATATATATTTTTTTTTTTTTAATTAAAATCTGATTGGCAGAGATACTGAGGATCTCTGAAACTCTACCAAAATCAGAAGTACCAAGAACTTAGTATTTCTCAATGACTAGATAATTTGACAGTTGACTAAGTACTTTTTAAAATGAGTGAATATGATATATTTATTTCTAGATTATTATGAATGAAAAACACTACAGCCTAAGGAAGAAAGGGAAAAAAAGTTAAAAGTTTGTTACAATGTAGTTTTTATAAAGTATATCCTTTATATTTGTTGTTTATTTACAGGTAAACTTTTCTGATAGGATGATTGACTTATTAGGACTCTTTTGTGTTAGAATCACTTTTTTAGATTGAGAAAGTGTCACACAAGCATCTTGCAGAAATGTCTGCAGATTATCTAAGGGCAATCAGCAGACAAGCCAGGTTACATCTTCACTTGGGCCCAACCTCAGCCTTTAAAAAGGAACATGCCCAAATGGGCTCCTTAGATCTAGCTTGCACTGTTAGATAAGTCACAAAAGTCTCTCTTCCCTTTAAGGAGTCCTAGCTGAACTGCCTTCTTCAAACCCTTTGTGAAGATTAGGTGGAAATCATTCTTCATCCTTTGGATAAGTTTGGTTAATGAATGAATGATTTACATGTAGGGAAATATGGGAATGTGCCTAATTAAAAGTACCACTTAACACTGAAGTAATGCTGGCAGGTAAACTGTCCAGGAATTTGTCATACTGTGTATACTGTGCTAGTATTAGACAATCAATGAGAGGACTTACATGAAATTTTCTTCTGCATCTCATGCCCATATTTCTAAAACTAAGATATAGTTTGGGATTAATCGTCAATTCTTATGGCTTCTAGGGTGAAGATTATATGGTACAGATTCTATATAGGAGACTATGCACTTCTAAGTTCTCTTTATATTTGCTACAGCTAATACTCAAATGTGTTATTTCCAATTTATGTCTTCTAGTCACAATTTATTCAGTTTTCAAAAACTCTATATAACTTATTCCATGGAGACCCTGAAGAAGAGTCATTATATCAGGCCATTGCTGTTGTAACCAGCCTTTTACTCAAGATGGAAGAAGTTGGAAGGAAACTACATAGCCCTATGTCATCAGCCAAAGGATTCTCTGGGACTGTCTGTGCTTCTCGAGGACCCAGTGAGGGGACAACAGAGAACCACTTGCGGGAGAAAGATCCCTCCTCGCCCAAGCAAGAACCTCAGTGGTCATTTGCATTTGAACAAATTCTTGCATCTTTGTTGAATGAACCTGCATTGGTGAAGTTTTTTGAGAAACCCGTAGATGTAAAACCCAGGCTAGAAAATGCAAAAACCTCTCAGTTAAGGTCTAGAACCAAGATATAAATCTCTTAACAGGAATGGTCTATCATAAAAACAAGTTTAATCAAGATTCCTGAAGCTATCAGCTGAATTCCTGGGAGTATGGCTCAGGAATTTAGCTTTGTCTTGTTACCAGTGTGTTTGAAGGCAAATATGTATATATATTCTGAAGCACAATGATTCTTTCCTTTGTGGTGATCTAAAATTTTGATATTCTCAAATACAAAAGTTCTTTTTATATGTCACAAGATGTATGATGTCAGGGGAATATGCTAAATGTTACCACCAGAGGGCACTACCTTATCACTTTTAGTAAGGAAATTACTAGATTTGTGCTGCCTTTTACATATAAATTAGTGATGATTTTCACAAGATGGTGTTGTGTTTGAGTATTAGTGATGGTGTATGTCATATAGATAAATCCTACTTTCCAAATTGTCTCAGATCTATGAGAATGCTTTAGAAATCTGGGCTTTGAAACCTATATATAGCCTTATTTACCTGGAAGATTACCCTTTGGAGGCCCTATTTTCAGGTCATCTAACTGAAATATTGTTAATGTTTAAATCTCACTCTGTCTTCTGATAATTTTTTTTAGTAGCTTCTGCATTCTCCCTACCTGAGAGGTTCAGAAGCTGCTGACTTCCACTTCTGTCTGTGTTACTGATTTAAAAAAAAAATCAAGAACTCTAAACTCTGGGCTGATATAAGGAAAAATAATATTGGATGGAGTTTAAGCCTTTTCAGGAGGGTTAAGAAATAGTTTCATTAGCTCTGTATATCTCTCATTAGACTGAGAAATTACTTGAAATTCTTCTGAGCATTCCTTTTTATGGCACTTGTCTCAGAGTAGCTTGGGACTGCTTTTGTTCTAGCTTTAGATATTGGATTTTCAACACTCATGTTTTAAGTTACATAAAGAACAGTTACACTAAGACTGGATTATTGTATTAGTTTGGCAAGTTCATAAAGTATACTTGTGTAAAGTGATTGTCAAGGTAATGTATAGAATTGCCAGCATCTAGCTAAAAAGTTTTGACTATCTGATTTAGATATGTAATCTCTGTGTACTTTATGCTGCTTGTAGCTCATATTCAGTCATTACAATGAAAGTCCACCTAGAGATAGTGGGCTTTGTTAGCATTTAAAAAACAAACAAACAAGCAATCCATACCTATCCTATCTTCCCTTCTGTCTCTGACAAGAGCCATTTATTAATCAATTAATTTAAGAAATTGAGGGGAAACTCATCCATTGGAATTATCTTTCTTCACAAAAAACTTTGGTTTTAAGCCCTTTGACTTTTCTAAATGTGAAACAATGAAAGGGCAAACATCCTTCAGAGTGACCCCAGAAGTCTCCCTTCCTGGGAAGGAATCTGTACAGTCAACCTTTGACGAAGAGTCCACTGTGAACAAGGCCTAATACAGAAGGTTTCATCACCATAGAATATATTTTTTCAGACAGTTTCAGGAATTTTCAAGTTGACCCTCTGAGAATTTCATAAATTGGGCATGGCCAAACACTTATTTAGTAGTGTCTTTAAAAGGATACGGTCAACCTTGTCCTTTCAAGGAAATTACCACTTAAAGAGATAGCTGGTACATAAACATCTATTTCTCAGAAGTAATCTGCTGAAACATCTAAATCTTAGAACTTCGTCAATAGTTTATATGAAAAGTATCACATAAAAATCTTGATCTACTATTATGCAATGATCCTTAAATTATACTACAGTAGCTCCAGAAAGACACAAAGCTGTATGTTTATATACAAAGGCACTATTGTACACACTTCGTTGAATATTTTATGAATTGTATTTACCAAAAAAAACCCAATTTCTTAAGAACATATGTTATTAATATTTGATATTATTTTAAAGTCAGACTATTGAAAATTACC
The DNA here is from genome assembly GCF_024166365.1 of Elephas maximus indicus. Lineage (NCBI taxonomy): Eukaryota > Metazoa > Chordata > Mammalia > Proboscidea > Elephantidae > Elephas > Elephas maximus. The sequence continues at coordinate 51,202,397 of NC_064846.1, read as the reverse complement.
AAATATTGTATTTTAGCCTAGATTAATTAAAATTTAATATGTAAAGACATTTTATGAATTGCAAAAAGATTATAAATGCAAGTTAAAAAGACAACTTTATTTTCTGAGTCTACAGGAGAAACAAGCAAAACACATAGTTTTATAGCTACTGCTTGCTAAACAAAATGAGTTCTTAATATTAAAAATCTTATGTAGTTGTGTCATACTGAACCAGTGCATTATAACTTATACATTAAATTAAATATGTTATAAGGTGGATTTACCTGTGTTTATAAAAATAAATATTGTAAATCTATTATATACGAAAAATCATTTACTTAAATAATATTATTTACTGTGATGTATTTTTTCTTTACGTTTAACTCAGATACCAGTTGAGGACTTCCCTCCTGTATCAGCTAGGGTTCAGTTGCAGAGAACAGAATTCACTCTACTTAGTTTTGGCAAGAAAGGATTTATTCCTGCACGCTAAAAGCCTTGGTGTCCCTGGGTAGTACAAATGGATCACACACTCAGCTGCTAACTGAAAGATTAGAGGTTCGAGTCCACCTAGAGGCACCTTGGAAGAAAGACCTGGAGAAATCTACCTCTGAAAAATCAGCCATTGAGAAACCTATGGAGCACAGTACTATTCTGACACACGTGGGCTCACCGTGAATCAGAATAGACTCACTGACACCTGGTTTAGTTTAGTTTTTTTTTTTTCCTAATGAAAGAATTACAGAATTATCAGGGGTGGGGGCTGACTCAAAATTGACCTTTCAAGAACAACTTCCAAACCATAGCACAGAACCAGGCCACCAAAGGAGCTGCTAACTCTTCTATAATCAGAAAGCTACTATGTATTTCATAATGAGAAACCAGTGCTATTGCTGCTACCTCTAGAACATGCTCTGCCTGCTGTGATTTACACATTTACAACAGCAAAATAGCAGCCCTGCAGCCTGCCTCTCACCACTCACAAGCTAATGACTAAATTGCAATAGAACCAAGTTTACCAGCAGATGCGGCAGAATAATAGCCTGCACCTCCCTTCTGCCGTTTAAGTTTCACGTGAGTGCATCCGATTAGCCTATAATATATGTAGAAGCATAGTTGCAGGGGAATCTGGGAAATGTCTTTTTAGCCACTGCAGTACAGGAAGGCACAGAGTTTGGAATGGACATTGAGCACTGTATTCTTTTTCTCTTGTGTAACAAATTACCTCACACTTGTTAGTTGCTGTCGAGTCGATTCTGACTCATAGTGACCCCATGTGTGTAGAGTGGAACTGCTCCATAGAGTTTTCATGGCAGTGTGTCCTTTCAGAAGCAGATCACCAGGACTATCTTCTCAGGTTCCTCTGGGTGTGTTCAAACCACCAACCTTTCAGCTAGCAGTCATTCGCTTAAACACCCAGGGACTCCAGATTAAAATAGCATGCATTTATTATAGTTTCTGTGAGTTAGGAGTCTGGCCTTGGCTTAGCTGGGTCCTCTTGTTGTTGTTAGGTGCCATCAAGTCGGTTCCAGCTCACAGTGACCCTATGTACAACAGAATGAAACACTGTCCAATTCTTTACCACCCTCAGATTCGTTATGCTTGAGCCCACTGTTGCAGCCACTGTGTCAATCTGTCTCGTTGAGGATCTTCCTCTTTTTCACTGACCCTCTACCTTACCAAGCATGATGTCCTTCTCCAGGGGCTGGTCCCTTCTGATAACATGTCCAAAGTGTGTGAGTTGAAATCTCGCCACCTTGCTTCTAAGAAGCATTCTGGCTGTACCTCTTCCAAGACAGATTTGTTCAGTCTTTTGGCAGTCCATGGTTTATTCAATATTCTTCGCCAGCACCTCAGTTCAAATGCTTCAATACTTCTTTGGTCTTCCTTATTCATTGTCCAGCTTTCACAAGCATATGAGGCGATTGAAAACACCATGGCTTGGGTCAGGCGCGCCTTAGTCCTTAAAGTGACATCTTTGCTTTTTAACACTCTAAAGAGGTGTATTGCAGCACATTTGCCCAATGCAATACATGGTTTGATTTCTTGACTGCTGCTTCCATGGGCATTGATTGTGGATCCAGGTAAAATGAAATTCTTGACAACTTCAGTCTTTCCTCCGTTTATCGTGATGTGGTTTATTGGTCCAGTTGTGAAGATTCTGGTTTTCTTTATGTTAAGGTGTAATCCATACTGAAAGCTGTAGTCTTTGATCCGTAAGTGCTTCAAGGCCTCTTCACTTTCAGCAAGCAAGGTTGTGTCATCTGCATATTGCAGATTGCCAGGGAGTCTCCAGTCCTGATTCCTCATTATTCTTCATAGAGTCCAGCTTCTTGGATTATTTGCTCAGCATACAGATTGAATGGGTATAGTGAGAAGATACAACCCTGACACACACCTTTCCTGACTTTAAACCACGCAGTATCCCCTTGTTCTGTTCGAATGACTGCCTCTTGGTCTAAGTACAGGTTCCTCATGAGCACAATTAAGTGTTCTGAAATTCCCCTTCTTTGTAATGTTATCCATAATTTATTATGATCCATGTAGTCAAATGCCTTTGCATAGTCAATAAAACACACAGGTAAACACTTCTGGTACTCTCTGCTTTCAGCATGATCCATCCAGCAATGATATTCCTTGTTCCATGTCCTTTTCTTCAAATCCTGCTTGAATTTCTGGCAGTTCCTTGCCGATGTACTGCTACAACCGGTTTTGAATGATCTTCAGCAAAATTTTACTTGTGTGTGATATTAATGACATTGTTTGATAATTTCCTCATTCAGTTGGATCACCTTTCTTGGGAATAGGCATAAATATGGATCTCTTCCAATCAGTTGGCCAGGTAGCTGTCTTCCAAATTTCTTGGTATAGATGAGTGAGCGCTTCCAGTACTGCACCCATTTGTTGAAACATCTCAATTGGTATTCTGTCAATTCCCGGAGCCTTGTTTTTCGTCAATACCTTCAGTGCAGCTTGGACCTCTGTCTTCAGTACCATTAGTTCCTGATCATATGCTACCTCCTGAAATGGTTGAACATGGACCAATTCTTTTTGGTGTAGTGACTCGGTATTGCTTGCATCTTCTTTTGATTCTTCTTGCGTCTTTTAATATTTTCCCTGTAGAATCCTTCAGTACTACAACTCAAGGCCTGAATTTTCTCTTCAGTTCTTTCAGCTTGAGAAATTCCGAGTGTGTTCTTCTAACTTTTGGTTTTCTAACTCTAGGTCTTTGGACATTTCGTTATAATACTTTGTCTTCCCGAGCCACCCTTTGAAATCTGTTCTGCTCATTTACTTCATCATTTCTTCCTTTCACTTTAGCTGCTCTACATTCAAGAGTAAGTTTCAGAGTCTCTTCTGACATCAATTTTCGTCTTTTTTTCTTTCCTGTCTTTTTAATGAATTCTTACTTTCTTCATATATGATGTCCGTGATGTCATTCCAAAACTCGTCTGGTCTTTGGTCACTAGTGTTCAGTGTGTCAAATCTGTTCTCGAGATGGTCTCTAAATTCAGGTGGGACTATACTCAAGGTCATACTTTAGCTTTTGTGGACTTGTTCTAATTTTCTTCATCTTCAACTTGAATTTGCATATGAGCAATTGATGGTCTGTTCCACAGTCATCCCCTGGCCTTGTTCTGACTGACGATATGGAGCTTTTCCATCATCCCTTTCCACAGTAGTCGATTTGATTCCTGTGTATTCCATCTGACGAGGTCCAATTGTAAAGTTGCTGTTTATGTTGGTGAAAAAAAGGTATTTGCAATGAAGAAGTAATTGACCTTACAAAATTCTGTCATGCAATCTCCAGCATCGTTTCTGTCACCAAGGCCATATTTTCTGACTACCAATCCTTCTTTGTTTCCAGCTTTCGCATTCCAATCACCAGTAATTACCAACGCATCGTGATTGCATGTTTGACCAATTTCAGTCTGCAGAAGTTGGTAAATATCTTCAGTTTCTTCATACTTGGCCTTAGTGGTTGGTGCGTAAATTTGAATAATTATTGTATACACTGGTCTTCCTTGTAGGCGTGTGGGTATTATCCTATCACTGACAGTGTTGTACTTCAGGATACATCTTGAAATGTTCTTTTTGACAACGAACACGACACCATTCCTTTTCAGTTGGTCATTCTCGGCACAGTAGACCATATGATTGTCTAATTCAAAATGGCCAGTACCAGTCCATTTCAGCTTACTAATGCCCAGGGTATCGATGTTTATGCCTTCCGTTTCATTTTTGACGACTTCCAATTTTTCTAGATTCATACTTCATACATTCCACTTATTAATGGATGTTTGCAGTTGTTTCTTCTTAGGGTCTCACAAGGCTGCAATCAGGGTGTCAGGCTAGTTCTCATCTAGAGGCTCAACTAGGAAAGAATCCACTTCCAACCCACTCAAGCTGTTGGAAGAATTCATTTCCTTGTAGTTGTAGGACTGAGGGCCCCAGATTCTTGCTGCTTGTCGACTGGAGGCCGCCCTCAGCTCCTAGAGGCTGCCAGTAGTTCCCTTGCCACATGGGCTTCCCCCAAATGACCACTTACTTCAAGCCAGTATGGTGAATCTCTAGAGTGAGTCTGCTAGCTGGACGATGCCTTATATAATGTAGCATAATCACAGTAGTGACATCCCTTCCCATTCTGTTAGTTAGAAGTAAGTCACAGGTCTCACCCACGCTGGAGAGGAACAAAGGTATACACTCCAGGAGATGGGAGGGGAGGGGCACTTTAGAGTCTTAATGTTTGTTCACCACAAGCAACAACCTGTGCTATCCACCTCTTTTACAATACAATACACCCTTCTTCCTATACTTCTGAATGGCAACTAGTAGCAACAACAGCTGCTCCTGCCTATCTTAATGCAAATCTCCCTCCAAAACCAAAAAACCAAACCCATTGCCATCAAGTCAATTCTGACTCATAGCGACCCTGTAGGACAGAGTAGAAGTGCCCCATAGGGTTGCCAAGACTGTAATCTTTATGGAAGCAGACTGCCACAGCTTTCTCCCACAGAGTGGCTGGTGGGTTCCAACTGCTGGCCGACCTTTCGGTTAGCAGCTGAGCATTTAAACACTGCACCACCAGGGCCCCTAAATCTCCCTCATACAAACAAAATGCACTGTTCTCCCTTAAGGGAAGATCCGTCACTTACTTAGATCCATCTGTGGGTGATATTCACTTCTCCTAATTCAGTCACAATCCCATCTTGATATCTTGTAATATGTGGAGTAAATTATAAATTTAATCACCACCACCTCACCTTATATAAAACAGTAGAGGCATGGTAGGGCAACAAATTGGTTATCTATAAATATGTACTTAAAAGAACCGTGGCAGTGGTTAAGAGCTCCGTTGCTAACCAAAAGGTCAGCAGTTCGAGTCCACCAGCCACTCCTTGGAAACACTATGCAGGCAGCTCTGCTCTGTCCTGTAGGATTGCTATGAGTCAGAATTGACTTGACGGCAACGGGTTTGGGTTTGGTTTATGTACTTAAAAAAAGAAAGGGAGAAACCTTTGGTAGCTACTACAGTCCTCATTTCTGCAACTGGTCATGAGGCCGTAGTTGTGTTTTTTGTTTTTTAATTACCATACAATACACTTAACTTTTTTGGTATAAACTTCCATGAGTTTTAACAGATATATATTCATGTTATCGTCGTCACAGTTAGAATACAGAACTGTTCCACCATCCCTCAAAAAAGTCCGCCCCCCTTGCCATCCCCTTATAGTCACACTCTCCTCCAACCCCTGACCTCAGGCAATCACTGATCGGTTCTTTATAGTTCTGACTTTCTGAGAGTGTCATGTAACTGGAATCATACGGTATGTGACCGTTTGAGACTGGCTTCTTTTACCCAGCACAACACCTCTGAAATTCACCCGAGTTGTTTTATGTTAGTTCCTTTTTATTGCAGAATAGTGTTCCGTTATACACATGTACCACCGTTTATTTATTCACCCACTGAAGGACATTTGGTTGTTTCCAGGTTTTGTCGATTATAAATAGAGCTGCTATAAACATTCATATACAGGTTTTTGTGTGAACTTAAGTTTTCTTTTCCCTGGGTTAAGTACCCAGCTGTGGGATTGCTAGTTCATATGGTGCGTGCACGTTTAAATTTGTAAGACACTGCCAAAGCATTTTCCAAAGTGGTTGTACCATTTTAAATGTCAACCACCAATGTATGAGAGTTTCACTTGTTCCACATCATCTCCAGCAATTGATATTGTCAGGATTTTATTTTTTGTTGTTGTGTTTGCCTTCTAATAGGTACACAGTGGTATCTCATTGTGCTTTTAATTTGCGTTTCCCCTAATAACCAATGGGAGTTTGGAGGTGGTTAATGTATTCAGTTGCTAACCAAAAGTTTGGCAGTTGGAGTCCACTCAGAGGCATCTTGGAAGAAAGGCCTGGTGATCTACTTCCAAAAAACCAGTCATTGAAAACCCTATGGAGCACAGTTCAACTGTGACACACGTGGAGTCACAATGAGTTGGAACTGACTCCACAACAACTGCTTCGGCTAATAGCTAATAATGTTGAACATCTTTTCATGTGCTTTTTTGTCATCCCTATATCCTCTTTGGTCAAGTGTCCAAGTCTTTTGTCCATTTTTTAAATGCGTTGTTTGTTTTCTAAGTGATAAATTTTGAGATTTCCTTATGTATTCTGAATATGTTCTTTTTTTTTTCATTGTATTATCAGTGTTTTTCAGAAAGCAGAAGTTTTTTATTTTGATGAAGTCCAATTTATCATTTTCTTTTATGGGTCATGTCTAAGAAATCTTTGCTTAAGTTGGGTCACAAAGATATTCCCCAGTATTTTCTTCTAAATATTTTATAGTTTTAGGTTTCATCATCTTGAGTTAATTTTTGTGTAAGGTGTGAGGTTTAGGTAGAGATTCATATTTTTATGTATGGATGTCCAAATATTCTCATACCATTTGCCGAAAAGACTATCCTTTCTCCATTGAATTGCTTTTGTACTTTCTTTGAAAATCAAATGGCCTTATTCATGGGGGTCTGTTTTTAAATTATTCTGTTCCAATGATTTATGTGTCTACATCTTTACCGATACAACGTTGTCATGATTACTGTAGCTTTATAGTAAGTCTCAGAATCAAGTTTGTTATTTCCCAATTTTGTTTTCCTTCTTCTAGTACCTTTGCCTTTCCCTATAAATTTCAGAATCAGTATATATCTGAAAAAAAAAAAAACCACCAACAAAAACTCTCCTGGGATTTCAACGGGCATTGTGTTAAAAGTATAGATCAATTTGGAGAGAATTATCATCTTTACTATGTTGAGTCTTCCAATCTATGTGCACAGTACCTCTCCATTTATTTAGGTTTTATATGTATATATCAGTGTTTTGTAGTCTCTATGATACAGATCCTGTACATGTTTTGTTGATACTTAAAGATTGCATTTTCTCGAGCTATCGTTAGTGGTATCTTTTTTTAAATTAAGTTTCCAGTTGTACATTGCTTGTATAAAAAAATAGGTTGCGTTTTGTTTCTTGACCTTATATTTTGTGACCTTGCTAAACTCATTTAGCAAGTTTTTTGTTTTGTGGATTTTTTGGGGGGGCAGAGGGGAATTTGATTTTTTTTTTTAGATTCCTTAGGATTTTCTACATAGACAACCATGTCATCAGTGAATGGGGACAGTTTTAGTTCTTCTTTTCCAATCTGTATGCCTTTTTTTTTTCATTGTCTTCCCTTGTTGCTTGTGCTTTTGATGTCATGTCTAAGAATTTATTGTCAAAAACAAAATCTTGAAGCTTTACCCTATGTTTTGTCCTAAGAGTTTTATGGGTTTAGTGCTTATATTTAGATCATTGATCCATTTTGAGTTAATTTTGTATATGGTGTGAGGTATAGGTCCAGGTTTATTCCACTTCATTTCACTTGTCCCGGCATCATTTGTTTTTGTTTTTTTAAATAATATTTTAAATTTAATATTTTTTGGTGAAAGTTTATGCTGCAAGTTAGGTTCCCATTTGACAATTTCCACACAAACTGTTCAGTGACAGTAGTTACATTTATCATGGTGTGGCAAAATTCTCTTCAATTGTGTTCAGTTTGTTCTCTTTCCAGTACTCTGGTTTCCCTGTACCCTTATCTTCTTATCTTTGCATTTGAGTAAATGTTGACTTTTTGGTCTCATGCTGATGGTTTTTAAGTAGGACACCAATCTTATGGGTAATATCCTTATTTTGTGTGCTTCTCTGCTATTTCACTAAATGGTGATCTCAGGAGATAGGCTCAGTTCTAGGTTTAAAGCATGTCTCAGGGGTGATAGTCTCAGGGAATCCTCTGTTCTCTGCTGTCCCAGTTTGTCTTACAGTTGTGTAAACTCAATCTACAAAATTAATTTACAACTTAAGCCAATCTCTTTTGAGATATAAAGGAGAGAAGCAGGCAGAGAGACATGGGGACCTCATAACACTACGGAAGTAGTGCCAGGAGAAGAGCGCGTCCAAAGGATGGGGTCCCTGTGCTGAGAAGCTCCTAGTCCAGGGAAGATTGGTGACGAGATCTTCCTCCAGAATCGACAGAGAGAGAAAGGCTTCCCTTAGAGCTGGTACTTTGAATTTGGACTTCTAGCCTCCCAGTCTGTGAGAGAATAAATTTCTCTTTGTTAAAGCCATCCACTCATGATATTTCTGTTATAGCAGCACTAGATGACTAAGACATAATGTCACCAATTTTATTTCTTAATTTGGTTATATGCCTCTTCCGTTTTTTTTTCTTTTGTCAGTCTAGCCAGTGGTTTGTCTATTTTATTGATCCTTTCAAAGAACCAACTTCTGGCTTTGTTCATTCTTTCAATTGTTTTTCTGTTTTCAGTTTTGTTTATTTCTGCCCTGATCTTTATTATTTCTTTTTTTCTGGTAGCATATGGCCTCTTTTGCTCTTCCTTTTCTATTTGTTTGAGTTGTTGGTTTAAGTTAATGATTTTGAATCTTTCTTCTTTTTTAATGTAGGCATTTATTTCTAGAAATTTCCCTCGAGTACTGCTTTTGCTGTGTCACAAAAGTTTTTATATGTTGTGTTTTCATTTTCACTTGATTCTAGGAATTTTTTATTTCACCTTTAATTTCTTCTATGACCCAATAGCTTTTTAGTAGTATATTATTCAGTTTCCATGTATTTATTCTTTTTATTTTTTTGAATTTATTCTTTTTTCCTGTTATGGTCAGAGAAGATTAAAATCATACAAAGCATCTTCTCTCTATGTCTTCCCTCACTGTTGCCATTGCACAGGTACTCCCATGGTGTCCTGCTGTGGGTTGTTTCCTGTACAGCCTGTCAGTCTGAAGTATTCTCCTCACCCAGCTACCCTTGCAATTCCTCCCAGTCCTAGTGCCCATCTGTCTTGGGCCTTAGCGAGATTCAACCGCACTCTCACACATCACCACAATCTCTCTTCACCCCATCCCAATTGTGTGGCCCGTGTACTCCCACAGCCAATTTGTGCTGCCTTAAAAAAATCGGGCTAGTGCTTCCTCAGATTATCTCCTTTCCTGTGTTTCCTCTTTGGGGTGTTACCCAGCCCCCTCCCAAAATGGCTGCAATGAGCGAACACTCCCAGCATTAGCGGGTAGGATCTCCTGGCTTTTGTGCCAACCCCGTTCCTACTTTCCCCTGCTTCTGGACTCATCCCGACTCTCCAATACCTCAGCTGCTGTCCAGAGTTCTGAGATCTCAGTCTGTGCTTGTTTTTATCTGTGAGTTAGTTGCCAGGGAAGTAAACGGGAGCATCCACTGACTTTGCCATCTTGCTCCGTCTCCTCCTAGCGTCATTTGTTGAAGACACAAATACCCAATTAGAAAATGGGCAAAGGACATGAATAGACATTTCTCCAAAGAAGATATACAAATGACCAACAAGCACATGAAAATATGCTTGTCATTAGTCATTGTTGTTGGGTGCCATCGAATTGGTTCCAACTCGTAGCGACCCCATGCACAACAGAACGAAACGCTGCCCGGTCCTGAGCCATCCTTACAATCGTTGTTATGCTTGAGCTTATTGTTGCAGCCACTGTGTCAATCCACCTCGTTGAGGGTCTTCTTTTCCGTTGACCCTGCACTTTGCCAAGCATGATGTCCTCCAGGGCCTGATCCCTCCTGACAACATGTCCAAATTACATAAGATGCAGTCTCACCATCCTCGCTTCTAAGGAGCATTCTGGTTGTACTTGTTCCAAGACCGATTTGTGTCTGTCAGTTTGTCATACTACGGGGGCTTGCATGTTGCTTGATGCTGGAAGCTATGCCACCGGTATTCAGATACCAGCAGGGTCACCCATGGAGGACAGGTTTCAGCTGAGCTTCCAGACTAAGACAGACTAGGAAGAAGGGCCCGGCAGTCTACTGAAAAGTGTTAGCCAGTGAAAACCTTAACCATTAGTCATTAGGGAAGTGCAAATCAAAACCACAATGAGGTATCACTTCACACCAACTAGGATGGCTATGGTTTTAAAAACCCCAAAACAACAGGTGTTGATGAGAATGTGGAGAAATTAGAGCCCTTGTGCATTGCTGCTGGGAATGTAAACTAGTGCAGCCACTGTGGAAAACGTTCTACTGGCTCCTCAAAAAGCTAAACATAGAATTACCACACAACCCAGCAATTCCACTTCTAGGTTTATACCCAAAAGACATGAAAGTGGAGACTCAAACCAAGACTTGTACACCAGTGTTCATTGCAGCATTATTCCACAACAGCCAAAAGGTGGAACAACTCCAGTGTCCATCAACAGGTGAAAGGATAACTAAAATGTGGTATATACATATGTCTTAGTTATCTAGTGCTGCTGTAACAGAAATACCACAAGCGGATGGCTTTAACAAAGAGAAGTTTATTTTCTCATAGTAAAGTAGACTAAAAGTCCAAATTCACAGTGTTAGCTCCAGGAGAAGGCTTTCTCTCTCTGCCCACTTTCTCATCAATCCTACCCCAGACTTGGAGCTTCTCTGCGCAGGAACCCCAGGTCCAAAGGACGTGCTCTGCTCCTGGCACTGCTTTCTTGGTGGTGTGAGGTACCCCTGTCTCTCTGCTCACTCCTGTCTTTTATGTCTCAAGAGATTGCCTCAAGATACAATCCAGTCTTGTAGGTTGAGTCCTGCCTCACTAACACAACTGCTGCCCATCCTCCCACATTAACATCATAGAGGCAGGATTTACAACATATAGGAAAATCACACAATACCTGGAATCATGGCCCAGCCCAATTGAGGCACACATTTTGGGGGGACATAATTCAATCCATGACAACTTACAATGAACTATTATTCAGTCATCATGAGGAATGAAGTTCTGATAGATGCTATAGCATGGATGAACCTTGAAAACATTAATAAAAATAAGTAAGACACAAAAGGAGAAATATTGTATGATCCCACTTATATGAAATCTATAGAATAAGCTGATGCATTGCTGTTGTTAGGTGCCATCGAGTCGGATCCAGCTCTTAGTGACCCTATGCACAACAGAACGAAACACATAGAGACAAAAATTTATTGGAGGTCCTAGGGGCTGGGGGGAGGAGAGAATGAGAAGTTATTTATTAAAGAGTACTGAGTTTCTATTTTGGATGATAAAAAACTCTTGGAAGTAGACAGAGGTAATGGTTGTACAACGTGGTGAATGTAATTATGTTACTGAACTGAATGGTTAAAATGATAAAATTTTTGTTACATATATTTTGACATGATAAAATTTTTTTTTAAATCAATTAGTCATATTTGTGTGGGTTTCTTCACCTTTGTTTTTGAAAAATTTTTTTTTACTGAATACCAAATTTGGGATTGCTTCCCCTCCCCCCCCAAATTTGACAAGATCATCCCATTGTCTCCTGGCTCCTATTGGTGCTATTAAGCTGTCAGTTTCATTGTTGTTCTTTTGAGATTAATCTTGTTTTCCCCCTTAACTTAAAAAAAAAAAAAAGTCTGAAAAACAATATAAACCCTTACAGGCACATTTGGAAAATACAGACAATAAAATGAAATCATATATAATGCTACCACCCTAACACAACCACTGCCTTGCACTTTTGCATTCTATTTTCTGTATTTTTTAATTTTAATAATTTTAATCCTGTGTTTCTCTCTTTGTAATCCTAGTCTCTTCTATCTGGTTTCAGCTGTGGTATCTCCAACTGCACGTGATTGTCTTGAATTCACAAAAATAAATATAAGAAAGCATTGCAAACATCTGCATTTCAAATTATTACCTTCTGTAAGAACAGATTCCTATTAACTTCTCATGTGTCCATTTATGGTTTTGTGTATGTATAAGGAGTGGAAAGGTATACCAAAAATATATAACACATTACACAAAGACCAGTATCTCCACCCTTCCCTTTCTTAGAAAAGAAATAGAAACTCTCCTACCTTTGACCATTTTTATTTTTATTCCCATGACTCTGCATTCATTTTACTTTTTATGTTTCAGGAAATGTTTTGGTCAGTTGGAATTTCTCATACCATTTTTAGTGTTGTTCTTGTGGCTGTGGTAATTCTCTTATGAACTTAGATAAAAATTTGAAAACTTCCCAAGGCCTTTTTGGAGTTTAAGTAGTATGACTCTTTGAAGCGGTTTTCAGGAGAAAAAAAATCCCTTTTCTTAATATGCTGAATGCAGTCTGAGTGGCATAATATGATCATTTCACTCAAATGTGCAGGCAACCTAGCTTTGGAGAAATAACATGAACTGCAGATTTTGTAAGCCATTGCCAGTGGCAGCCGGCAAATGTCACTACTTACAGCAATTAACGCAAAGCTGCTACTCACATATCCACAGCTACACATGCACAGCCTCTTGGACAGCTTCCCCAAGTTGATTAGGAAATGGGGTGTTCAGAAAGGGTGGGCAGAGGAAGAAAAATTGCAACATTTCAACTACCTCTAGGAGTGAAGCTATGAGCTTTAGCTTTTCTGGCAATTGACACGAATGGCTTTTCTGCCAGTTCTCTAAGGGCTTCTCCCAGAAATTTCTGGGCCTTACGTCTACATTTTGAAAGGCAGACTGTTATGCTGAAGTTCCTTTCATGGCACTTATTAAAATACAACTTTGTATAACATTTTCCCATTTCAGGGTGTTTTCCTCACATAGCTGTCAATTTGAAGCTCATTGCCAACAGACCTATGTGGTTGATAGGCTAGGGTGTCCTCACTTTAGAGATCAGGAAACTAAGTGACTTGTCCAAGATAATAAATGACAGAACCTGAACAAGTATCTGAGTCAATTCTCCTGATGCCCGATGCTCTTTCCTTCCCACCACACGGCTCCCATCTCAGAAGGTATTAAATATCCATTAAAGGAATTGGCTAAGGTTACCTGTGTTTTATTTTAATTCTTTCTTACCTATGGAAATGGTCCTCAGATTTCCAAAAATATTTTGGTAATTAAACAAGTTTCCATGGATGTTTTTGAGCAGGAAAAATTTCATTCTCAGCCCAAGGCTAAGCCCCTTCTCCCAGGCTAACAATTTCACGTACATAGTCAGGTTACTTTTTTTTTTTTTTTAATAATGTTTTATTTATTTTTGGTGGCAATACCCACAACTAAACGTACATACATTCACAATTTTTACACGAACAGTTCAATAACGTTGGTTACATACTTCACATCTTGTCCACCATTCTATCTCTACTCATGTTTTACCACCATTGATTTAGGGAATGTTTTCAGCCTCTCTCCGTTGGGCATGATGTTGGCCGTTGGTTTTGCATTATTATGGTGAGAAATTTTCCTTCTATACCTATTTTATTGAGAGTTTTTATCAGAAATGGGTGTTGGACTTTGTAGAATGCCTTTTCTGCGTTGGTTGGAATGATCATGTGATCCTTTCCTTTTATGTATGTAGTGGATTACGTTGATTGATTTGCTAATGTTGGGCCATCCTTGCATACCTGGTATGAATCCTACTTGGTCATGGTGTATTATTTTTTTGATATGATGCTGAATTCTACTGGCTAGAGTTTTGTTGAGAATTTTTGCATCTATATTTGTGAGAGATATTGGTCTGTAATTTTTTTTTGTTTGTGGTGTCTTTGCCTGGTTTTGTTATCAGGGTTATGCTCACCTCATAGAATGAATTTGGAAGTATCACTTCTTTTTCTATGTTCTGAAATGGTTTGAGTAGTAGGGGTGTAAGCTCTCCTCTGAATTTTTGGTAGAATTTTCCAGTGAAGCCACCTGAGCCAGGGCTTTTTGTTGTTGTTGGTGGTGGTGGTGGTGGGAGTTTATTTTATTATCTTTTCAATCTCTTGTTATGGATCTGTTCAGATGTTCAACATCCTTTTGTTTTTTTTGTTTGTTTTAGTTTGGGTAGGTAGTGTGTTTCTAGAAATTTGTCCATTTCCTCTAGGTTTTCAAATTTGTTGGAGTATAGTTTTTCATAATACTCTGCTATGATCCTTTTTACTTCAGTAGGGTGTGTTGTAGTGTCCCCCATTTCATTCCTTATTTGGGTTATTTTCATCCTCTCCTGTTTTTCTTTTGTCCATTATGGCCAGTGGTTTGTCAATTTTATTGACCCTTTCCAAGAACCAACTTTTGGTTTTGTAAGTTCTTTCTGTTGTGTTTCTGTTCTGAATTTCGTTTATTTCTGCTCTGATCTTTATTATTTCCTTTCTTCTGGTAGCTGTGGGCTTCTTTTGCTTTTCTCTTTCTATTTGTTCAAATTGTGTAGGTAATGTTTAGATTTTGTCTCTTTCTTTTTTGATGTGTGCATCTATTGCTATAAATTGACCTCAGAGGACTGCCTTTGCTGTGTCCCAGAGGTTTTCATATGATGTGTTTTCATTCTCGTTTGATTCTAGGAATTTTTTCAATCCATCTCTGATTTCTTCTGTTACCCAGTGGTTTTAAGCAGGGTGCTATTCAGTTTCCATGTAATTGATTTTTTTTCCTTACTCTTCCTGGTGTTAATTTCTACTTTTGATGGCATTGTGGTCAGAGAAGATACTTTGTATTATCTCAGTGTTTTGGATTTTGTTGAGGGTTGCTCTGTGGCCTAAGATGTGGTCTAGTCTGGATAACATTCCATGTGCTTTGGAAAAGAATGTGTACTTTGCATCTGTCAGGTGGAGTGTTCTGTATATGTCTATGAGGTCAAGTTGGCTGATTGTGCTCTTTAGCTCTTCTGTCTTTGTTGAGTTTCTTTCTAGATGTCCTGTCCTTTACCGAGAGTGTTGTGTTGAAGCCTCCTATTATTGTGGAACTGTCAATTTCTCTTTTCAGTGCTGTTAGAGTTTGTTTTATGTATTTTGGAGCCCTGTCATAGGGTGTGTAGATGTTTAATGCTTAAGTCTTCATGATGAATCATGTCTTTAATCATTATATAGTGCCCTTCTTTGTCTTTTATGGTGGATTTTTTTTAAGTGTATTTTATCTGAGATTTATCTGAGATTAGGATTGCCATTCCTGCTCTTTTTTGGTAGCTGTTTCCTTGATAAATTTTTTCCATCCTTTGATTTTTAATAAATCTATGTCCTTGTTTCTAAGGTGTGTTTCTTGTAGACAGCATATTGATGGAGCCTGCTTTTTTATCCATTCTGTCACTCTGTGTCTCATTATGGGTGTATTTATTCCATTTACATTCAGTGTAGTTATTGATAGGTGTGAGTTTATTGCTGTCATTTTGTAGTGCTTTTTTTTTTAATAACTTTTATTAAACTTCGAGTGAACGTTTACAAATCCAATCAGTCTGTCACATATAAGTTTACATACATCTCACTCCCTACTCCCACTTACTCTCCCCCTCTTGAGTCAGCCCTTTCAGTCTCTCCTTTCTTGACAATTTTGCCTGCTTCCCTCTCTCTCTACCCTCCCATCCCCCCTCCAGACAAGAGTTGCCAACACAATCTCAAGTGTCCACCTGATATAATTAGCTCACTCTTCATCAGCATCTCTCTCCCACCCGCTGACCAGTCCCTTTCATGTCTGATGAGTTGTCTTCGGGGATGGTTCCTGTCCTGTGTCAACAGAAGGTCTGGGGAGCATGGCCGCCAGGATTCCTCTAGTCTCAGTCAGACCATTAAGTTTGGTCTTTTTATGAGAATTTGGGGTCTGCATCCCACTGATCTCCTGCTCCCTCAGGGGTCCTCTGCTGTGCTCCCTGTCAGGGCAGTCATCGATTGTGGCCGGGCACCACCTAGTTCTTCTGGTCTCAGGATGATGTAGGTCTCTGGTTCATGTGGCCCTTTCTGTCTCTTGGGCTCTTAGTTGTCGTGTGGCCTTGGTGTTCTTCATTTTCCTTTGCTCCAGGTGGGTTGAGACCAATTGATGCATCTTAGATGGCCGCTTGTTAGCATTTAAGACCCCAGACACCACATTTCAAAGTGGGATGCAGAATGATTTCATAATAGAATTATTTTGCCAATTGACTTAGAAGTCCCCGCAAACCATGTTCCCCAGACCCCCGCGCTTGCTCCGCTGACCTTTGAAGCATTCATTTTATCCCGGAAACTTCTTTGCTTTTGGTCCAGTCCAATTGAGCTGACCTTCCATGTATTGAGTGTTGTCTTTCCCTTCACCTAAAGCAGTTCTTATCTACTGATTAATCAATAAAAAACCCTCTCCCACCCTCCCTCCCTCCCCCCTCGTAACCACAGAAGTATGTGTTCTTCTCAGGTTTACTATTTCTCAAGATCTTATAATAGTGGTCTTATACAATATTTGTCCTTTTGCCTCTGACTCATTTTGCTCAGCATAATGCCTTCCAGGTTCCTCCATGTTATGAAATGTTTCAGAGATTCGTCACTGTTCTTTATCGATGCGTAGTATTCCATTGTGTGAATATACCACAATTTATTTACCCATTCATCCGTTGATGGACACCTTGGTTGCTTCCAACTTTTTGCTATTGTAAACAGAGCTGCAATAAACATGGGTGTGCATATATCTGTTTGTATGAAGGCTCTTGTATCTCTAGGGTATATTCCGAGGAGTGGGATTTCTGGGTTGTATGGTAGTTCTATTTCTAACTGTTTAAGATAACGCCAGATAGATTTCCAAAGTGGTTGTACCATTTTACATTCCCACCAGCAGTGTATGAGAGTTCCAATCTCTCCGCAGCCTCTCCAACATTTATTATTTTGTGTTTTTTGGATTAATGCCAGCCTTGCTGGTGTGAGATGGAATCTCATCGTAGTTTTAATTTGCATTTCTCTAATGGCTAATGATCGAGAGCATTTTCTCATGTATCTGTTGGCTGCCTGAATATCTTCTTTAGTGAAATGTGTGTTCATATCCTTTGCCCACTTCTTGATTGGGTTGTTTGTCTTTTTGTGGTTGAGTTTTGACAGAATCATGTAGATTTTAGAGATCAGGCGCTGGTCGGAGATGTCATAGCTGAAAATTCTTTCCCAATCTGTAGGTGGTCTTTTTACTCTTTCGGTGAAGTCTTTAGATGAGCATAGGTGTTTGATTTTTAGGAGCTCCCAGTTATCGGGTTTCTCTTCATCATTTTTGGTAATGTTTTGTATTCTGTTTATACCTTGTATTAGGGCTCCTAGGGTTGTCCCAATTTTTTCTTCCATGATCTTTATCGTTTTAGTCTTTATGTTTAGGTCTTTGATCCACTTGGAGTTAGTTTTTGTGCATGGTGTGAGGTATGGGTCCTGTTTCATTTTTTTGCAAATGGATATCCAGTTATGCCAGCACCGTTTGTTAAAAAGGCTATCTTTTCCCCAGTTAATTGACACTGGTCCTTTGTCAAATATCAGCTGCTCATACGTGGATGGATCTATGTCTGGGTTCTCAATTCTGTTCCATTGGTCTATGTGTCTGTTGTTGTACCAATACCAGGCTGTTTTGACTACTGTGGCTGTATAATAGGTTCTGAAGTCAGGTAAGGTGAGGCCTCCCACTTTCTTCTTCTTTTTCAGTAGTGCTTTGCTTATCCGGGGCTTCTTTCCCTTCCATATGAAATTGGTGATTTGTTTCTCTATCCCCTTAAAATATGACATTGGAATTTGGATCGGAAGTGCGTTAAATGTATAGATGGCTTTTGGTAGAATAGACATTTTTACTATGTTAAGTCTTCCTATCCATGAGCAAGGTATGTTTTTCCACTTAAGTATGTCCTTTTGAATTTCTTGTAGTAGAGCTTTGTAGTTTTCTTTGTATAGGTCTTTTACATCTTTGGTAAGATTTATTCCTAAGTATTTTATCTTCTTGGGGGCTACTGTGAATGGTATTGATTTGGTTATTTCCTCTTCGGTGTTCTTTTTGTTGATGTAGAGGAATCCAAGTGATTTTTGTATGTTTATTTTATAACCTGAGACTCTGCCAAACTCTTCTATTAGTTTCAGTAGTTTTCTGGAGGATTCCTTAGGGTTTTCTGTGTATATAATCATGTCATCTGCAAATAGTGATAACTTTACTTCTTCCTTGCCAATCCGGATACCTTTTATTTCTTTGTCTAGCCTAATTGCCCTGGCTAAGACTTCCAACACGATGTTGAATAAGAGCGGGGATAAAGGGCATCCTTGTCTGGTTCCCGTTCTCAAGGGAAATGCTTTCAGGTTCTCTCCATTTAGAGTGATATTGGCTGTTGGCTTTGCATAGATGCCCTTTATTATGTTGAGGAATTTTCCTTCAATTCCTATTTTGGTAAGAGTTTTTATCATGAATGGGTGTTGGACTTTGTCAAATGCCTTTTCTGCATCAATTGATAAGATCATGTGGTTTTTGTCTTTTGTTTTATTTATGTGATGGATTACATTAATGGTTTTTCTGATATTAAACCAGCCTTGCATACCTGGTATAAATCCCACTTGATCAGGGTGAATTATTTTTTTGATGTGTTGTTGGATTCTATTGGCTAGAATTTTGTTGAGGATTTTTGCATCAATGTTCATGAGGGATATAGGTCTATAATTTTCTTTTTTTGTAATGTCTTTACCTGGTTTTGGTATCAGGGAGATGGTGGCTTCATAGAATGAGTTGGGTAGTATTCCATCATTTTCTATGCTTTGGAATACCTTTAGTAGTAGTGGTGTTAACTCTTCTCTGAAAGTTTGGTAGAACTCTGCAGTGAAGCCGTCCGGGCCAGGGCTTTTTCTTGTTGGGAGTTTTTTGATTACCGTTTCAATCTCTTTTTTTGTTATGGGTCTATTTAGTTGTTCTACTTCTGAATGTGTTAGTTTAGGTAGGTAGTGTTTTTCCAGGAATTCATCCATTTCTTCTAGGTTTGCAAATTTGTTAGAGTACAATTTTTCATAATAATCTGAAATGATTCTTTTAATTTCATTTGGTTCTGTTGTGATGTGGTCCTTCTCATTTCTTATTCGGGTTATTTGTTTCCTTTCCTGTATTTCTTTAGTCAGTCTAGCCAATGGTTTATCAATTTTGTTTATTTTTTCAAAGAACCAGCTTTTGGCTTTGTTAATTCTTTCGATTGTTTTTCTGTTCTCTAATTCATTTAGTTCAGCTCTAATTTTTATTATTTGTTTTCTTCTGGTGCCTGATGGATTCTTTTGTTGCTCAGTTTCTACTTGTTCAAGTTGTAGGGACAGTTCTCTGATTTTGGCTCTTTCTTCTTTTTGTGTGTGTGCATTTATTGATATAAATTGGCCTCTGAGCACTGCTTTTGCTGTGTCCCAGAGGTTTTGATAGGAAGTATTTTCATTCTCGTTGCTTTCTATGAATTTCCTTATTCCCTGCTTGATGTCTTCTATAACCCAGTCTTTTTTCAGGAGGGTATTGTTCATTTTCCAAGTATTTGATTTCTTTTCCCTAGTTTTTCTGTTATTGATCTCTAGTTTTATTGCCTTGTGGTCTGAGAAGATGCTTTGTAATATTTCGATGTTTTGGACTCTGCAAAGGTTTGTTTTATGACCTAATATGTGGTCTATTCTAGAGAATGTTCCATGTGCGCTAGAAAAAAAAGTATATTTTGCAGCAGTTGGGTGGAGAGTTCTGTATAAGTCAATGAGGTCAAGTTGGTTGATTGTTGTAATTAGATCTTCCGTGTCTCTGTTGAGCTTCTTACTGGATGTCCTGTCCTTCTCCGAAAGTGGTGTGTTGAAGTCTCCTACTATAATTGTGGAGGTATCTATCTCGCTTTTCAATTCTGTTAAAATTTGATTTATGTATCTTGCAGCCCTGTCATTGGGTGCGTAAATATTTAATATGGTTATGTCTTCCTGATCAATTGTCCCTTTTATCATTATATAGTGTCCTTCTTTATCCTTTGTAGTGGATTTAAGTCTAAAGTCTATTTTGTCAGAAATTAATATTGCTACTCCTCTTCTTTTTTGCTTATTGTTTGCTTGATATACTTTTTTCCATCCTTTGAGTTTTAGTTTGTTTGTGTCTCTAAGTCTAAGGTGTGTCTCTTGTAGGCAGCATATAGATGGATCGTGTTTCTTTATCCAGTCTGTGACTCTCTGTCTCTTTATTGGTGCATTTAGTCCATTTACATTCAGGGTAATTATAGATAAATAAGTTTTTAGTGCTGTCATTTTGATGCCTTTTTATGTGTGTTGTTGTCAATTTCATTTTTCCACATACTTTTTTGTGCTGAGGCGTTTTTCTTAGTAAATTGTGAGATCCTCATTTTCGTAGTGCTTGACTTTATGTTAGTTGAGTCGTTACGTTTTTCTTGGTTTTTATCTTGAGTTATAGAGTTGTTAGACCTTTTTGTGGTTACCTTATTATTTACCCCTATTTTTCTAAGTAAAAACCTAACTTGTATTGTTCTATATCGCCTTGTATCACTCTCCATATGGCAGTTCAATGTCTCCTGTATTTAGTCCCTCTTTTTGATTATTGTGATCTTTTACCTATTGACTTCCACGATTCCCTGTTATGTGTATTTTTATTTATTTATTTTTAATTAATCTTAATTTGTTTGTTTTTGTGATTTCCCTATTTGAGTTGATATCAGGACGTTCTGTTTTGTGACCTTGTGTTGTGCTGATATCTGATATTATTGGTTCTCTGACCAAACAATATCCTTTAGTATTTCTTGTAGCTTTGGTTTGGTTTTTGCAAGTTCTCTAAACTTGTGTTTGTCTGTAAATATCTTAATTTCGCCTTCATATTTCAGAGAGAGTTTTGCTGGATATATGATCCTTGGCTGGCAGTTTTTCTCCTTCAGTGCTCTGTATATGTTGTCCCATTCCCTTCTTGCCTGCATGGTTTCTGCTGAGTAGTCAGAACATATTCTTATTGATTCTCCCTTGAAGGAAACCTTTCTTTTCTCCCTGGCTGCTTTTAAAATTTTCTGTTTATCTTTGGTTTTGGTGAGTTTGATGATAATATGTCTTGGTGTTTTTCTTTTTGTATCAGTCTTAAATGGGGTTCGATGAGCATCTTGGATAGCTATCCTTTCGTCTTTCATGATGTCAGGGAAGTTTTCTGTCAGGAGTTCTTCAACTATTTTCTCTGTGTTTTCTGTCCCCCCTCCCTGTTCTGGGACTCCAATCACACGCAAGTTATCCTTCTTTATATGATAGAGTCCCACATGATTCTTAGGGTTTCTTCATTTTTTTTAATTCTTTTATCCGATTTTTTTTCAGCTATGTTGGTGTTGATTCCCTGGTCCTCCAGATGTCCCAGTCTGCATTCTAATTGCTCGAGTCTACTCCTCTGACTTCCTAGTGCGTTGTCTAATTCTGTTATTTTATTGTTAATCTTTTGGATTTCTACATGTTGTCTCTCTATGGATTCTTGCAACTTATTAATTTTTCCAGTATGTTCTTGAATAATCTTTTTGAGTTCTTCAACAGTTTTATCAGTGTGTTCCTTGGCTTTTTCTGCAGTTATCCTAATTTCATTTGTGATATCATTAAGCATTCTGTAAATTAGTTTTTTATATTCTGTATCTGATAATTCCAAGATTGTATCTTCATCTGGGAAAGGTTTTGATTCTTTTGTTTGGGAGGTTGGAGAAGCTGTCACGGTCTGCTTCTTTAAGTGGTTTGATATGGATTGTTGTCTCCGAGCCATCACTGGGAAACTAGTTTTTCCAGAAAATCCGCTAAAAAAAAAATGCAGTCAGATCCCTATCAGAGTTGTCCCTCTGGCTCAGGCTATTCAGATGTTAATGAAGCCGCCTGGGGAGGGTGGGGGAGGGAACAGAGAGATAGGAGAGTAGCACCTCAGAATATAGCCAGAGTTGCTTGTCTTGCTTGGAATGACTATTATATCTGAGATTCCCGCGGGCGCGTCGCCTATGTGTGCTGGCTGTGTGGAGATTGCCCCCGGGGGGTCTGGCCCGCTGGAGTCACGGTCAGATCCTCCGCTTCCAGCCCCACGCCCAGCGTCAAGGCTCCCCTACTGGGACAGTGCACTCTCGACTCCAAAATCAGTCGCTGCCTCCCGGGGACTTCTCGTCCCTCCAGCTGCGTGGCCGTGCCGCCCCGAGAACCAGTTGAGCCTCCTCCCGGGGTTAGTTCAGATGGGTGGAGCAGGTCCCCGTGCTTGTGCCGTGACCGAGTGTCCCGGCTGGGACGCTGTTCTCCCCGCTCCAATACCAGTCGCTGCCTCCCGGGGACTTCTCCTACCGGCTGCGTCCCACGCCGCCCGCGCGACCCGGCTGGTCCCCTTCCCGGGGTTAGTTCAGGGGGGTGGAGCAACTCTCCGTGTTTATGGCGTACCTGCGTCCAGTCCAAATCCCTGCGGGACGGTTCCCCGGCTCGGATGCTGCTCTTTCTGCTCCAAGACCAGTCACTGCCTCCCGGGGACTTCTCCTACCGGCTGCGTCCCACGCCGCCCGTGGAACTGGCTGGTCCCCCTCCCGGGGTTAGTTCAGGAGGGTGGAGCAGGTCTCTGTGCTTGTGCCGTACCTGACTGGTACACTGGCTCCAGGCTCTGGAAACAATCGCTGCTTCCCCGTATTAGTTCGTTCTCCGTCTCTAAATCTGTGTTTGTTGTTTAGGGTTCGTAGATTGTTATGTATGTGATCGATTCACTTGTTTTTCCATGTCTTTGTTGTAAGAGGGATCCGAGGTAGCGTCTGCCTAGTCCGCCATCTTGGCTCCGCCCCCTTGTAGTGCTTTTTTGTGGTGCTAAAATTTTCTTTGTTCCTATTACTCTCCTGTGCTGAGTTCTTTTTGTTTGTGGATTTCTTTTTCATCTATTTCTGTAAATTTTATTTTTATTGAGACTTTATGTTTTTCTTCTTTATTTTTTGAATTTTTATTGTGATTTAAGTGAAAGTTTAGAAATCAAGTCAGTCTCTCATACAAAAATTTATATACACCTTGCTATATACTCCTAGTTGCTCTCCCTCTGAGACAGCCCACTCCTTCCCTCCACTCTCTCTTTTCATGTCCATTCAGTCAGCTTCTGACCCCCCTGCCCTCTCATCTCCTCTTCAGACAGGAGCTGCCCACATAGTCTCATGTGTCTACTAGATCCAAGAAGCTCATTCCTCACCGATATCATTTTCTATCCCATAGTCCAATCCAATCCCTGTCTGAAGAGTTGGCTTTGGGAATGGTTCCTGTCTTGGGCTAACAGAAGGTCTGGGGACCATGACCTCCTAGGCCCTTCTAATCTCAGTCAGACCATTAAGTCTGGTCTTTTTATCAGAATTTGAAGTCTGCATCCCACTGCTCTCCTGCTGCCTCAGGAGTTCTCTGTTGTGTTCCCCGTCAGGGCAGTCATCAGTTGTAGCCAAGCACCATCTAGTACTTCTGGTCTCAGGCTGATGTAGTCTCTGCTTTATGTGGCCCTTTCTGTCTCTTGGGCTCATAATTACCTTGCATCTTTGGTGTTCTCCATTCACCTTTGATCCAGGTGGGTTGAGACCAATTGATGCATCTTAGATGGCTGCTTGCTAGCGATTAAGACCCCAGACGCCATTCTCCAAAGTGAGATGCAGAATGTTTTCTTAATTTTATTATGCCAGTTGACTTAGATGTCCCCTGAAACCATGGTCTCCAAACCCCCGCCCCTGTTATGCTGGCCTTCAAAGGGTTCAGTTTATTCAGGGTCCTTCTTTTCTTTTGGTTTAGTTCAGTTGTGCTGACCTCACCTGTATTGTGTGTTGTCTTTCCCTTCACCTAAAATAGTTCTTATCTACTACCTAATTAATGAAAAATCCTCTACCTCTCTCCCTCCCCACTCTCATAACCATCAAAGAATATTTTCTTCTCTGTTTAAACTATTTTTTGATTTCTTATAATTGTGGACTCATGCAATATTTGTCCTTTTGCAACTGACTAATTGCACTCAGAATAGTGCCTTCCAGATTCCTCCATGTTATGAAATGTTTCACGGATTCCTCACTGTTCTTTATCAGTGCGTAGTATTCCATTGTGTGAATATACCATAATTTATTTATCCATTCATCTGTTGATGGGCACCTTGGTTGCTTCCATGTTTTTGCTATTGTAAACATTGCTGCAATGAACATGGGTGTGCATATATCTGTTCGTGTAAAGGCTCTTATTTCTCAAGGATGTATTCCAAAGAGTGGGATTGCTGGATCATATGGTAGTTCTATTTCTGGTTTTTTAAGGAAGTACCAAATCGATTTCCAAAGTGGTTGTATCATTTTATATTCCCACCAGCAGTGTATAAGCGTTCCAGTCTCTCCACAACCTCTCCAATATTTACTATTTTGTGTTTTTTGGATTAATGCCAGCCTTGTTGGAGTGAGATGGAATCTCATTGTAGTTTTGATTTGCATTTCTCTAATGGCTAATGATCGTGAGCATTTCCTCATGTTAGCTACCTGAATGCCTTCTTTAGTGAAGTGCCTGTTCGTAACCTTTGCCCATTTTTAAATTTGGTTATTGTCTTTTTGTTGTTGAGTTTTTGCAGTATCATGTAGATTTTAGAGATCACATGCTGATCAGAAATGTCATAGCTAAAAACTTTTTCCCAGTCTGTAGGTGGTCTTTTTACTCTTTTGGTGAAGTCTTTGGATGAGCATAGGTGTTTGATTTTTAGGAGTTCCCAGTTATCTACTTTTGCTTCTGCATTGTTAGTAACGTTTTGTATACTGTTTATGCCGTGTATTAGGGCTCCTAGCATTGCCTCTATGTTTTCTTCCATGATCTTTATCATTTTAGATTTTATATTTAGGTCTTTGATCCAGTTTGAGTTTGTTTTGTGCATGGTGTGAGGTATGGGTCTTGTTTCATTTTTTTGCAGACGGATGTCCAGTTATGCCAGCACCATTTGTTAGACTCTCTTTTCCCCATTTAACTGACTTTGGGCCTTTGTCAAATATCAGCTGTTCATATGTGGATGGATTTATGTCTGGATTCTCAATTCTGTTCCATTGGTCTATGTATCTATTGTTGTACCAGTACCAGGCTGTTTTGACTACTGTGGCGATATAATAGGTTCTAAAATTAGGTAGAACGAGGCCTCCCACTTTGTTCTTCTTTTTCAGTAGTGCTTTACTTATCCGGGGCCTCTTTCCCTTCCATATGAAGTTGGTGATTTGTTTCTCCATCTCATTAAAAAGTCATTGGAATTTGGATCGGAATTGCATTGTATCTATAGACGGCTTTTGGTAGAACAGACATTTTTACAATGTTAAGTCTTCCTATCCATGAGCGAGGTATATTTATCCACTTATGTAGTTCTGTAGTTCTCTTTTGGTTTCTTGCAGTAGTGTCTTGTAGTTTTCTTTGTATAGGTCTTTTACAGCCCTGGTAAGATTTATTTCTAAGTATTTGATCTTCTTGGGGGCTTCTGTAAATGGCATTGATTTGGTGATTTCCTCTTCAACGTTACTTTTGTTGGTATAGAGGAATACAACTAATTTTTGTATGTTTATCTTGTATCCTGATATTCTGCTGAACTCTTCTATTAGTTTCAGTAGTTTTCTTGAGGATTCTTTAGGGTTTTCTGTGTATAAGATCATGTCATCTGCAAATAGAGATACTTTTACTTCCTCCTTATAAATCTGGATGCCCTTTATTTCTTTATCTAGCCTAATTGCTCTGGTTAGGATCTCCAGCACAACATTGAATAAGAGTGGTGATAAAGGGCATCCTTGTCTGGTTCTGGATCTCAGTGGGAATGATTTCAGGCTCTCTCCATTTAGGATGATGTTGGCTGTTGGCTTTGTATAAGTGCCCTTGTTGAGGAATTTTCCTTCTATTCCTATTTTGCTGAGAGTTTTTATCATGAATGGGTGTTGAACTTTGTCAAATGCCTTTTCTGCATCAATTGATATGATCATGTGATTCTTGTCTTTTGTTTTATTTATATGGTGGATTACATTCATTGTTTTTCTAAGCAGGAACCATCCCTGCATCCTTGTTATGAATCCCACTTGGTCATGGTGAATTATTTTTTTGATATGTTGTTGAATTCTGTTGGCTAGAATTTTGTTGAGGATTTTTGTGTCTATGTTCATGAGGGATATAGGTCTGTAATTTTCTTTTTTGTGGTGTCTTTACCTGGTTTTGGTTTCAGGGATATGCTGGCTTCATAAAATGAGTTTGAGGGCATTCCATCCTTTTCTATGCTCTGAGATACCTTTAGTAGTAGTGATGTTAACTCTTTTCTGAAAGTTTGGTAGAACTCTGCAGTGAAGCCGTCCGGGCCAGGGCTTCTTTTTGTTGGGAGTTTTTTGATTACCTTTTGAATCTCTTCTTTTGTTATGGGGCTATTTATTTGTTCTACCTCTGTTTGTGTTAGTTTAGGTAGGTAGTGTGTTTCTAGGAATTCATTCACTTCTTCTAGGTTTTCAAATTTGTTAGAGTACAATTTTTCATGGTAATCTGACATGTTTCTTTTCATTTCAGTTGGATCTGTTGTAATATCACCCATCTCATTTCTTATTTGGGTTATTTGCTTTCTCTCCTGTTTTTCTTTTGTCAGTTTGGCCAATGGTTTATCAATTTTGTTAATTTTTTCAAAGAGCCAGCTTTTGGTCTTGTGAATTCTTTCAATTGTTTTTCTGTTTTCTATTCATTTAATTCTGCTCTGGTTTTTATTCTTTACTTTCTTCTGGTGCCTGAGGGTTTCTTTTGTTGCTCTTTTTCTATTTGTTTAAGTTGTAGGGATAATTCTTTTATTTTGGCCCTTTCTTCTTTTTGTATGTGTGCATTTATTGATATAAATTGACATCTGATCACTGCTTTCGCTACGTCCCAAAGGTTCTGATAGTAAGTGTTTTCATTCTCATTGGATTCTATGAATTTCTTTATTCCATCCTTGATGTTTTCTATAACCCAGTCATATTTGAGGAAGGTATTGTTCAGTTTCCAAATGTTTGATTTCTTTTCCCCGCTTTTTCTGTTATTGATTCCTACTTTTATGGCCTTGTGGTCAGAGAATTTGCTTTGTAATATTTCAGTGTTTTGGATTCTGCTATAGCTTGCTTTATGACCTAATATGTGGTCTATTTTAGAGAATGTTCCATGTGCACCAAAAAAGAAATTATACTTGGCTGCTGTTTGGTGGAGTATTCTGTATATGTCTCTGAGGTCAAGTTGGTTGATTGTGGCATTTAGATCTTCCGTGTCTTTATTGAGCTTCTTTCTGAGTGTTCTATCCTTCACCGAAAGTGGTATGTTGAAGTGTCCTACTCTAATTGTGGAGCTATCTCACTTTTCAATGCTGTTAGAGTTTGTTTTACATATCGTGCAGCCCCGTCATTGGGTGCACAAATATTTAATATGGTTATATCCTCATGTTATATTGTCCCTTTAATCATTATATAGTGTCCTTCCTTGTCCTTTTTGGTGGATTTAACTTTAAAGTCTATTTTGTCAGAAATTAATATTGCCACTCCTGCTCTTTTTTGATTGTTTGCTTGATATATTTTTTCCATCCTGTGAGTTGTAGTTTGTTTGTGTCTCTAAGTCTAAGGCGTGTCTCTTGTAGACAGCATACAGATGGATCTTGTTTTTTTAATCCATTCTGCCACTCTCTGTCTTTTTCTTGGTGCATTTAGTCCATTTACATTCAATGTAATTATGGATAGGTATGAGTTTAGTGCTGTCATTCTGATGTCTTTTTTGTGTGTTGTTTACAGTTTCTTTTTCCCACTTAATTTTTTGTGCTGAATAGTTTATCTTTATATATTGTCTTTTCCTTTTATTTGTTCTTGTTTTGTTTCTGCTGAGTCTCAATTTTTTTTCTTGTATTTTATTTTGATGAGTAGGATTGTTAGCCTCCTTTGTGGTTACCTTGCTATTTATCCCTATTTTTCTATGTCTAAAAATCACTTTATTTCTTTATATTGCCTTGTCTTGCTCTCCATATGAAAGATCTATAACTACATGTCTTAGTCCCTCTTTATTGTTTTAATGTTATCTTCTTTTACATAATGACATCGCTGTTTCCCTGTTTTGAGAGTTTTTTTCGTCTTGATTTATTTTTGTGACTTGCACGTCCGCGTTGACATCTGAGTGCTCTGTCTAGTGTTCAAGTCTTGAGTTGCTATCTGATATTATTGATTTTCTAACCGGAGAACTCTCTTTACTTTTTCTTCTTTTTTTTTTTTTTGGTTTTTACGAATTCCCTAAACTTTTGTTTATCTGGAAATGTCCTAGTTTCGTCTTACTATCTGAGAGACAGTTTTACTGGATATATGAATTTTGGCTGGCAATATTTTTTCCTTCAATGCTTTGTATAAGTCATCCCATTGCCTTCTTGCCTTCATGGTTTCTGCTGAGTAGTCTGAGCTTATTCTTATTGACTCTCCTTTGTAGGTGACTTTTCATTTATCCCTAGCTGCTCTTAAAATTCTCTCTTTATCTTTGGTTTTGGCAAGTTTGTTTATAATATGTCTTGGTGACTTTCTTTTAAGATCTACCTTATGTGGTGTTCAATGAGCATCTTGGATAGATAACTTCACATCTTTCATGATGTCAGGGAAGTTTTCTGCCAATAAATCTTCAACAATTCTCTCTGTATTTTCTGTCATCCGTTTCTGTTCTTGTACTCCAATCACTTGTAGGTTATTTCTCTTGATAGAGTCCCACATGATTCTTAGGGTTTCTTCAATTTTTTAAGTTCTTTTGTATGATTTTTCTTCAAATATATTGGTGCCAAGTCCTTTATCTTCAATCTCATCAATACTGCCTTCCACTTGCTCAATTCTGCTCCTCTGACTTTCTATTGAGTTGTCTAATTCCATCATTTTATTGTTAATCTTCTGAATTTCTGATTGCTGTCTCTCTATGTATTCTTGAAGCTTATTAAATTTTTCATTATATTCTTGAATAACCTTTTTAATTTCTTCAACTGCTTTATCTGTGTGTTCCTTGGCTTGGTCTGCGTATTGCCTGATCTCCTTCCTGATCTCATTCCTGATGTCTTGAAGTGTTCTGTATATTAATCTTTTGTATTCTGCATCTGGTAATTCCAGGAAAGCACCTTCATCCAGAAGATCCCTTGATTCTTTGTTTTCAGATCTTGTTGAAGTAATCATGGTCTGCTTCTTTATGTGATTTGATATTGATTGTTGTCTCCGAGCCATCTATAAGTTATTGTATTAGTTTATTTTATGTTTGCTTACTGTATCCTAGCTTCTTGCTTTATTTTGTTTTGATATGCCCGGATAGTCTGCTTGAGTGAGCTAGCTTGATTATATTCATCTTTGATGCTCTAACATCCTGTCACCAGATGGCTAGAGCTCTTATCAGGTATATCAGCCTAGAAGTCCATTCACTTTTCTTGTATGGATTCAGCTCATGTGTCCAGGTAGTTGGTCATCAAGTGTGTGGTACAGGCTGTGTCTTACAGTCTTAGAGGGGTGGGGCAATTGGTGTAGGTACCTGTATCTGGTTGCAGCAGGGGGTCACACTTTGAATAAGGCGGGGGTCTGAGAACCACTTCTCAAGTGTCTGTGAGGACAGCACATCCGTATTCCCCAGAGCGCAGAGGTGGGTGGGTTCTGCAGACAGATCATGGGCACAAAATGCTTTTGGTTTTAAGGACTTGGAGATACCAGTTATCCTTGGACCCCTGTCACGGGTGGCTGGGTGACCTGAGTGGAGCCACCAATTCTTAGGCCCCTGTTGTGGGTATTTGAGGACCCTATTAATAGCAAAGCGGTGTCAAACCTCAAATGCCCACCTCTTCACCACGCAGCTGGGGTAGTTGCAGTCTTCCAGCAAGTGTTTATTCTCCTGAAATAGGCCCACACATATCCATGCAGGGGGGAAAGTTATTCAAAATCTATGGACCGTTTATGCCTGGACATAAACAGTCTTCTGTCCTGAGATCCCCAGGTTAGTGGAGTGGGCAGATTATCTTTCCCCCCAATTGTGAATTTGTTCCTTCTCCAAGGCTGGGAGAATGGCTCAGAGCATGCAGCAGGACTATCTTGAAAAAAAAATTTATCTCAGGCCCAGGAAAATCAACAGCCACTGAAGCTGGCTTGGGGGCTGGGGGTGCAGTAAAATATATGCAAGTACTTAGCTTTTGCCGAGAGCACTGTTCTTCTCTGGTTCTGGAGGTGTGAGTAGGCTGTGCTGCTGGCTGTTTCTCCCTGAGGAAACTGCGACCAAACGCTACCACCAGCCCACCACAGCTGCTCCCAAGAATGGTGCCTGAGGGTTCCCTGCAATTCAGGTCCAGCAACTCCTCTCCAATTCTGAACCATCTCTCCCTCCCCCTGCTGCTCAGTCTGTTTTCTAACTTTGCCTTTGATGTTCAGGGCTCTGAGCTTGTCATAAATATAATTGTTTTGCTTGTTTTTTTGGATCTTTGTTGTAAGAGGGTTCACCGGAAGTGTCTGGCTACTCCACCATCTTGGCCCCTCTTCTTCTTTATTTTGACTGGTAGGTTTGTTAACTTTCTTTGTTGTTACCTTGAAATATGCCTTTATCTTCCTAAGTTTGAACTAGTGCATTTTTACTTAGTATCGCCTTGCCTTCCTCTCAGTTAGAAAGTTCTATACCTACACCATTTATTCCCTCTTTTATTGTTCTGTCATTGTTGTTATTTACAGATTAATCTCTCTGCTTCCCTGTTACAATTTTTATGGTTTTGGATAGTCCTTGAGAGTTTATTTCCTAGGTTAGTATCTTGTGTCCTAGATTCAGGCTGTGGTCTGATGTTGTTTGTTCTCAGACCAAAGGACTCACTTTAATAATTCTTGTAAGTTTGATTTGGTTTTTACATATTCCCTTAATTTCTGTTTATCTGGAAATGTCCTAATTTCACCATCATATTTGAATGAAAGTTTTGCAAGATATATTATTCGTGGATGGCAATTTTTTTCTTTCAATGTTTTATATATGTCATTCCATTGCCTTCTTGCCTGCATGGTTTCTGCTGCATAATCAGATCTTAGACTTATTGTTTCGTCTCTGTATGTGACTTTTTGTTTCTCTCGAGCTGCTCTTAGGATTTTTTCTTCATCTTTGGTTTTAGCAAGTGTGATTATGATATGCCTTGGTGTTTTTCTTTTGCGGTCTATTCTATATGGGGTTCGTTGAGCTTCTTGGATGTTCAGCTTTTCATCATTCATGATATTAGGGAAGTTTTCTGTCAGCAATTCTTCAATGATCCTCTCTGTGTTTTCTGTTTTCTCTCCCTGTTCTGGAAGTCTGATCACTCACAAATTTTTGCTTTTTGATTGTATCCCAAATAATTCTCAGGGTTTCCTCATTTTTCTTTGTTCTTTTTTTCTGATTTTTCCTAAAAATGTATTGAATCCAAGTGTTTGTATTGAATTTTGCTGATCCTGTCTTCCATTGGGAAACCCTGGTGGCATAGTGATTAAGTGCTACGGCTGCTAACCAAGAGGTCGGCAGTTCGAATCCGCCAGGCACTCCTTGGAAACTCTATGGGGCAGCTCTACTCTGTCCTATGGGGTTGCTATGAGTCAGAATTGACTCAACAGCAGTGGGTTTGGTTTGATTTTTGGTCTTCCATTGTTTCAAACTTGCTCCTCAGCCCTTCTATGATGCTGTCCATTTCTGAAATCCTGTTGTTTATCTTTTGGATTTCTAATTGTTTTTTAATGATTTCTTGTTGTGAATTTATTTTAGCATTTTGTTCCTGTATTATTTTCCTGAATTCTTCTATTTTTTGTCTGTATTTTCCATGAATTTTTCTGTCTCTTCCATGAGTTTGTCTATTTTTTCTTCTTTTTTGTCTGCTGCTTGTTTCAACTCTTGGATAGCTCTGAATATTAGAGATTTGAATTCCCTGTCAGGTAGTTCTAGTGCCTTTTCTTCTACTGATAAGTCATTTGGTGTTTTATTTTGGATGCCTACTGGAACCATTCTGCCCTTTTTTTAAAATATATTTTGATATTGTTTGCTATCTTTGGGATATTCAGTAGTTATTTTCTTCATTTCTTGATCATAGATTTGTTTGTTTCATCTTGCTTTTTTGTTTTATTTGGTTGCGTCTGAGCAGGTGGGTTGTGCATTCTTTGTTGTTTGCTTCTCTGTAGTCACAATAGTTTTCACCTCCTTGTCCAATGGATGGGGCTGGCCATTTAGCTATGGTGCGTCAGGGCAGTTCCAGCTGAAAGGGAGGAGCTGGGATGGGTTATTTGTGGCATGTAGTAGGGCCAACAGGGCAGGCCAGGAATCAGTGCCAGGCAGGTTCTGGTAGGCCATGCCTGTGCTGCCCGGGGGTGTGATGTTCAGCGCACAGTGCAGGTAGGCAGGAACGCGGGGGGGGAGGTAGTGATGTGTGGACCTAATATGGGTATGGGAAAGAGGAGAGAGATACAGGAGCCAAAGACCAACAAACAAAGGAAGAAAAAAAAGATTGCTAAGGGAGCTTGCAATTGGAGTGGAGAGATGAGAAACAGAAATGGAGAAAAGCAAAAAGGAGAAAAAGGGAAAAAAATAACTAGATAAAAATTTGGAATAGAAAAGAAAAGCCCTAGGGGTCCCACCAGTGCAGCTGTGAAGACTGGGGAAGTGGATCCCTGACTGTACAGTATAACCTTGCTAGAATGGGTATAGATGTCACATAACATCAGGTATTCAGGAGACAGGTAAAGAAGGTAAGTATAGACAGACGAGAACTGAGAAATGAAGAAAGAAAGGGGAAATGAGAGAAAGAAAGAAAAAAAGAAACGCCCCAGGGATCCCACCTACACAGCTGCAGAGATTGGGAGTGCAGTGCAGTGCAGCCTGACTAGAAGGGCCTCCCATGTGTGAAAAGATAAAGAAAACAAACAAAACAGAACAAAGCAAAACAAGCCAAAAAAAAAAAAAAAAGCCCCAGGGATCCCTCCAGCATGGTGTCACAGGCCAGGGGAGTTGTTCCCCAGTCGAGCCAGGCTTCACAGCCTTCCAAGAAGAAGCAAAGATGGCACGTGGAGCCAGGTGTTCGAGAGAAAGGAGAGAGAGGTAGTGGAAGGCGTCGAAGAAAGTCTAGAATTGGAAAAAGGCAACACCAGCTCAGGGTCCCGGTCAGTGTGGGCGAGGTGAATCCATGCAGCCTGGGCGGAAGCAGTTGCCTCCCGGCCAAGAGACTGCGGCTGTCAGGAAGCAGAAGAGTCCGAAGGGGGGGAGGGGGAAGAAATCTTTGGCAGGCCCCTATTGGTGAATCACAGTGCAGACCCTTAGGGTTTTGGAGCAAAGCCCTGCCATCCCCTGCAGATAACTACTCTCCTTTTGAGAAACAGCTTTTGGCTTGTTACTGGGCCTTAATAGAGACTGAACGCTTAACCATGGGCCACCAAGTCACCATGCAGTCTGAGCTGCCCATCATGAACTGGGTGTTGTCTGACCCACAAAGTCTTAAAATTGGACATGCACAGCAGCACTCCATCACTAAGTGGAAGTGGTATATACAAGATCGGGCCTGAGCAGGACCTGAAGGCACAAGTAGGTTGCATGAGGAAGTGGCCCAAATGCCCATGGTTTCCATTCCTGTCACATTACCTTCCATCTCCCAGTCTGCACCTATGGCCTCATGGGAGTTCCTTATGATCAGTTGACTGAGGAAGAGAAAACTCATGCCTAGTTTATAGGTGGCTGTGTGCAATATACAGGCACCACTCGAAAGTAGACAGCAGCTGCACTACAGCCCCTTTCTGGGACCTCCCTGAAGGACAGTGGTGGAGGGAAATTGTCCCAATGGGCAGAGCTTTGAGCAGTGCACCTGGTTGTTCACTTTGCTTGGAAGGTGAAATGGCCAGATGTGCGACTATATACTGATTCGTGGGCTGTGACCAATGGTTTGGCTGGATGGTCAGGGTCTTGGAAGGAACATGATTGGAAAATCCGAGATTAGGATTTATGGGGAAGAGGTATGTGGATAAAAAAAAAATAGACCTCTCTAAATGGGCCACAGAAGTGAAGATATTTGTGTCTCATGTGAGTACTCACCAAAGGGTGACCTCAGCAGAGGATGATTTTAACAATCAAGTGGATAGGATGATGCATTCTGTGGAAACCAGTCATCTCCTTTCCCCAACCAC
This sequence comes from Elephas maximus indicus, assembly GCF_024166365.1. Classification (NCBI taxonomy): domain Eukaryota; kingdom Metazoa; phylum Chordata; class Mammalia; order Proboscidea; family Elephantidae; genus Elephas; species Elephas maximus. Next base: position 51,168,068 of record NC_064846.1, on the reverse strand, counting down.
TCCCATCATTGCCCAATGGGCTCGTGAACAAAGTGGCCGTGGTGGCAGGGATGGAGGTTATGCATGGGTTCAGCAACACGGACTTCCACTTACCGAGGCCAACTTGGCTACAGCCACGGCTGAGTGCCCAATCTGCCAGCAGCAGAGACCAACACTGAGTTGATCAGCCATCAACCTGGTGGAAGGTTGATTACGTTGGACTGCGTCCATCATAGAAAGGGCAGTGTTTTGTTCTTACTAGAATAGACACTTAATTTGGATATGGATTTGCCTTCCCTGCATGCATGCTTCTGTCAAAACTACCATCTGTGGACTTACAGAATGCCTTACCCACCATCATGGTATTCCTCACAGCATCGCCTTGGATCAAGGGACTCACTTCATAGCAAACAAAGTATAGCAATGGGCCTATGCTCATGGAATTCACTGGTCTTGCCATGTTCCCCCTCATCCTGAAGCAGCTGGCTTGATAGAGTGATGGAATGACCTTCTAAAAACACAGTTACGGTGCCAGCTAGGTGGCAATACCTTGCAGGGTTGGGGCAATGTTCTCCAAGAGGGTGTATATGCTCTAAACCAGCGTCCAATATATGGTGCTGTTTCTCCCATAGCCAGGATTCATGGGTCCAGGAATCAAGGGGTGCAAATGGGAGTGCCGCCACTCCCTATTACCCCTAGTGACCCACTGGTCACATTTTTGCCTCCTGTCCCCGTGACCTTATGCTGTACGTGTCTAGAGGTCTTAGTTCCAAAGAGAAGAATGCTCCTGCCTAGAGGCACGTCATGGATTCCATTGAACTGGAAGTTAAGAATGCCACCTGGCCACTTTGGGCTCCTTATGTCTCTGGATCAACAGGCAAAGAAGGGAGTTACCATATTGGCTGGTGTGATTGATCCTGATTACCAAGAGGAAATCGGATTGATATTACATAATGGAGGTAAAGAAGAGTATGTCTGGAATGCATGAGATCCCTTAGGGCATCTCTTAGTACTACCATGCCCTGTGATTATAGACAATGGAAAACTACAGCAACCCAATTGTGACAAGACTACTAATGGCCCAAACCCTTCAGGAATGTGAGTTTGGTCACCCTACCAGGCAAAGAACCAAGACCAGCTGAGGGCAAAGGGAATATGGAATGGGTGGTGGAAGAATGTAGTTCTATATACCAGTTAGAACCATGTGACCAGTTGCAGAAATGAGGACTGTAATTGTTATGAGTATTTCTGCCTTGTATGTGTGCATCAGGTATTTTTGTTTTCTTCGCTTATAAAATATAAGATGTAAATAGGGCTAGTGCATTTTAGGTTGTATGCATGTTAGTTGCATCATGTTAGGTGCATGTATAACTTTATAATTGTCTTTATTCAGAGATTCTGTATGATTTAAGGACATGTATACTGGTCCCAAGTTGACAAGGGATGGACTGTGGTGGTTAAGGTTGTGTGTCAACTTGGGTGGGCCAGGATTCTCAGTGGTTTGGTAGTCAAGATGTAGTTTTGCAGTTGTATAATGATGTAATCACTTCCATGATGAGATCTGACATAATGTGATCACTTCCATGATGCGATCTGCTGTGAATAGCCAATCAGTTGAAAGTGAGTTTCCTTGGGAGTGTAGCCTGCATTCAATATATGTGGACTTTCTGGCAAAACTTTCTGGCTTTTGCCCTGCTCTGGATCCTACATTTGGCTCATCAGCATCTGATCGCCAGTTCTTGGGACTTGGGGCAGCAGCCTACCATCTTACCTGCCTGTCTTGGATTCATTGGCCTTCGTAGCCGTGACCCAAGTCTGTCCTCATAACCTCCAGACACTAAATTGCTGACCATAGAATCCTCTGGATGGATAGGCCTAATGCTTGTCCCTGCTGTAGGTCCAACCTTAGTTCAGAGGTCAGCCACCAGGGAGCGTGGCTTCTTCTGTTAATGAACACCAGTTGGATTGCTGGGGACTTTTGAGAACTGGCCGTTCCCTCCCAGGGGTGCAAGATTTCCCAAAGAAACCACAGCCTGACTCCAACCAGATCTTGGGCTTTCCCTTAGCCCCTTTTAAGTCACATTTTTTCCCTGGCCACAGGTTTCTCCAATGTATGGGTACAGAAGTACTTTTGCACGATAGTTTACATACTTCCCTTCCCTGTAGGATGCAGGAGGCTAGGGGGAGCTGCTTGCCATGCCCAACTCTCAGGGCTTCCTGGGGGAATGAGTAGGAGGGTAGGAGGAGTCTAGTAGTTAAGAGCCAAACTCTGTAGTTACACTGTTTGAGTTCTTTTCCCAGCTTCCTTAGTTACTGGCTGTGTGATCTTTAACAGGTTAACAGACCTTCACCTTACCTCTCTGAGCCCCAGTTTCCTATCTGTAAACATGAAGGTCCCACCCCCTACCCTGCTGAGATTTCACAAGGCTCGATCGGGATAAAGCATGTGCCGTGCCTAGCACAGTGTCTGGCACATCACATGAGAACTCAGCAGTTTCTCCCACTGGGCCCAAACTTTCCAGCCAGAACAAAGCACTCCCAGCCAGGGCCTAATCCATCAGCCTTGCCCCTGGTAGCTCCATGCCTGTAGCCCAGGTTCTGTGAAAGCCTGCCACTGCCTGGCAGAAGGCCCCCAAACGCCCCTTCCTCTGTGACACTTTTCAGCGGTCCTCAGCTCTTCCTGGCCAATAGTTCTTCCTAACCTGACTCATTTTCCTCTAGTCAGAACAGAAATCCTTTCTCCCACAGACTTAATCCTTTACTGAGCCCTGTTGATTCCACCTCCAGAAAGCACAGGACTCTGGAATCAGACCGGAATTCTGGCTCCACCGCTCACCATTGGTATAACCTTGAACAAGTACTATAACCTCTCAAATCTTGGCTCAGCCATATATTGATTGCGTGACATTGAGCAGATTCCTTGACCTCTCTGAACCTCAGTTTTCTCATCTATAAAATGAGGATAATAATAGTACTTATGTTTTAGGGTTGTTGTAAGGATTAAATGAGTTAATATGTGTAAAGTGCCTGGCACTTAGAAGGTGCCAAGGATTATAAAATGTATGGTTTTTGGGCAAGATTTTTAACCACTCTAAGCTTCGGTTTCCCTAACTGTACCTATCCCTCAGGGTTGTTGTGTTAAAGATGTTAACCCATGCATGGTTCCTAGCCAAGCACAGGTCCATAGTAAGAATTTGATAGTTATCAGCTGTTATAGCTATTATCTTCCTAGTCACTCAGTTGCCTAGTCGCCTCTGAACAGGGAAAGCCCCCTATCCCACCCCAGTGGGTGTTAGCATTCCCCATGCATCATCCCCTTCCTTCAACTACGCCTTTGCCTGGGCAGCTAATGAGCATTTTGTCTTCTTTCCTCCTTAGTCCCTTGCTGTAAAATGGTGGCCTAAGTTCACTGTTTTGACCTGTCAGTGGCCTCATGTTGGTTACTGTATTTCTGGTTTACCCCCAGCTGGCAGGGCCTGTAGCAACCTCTATACAAGCAGACAAATCCAGGTGCAAAAACTCAGCAACGAGTGAGTGCTCAGTAAGCGGTAGTGACAATACTCACTCTTTGCCAGGCACTTGTTTGTTATTCATCTAACATGCTTTATCTAATATGGCAATCACAACAATCCTATCCTCATTATCCCTGTTTGTGGATGAGAAAACTGAGAGTTAGCAAGGCTTTAGCGCCTAGATTTGAGTATGTGCACTGAGGTTGCTACAAGCCCTGGCAACTAGGGGTACACAAAAACTACACTAACCAACATGAGGCCAGTGACAGGTCAAAATAGTGAACTCAGGCCACCTAACGAATTTGTTTGGTGAGAAGGATTAGCAACCATTTTACAACAGGGGACTGAGGGAAAAAGGAGACGAAATGCCCAATACATAACTGGGTGGTGGGGGTGAGGGTGGCGGTAATACCCACTGAGGTGAGGAAAGAAGCTTTCTCTGCCCAAAGACAGAGGAGAATAGGCAACTACTTTAATGAGCATGGAGGGGAGGGCTATGCGTGTCTCTCTGTGTGTGTGTGTGTGTGTGTGTGTGTGTGTGTGTGTATAAGGAGCAGTGAGAGGGCTGAGGGAGCAGAGAGCCAGCTTTAACACAGGAGGTGAGTGGGCCTATAGATACAGCCAGTATGTAGCAGATATGGGATTTGAACCCAGGTACATGCCTTTTACACATCTGCCTGCAAAGCCTAGCTATTAATCATTACAATATTAATGCCTGGCACACAGTATGATTCATACTGCTGCCTTTTTCTGGACAGTTTTCTCCATCTATCTCTACCTGTCTTGGAAGAAGTACAACCAGAATGCTCATTGGAAACAAAGATGGCAAGACTGCATCTCACAAACTTTGGACATGTTAGCAGGAGAGACCAGTCTCTGGAGAAGTACATCATGTTTGGTAAGGTAGAGGGTCAAAGAAAAAGAGTACGACCCTCAATGAGGTGGATTGACACAGTGGCTGCAACAACGGGCTCAAGCATAACAATTGTGAGGATGGTGCAGGTGCTGGCAGTGTTTCGTTCTGTTGTACATGGGGTTGCCATCAGTTGGAACCAACTCTGTGGCACCTAGCAACGACATCTCTACCTGTGCCTCTACCTCAAGGCCCAGCTCAAATGCAGCCTCGCCCTCAACAGATGCGCTCACTCCCTGTTACTATGGGGTGGGGGACATGTGGGACATCAGTGCTGGGGTGGAGCTAGAAGAAGGACTCTGAGTTTTGCAGAGATTTGCTCCTAAGTTTGTGCACTGGAGTTGAATTTGCTACAAGGGCAAAACATAACAAATTTGCTATAAGGCAAAACATAACAAAACAACTCATAATGGGCTCTGATTAGTCAGAACAGTGAATTCCAATCACTTAGCAACAGTGTTTGGGGAGGAGGACTGCAAGCCATTTCAGGGCAGGAGACTGGGAGGAAAGAGAGACAAAATGTCTGCCCACTAAACAACTGTACGTGTGAATTAAGGGGTGGTTGGGAGTTTGGGAAGTGAGAAGAGTTCATTCTGAGTTAAGAGTTTTAGGGCCTTTAAACCTCTGGGGATTTAGGGTTTGTAAATCTGTACCATATGATGCCCTAAAAACAAAGATATTGGGATTCCAAGGATTTTAAGCCCTGTGTTTTTTAACCTATGGTATTTTTATAAGGACTTAAGCAATTTTTGAGCTTTGAAATGCTGGGAGCCTAGGACCCCAAGCCAAGGATTTTAAATAGGACACTGGACATGTTAAAATACTAAGCTCCCTTTGACTTCAAATACATCTACATTTAACCCTTGAGATAGTAGTTTCCAAATTGTCTTTCCCTCAACCTGAGGATCTCTAAAGGTGCCTCACAGAAGGGGGTGGAGAGAGTTTGCAAGATAGAGGACACCAGGGTAGGAATTCTGGGGTCCTCATTATGGCTTCCACCAGAGAAACTCCATTTTTATTTGATTTATATATTGAGCTTCTGTATTCAAATTAATTCAAAAGAAAAGTTTTCCTACCAAAGCACAAAAAAAATAAGTTGTAACGGTTCTGTCCTAGAGAAAAGGGACATGAAGCCTATGAATGTAGAGTGGTCCAGGAAGCCACACTCGGCCTCTTTTTTGTTTGTTTTGATTTGTTTCGAATGGGGACAAACACCAATAAAGATACTTTGACTGGTAAACCCTCAAATGATGTCAGAGAAATCAGGTGGAGATAGCTGAGTAAATCAGTCATTTAGTTGACTGTAGCCTACAAGCTCATTTCTGCTATAAAATCAAAAACTGCAGCTACTATTACTACTACTACGACTATGATTATGACTACTACCATTTATCAAGTGATTTTACTATGTCCCAGGGGCTGTGCTAAGTACTTTACACTTTTTTTATTGACTCCTCGCAACCCTGAAAGGAGATATCATTATTATCCACATTTTACAGACAAAAAGACTGGGGTTCAGATAGGATAAGTAACTTGCACAAGGCCATACAGCTAGCAAATGATAGATCCCACTTTACTTGCAAGCAGAGCCACAGACTGAAATAAAGGAATGAAAATGGTCACAGGTCAACTGCCTGGCAGCCTTAGTTTAGGAACAATCTTAAATTTGACCAATAGATGGCACCAGTGAGTTTGGTGGCCCCCTCAAGGCTGTGTCCCAGTTCATGGAAGTCCCAACTAGGGCTCAGAACTGAAGCAGCCCTTCTTAAGTTGAGGGAACAAGGAAAGAAAGAAAGCCATCATTTTGCTCCTGAATAATATGACGTTGCCCTGCCCTGTTGGTAGTTGAGGAAAGATACATGAAAGCCAGCAGGTAGGGGGATAGAGGTGGTTCTGCCAAGAACTGCTTTAAGAAGACTTGGGAATCTTTTTCTTTCAGTATTTACTGAGCACCTCCTCTGTGCTAGGCAGTCTGCTGTGCGATGAAGACACGCAGGTGTATCAGACACAGCCCCCATCTTACTGCTTAAGAAAGGAGGTAGATGGGAGATAGGGGAAGCACTGGATGTATGAGGGCACCTAACCTGAACTTAAGGAGCCCTGGTGGTGCAATGATTACACACTCGGCTGCTAACTTAACAGTCGGAGATTTGAATGCACCAGCAACTCCTCCAGAGAAAAGAACTAACAATCTGCTCTCTTAAAGATTTTAGCCTGGAAAACTCTATGGGGCAGTTCTACTCTGTCACATGGGGTGGCTATGAGTCTGAATAGACTCGACATCACCTAACAAAAACAACAAACCTGCACTTGGGGGTCTAGGGAGGCTTCCCATTGGAGAGGTGTCTGAACTAGTTCAATTGGATAAAAGAGAGTTTACTAGGCATGCAAAAGTGGAAAGGCATTCCAGACAGAGGTAATAGCATGTTCAAAGACATGCAGGTATAAGACAGCATGACACATTCAAGGACAGGCAGCATAGATTTCAAGTGTTGAGAGATGAGTCTGAAGAGACGGACAAGAACCAGATGATTGGAAGGCCTATAATACCAATTTAAGGACTTGATTTTATGGATATATAACACTTTATATGTCTGTATACATATGTATTTTTCTGAGGAGAAGAGTCATAGATTCTCAAGAGGATCTGTGACCAATTAAAAAAAAAAGTTAAGTACAACCATAGGTGAGGGAAAGTTATGGTTGGGCACTAAGCAGGGGCAGCACATTGTCTGATCTGGTGGCCAGTGTGGAAGGTTAATTACGAAGGGACATGCTGGACGCAAGAAAAATTAGTCGAGGTGTAATTGGGTCAGGGGTAGGTATGAGGGCCTGAGCTGGGGTAGGTGCAATGGGCGCTGAGGAGGTAAAATTGATAGGACTTAGTAGTCTCCCAGCCTCCCTCCCCACATACACACACTCATCTCCAAGGTTCAGCCGAGGCTGCACCTCTCACCATCACCTTATGTCCCCTATCCCAGCTCTCAGCTTTCAAGCTGCCCTTTGGGGGCCTTTTCGTTCCCTTCCCATGCTGTCCTTGAAGTTTAGTCAAGCCTGATTTCACAAGTTGACAGAGAGGGCCTGGCCCCATGCTGGCCCCTCAGCCCTACATCTCCACGGAGAAAACTATCAACTGACCTCAAGTAGAACAATAAATTGGCCTTGAGCTGGGCTCTGACCTTCTGCTCATGGCTTCACAACATGGGCAGAGTTAAGAAATCAGTGCAGTTCCAGGAAAAAGGTGAACACCATCCAGTTTATTTTTCTCCTGATTCATCTCATGCCAACACACAGGCCTCAGAGGATAGCAGGAAATATGGGGGGGTCCCCAGAGCAGGCTGATTCACTAGATGTCCCCTTCCTTTCCTATAAGGCTCATCAGAAAGGCACCACAATTGTGCACAGATCTGGTGTTTGTACCCCCGGAGACAAAGCCAGACATCTGGCTTTCCATGGGGAGACAGGATTATGTGCTGCCTGGAAAGCTGGGGAGTCAAAGGGCTGTAAAGAGTGACTGCTTCCCTCTCCACAAGATTGCCCTATCCTGCTCTGCCTCCTGGGGGCTTTGGAAAACAGCTCTTTCTTCCACCAAAGTTCCTAGGACCCTCCCATTGTCAACACAACAGTAGCCTAGGCAATGAGATATCCAGAGGCCTGGACTCAGTACAGTAGGGTAAAGCCAGGGTGAGCTGGCAGCTCAAAGACCCAACTTTCAGTCCAGGGAGCTGTGCCTGGAGACTCCTGCCTAATCAAAGCTCATGGAGCCTTGCCAGGGGTATTGAACCCCATCAGACTCTGACCAGTTCAGTTTAGACAGGTCGGAGGTGAGGAAAGGGGATGAGCTGTTGCCCTGCAAGGTACTGACGCTAGCACTCTCACACACTCTTCTGCCTTCTCTTTCTCCTCCTCTTCTTCATCCTCTTCTTCTTCCTCCTCCTTCTCATCTTCACTGTCTGAATCCTCATACAGGTTGATGGTTGCCTGGACAGGGAAGTTCTGCAGTAGAATCTCCCCATCACTGTACAGGTAGTCAAAGGAGCGAGACTTAGGCCAGAAGAGCCTGTGGACAGAGAAGAAAAATGGCCCCGAACTTAGGTCTTATCTGTGCAAAGAGGCTAATAGGGCCAAGAAGGATGCCAGCCCCTGAATTCCTTCTCTTAGCTGCAGGAATGAAGTCCAAGGAGAAGGAAGACAGAGAGAGCTTTGTAACTAACAGCCTTCTAAATTGTTACAAAATGGCCCTCGGCAGAAAAATAGCCCCCAGTAAGCCTACCTTTGTGGGAGGCCTCAGCCCCCCAGCATCCATCAAGTCTGGCACTGACACCGCCCCCCGACCCCAGGAGGCCTCTGGCCAAGAACTCTCTAGTGCTGTGTCCCATCTCCTTTTTCTACTAAGGCTTCCTTCACTGACCTCTCCATAGAGGCTCATTCTTAGGGGTCCTTGACAATGCCCCCAGGGAAGGCAAACTTGGTCAAGTTACTTAACCCCTCTGGGCTTCAGTTTCCTAGGCTATAAAACAATGGATCATAGCAGTGCCTCCCTCTTCCTGCTTCGCAGGACTATTCTGAGGATTAAAAGAACTAATGGGTCTGTGTCAAGTTCTGAGCTTGGTGCCAGAAGCTTACCTGACGGGGTGATGGAATTTGGAGTCAGCCTTGGTGACCTCAGCAGCTGTTGCCCCACCAGTGTGCTGCCCAAAGCAAAAGATAGCATGTTGGCTCAAAGTACATGGCCAGATAATTACCTCCACCATATCAGAGATCAGAAACCTGCCGGTAAGATGATCTAGAAGAGACCTTAGACATTGCTGGGGTTCAGCCCCTCCGTGCCCCAACAATGGGGCGTCTTTCTTCGTTCTGATTGAAAAATAAGTAGAGTCCTGGGGGTTGTTTGTTTTCTTCCCCCTGTCCCAACATCTTTTTGGAGGCTGTCCGAGGCACAGAGTTCTACTAGAGCAGCAAAGATTCAGGAGAAAGAATATTGGGGCTGAGCACCAGGAGACTAGGGTTCTAGCACCAGATTCACCACAGACTGGCTGTGAGACCTGTCCAAATCCCTTTCCTACTGAGTCTAAGCCTCTTCCTCTTTCAAATTGCCTCAGAAACTTGGGCCTGCCCTCCTCCAAGAAATGTTGTGAAAATCAAAAATGAGCAAGGCTGTGAAGCTGCTTTCCCACATCTGCAGCTCTGGATCGAGGCCAGGACCTCTCTGGGAAGAGACATGGTTAGTGGGAATGCCTGCAGTTGTGTGTGCACCTGAACACATGCAATGGGGGCTCAAACTCACCAACTCCATCAGTTTCCTCACCTGCCTTGGGAGGTCACTTGTGGGGAACAGCCAAGGCCTCCAAAGACAAGTTCCTCTAGGACAAAGAGGAAAGACCAGTCAGTGGAAGAAGAGACTGGAACTTGAGCTTCCTGAGATAACAAAAGAGTCCTCCAGGAAGTGTGGCTCAAGTGCTATCTACTCCAAGAAGCCTTTTCTCATGCCCCTGAGCCCAGATGGGGCAAGTGCCCCTCCTCTCTTCTTCAACAATCATACCATTGTTCTGTCCTTATCACACTGCTTTGTAACTGTCTGTTTACTTCTCTTTAAGCTTCTTAAGGCAGGGAGTTATGTTTGATCATATCTGAATTCCCAACACCTAGCACATTGCCTGGTATACTGTAGTTGTTCAGTAAATGTTTAATGAATCAATGGGGTTTAGGTAGATAAATATCTTGTCCCCTAACTCCTCCCACACAGAGCAGAGCTCAGAGCCTTACCATCTTCCTGGGCCAGAAAGATTCCTGATCCCACTGCTTCCCCACTAGACTTCCAGAGGTCAAAAAATGCAAATGGAAATCTTCTAGTGTGGTCAGAAAAGAGAAAATGGCCCAGTCAAAGCCTCTTTGGACTTTGGCCCTCTTCTACCCCCCTACCCCCACCCTGACCTTTTGGTTAGCAGCCATAGCACTTAACCACTATGCCACCAGGGCTCCCCTCTGAAGTCTAGGTAGCGTTCAACTCAAGTACCACAGCTACCTCCCCTGTGCCCCTCAGAGGATAAGCAACCTGGCACAAGAGGGCCTGGCTTCTTGGCCTTCAGCTTTGGTAGTGCTCCCCAAGTCCCTTCCTGCCACACAGAAAGATTTGTGAGGTGAAAGCCAGGTGAGATATTCTAGCCAGACATGTAGAGGGGGGCACTCTCTGTGGGCTATGAGGCCTCGGCTTTCCCCCTTCATAGAGAACAGGGGTACCCTGAACACCTCGTTTTCCTTCCTCTCCAAAGTACTCCACTAAGCCTGAGTTCATGTTATCAAAGGCCAGGTTCCACTTACCTTTCACTCTTGTGTACTTCTTGTCCAGAGAGCAGAAGGGGCAATGGGCTTAACAGGCCAGGAAATGCCAGGGGGTCCTGTGCTGGGGCCTTAGCTAGGGCCAAGGCTGGGGCAGAGGCAGCAGCAACAGGAGTAGCAGGGTCCATCCTTAGGGTGCTAAGGCTAGGCAGGCTGTGGGGTCTCCTATTTCTCAGAGCCTTCTGTAATCTTTTAGCCTTTCCTGGGAGACCCTTTTATAAGCCTTGACTGGACTCATAAATTATTCAGGGGAGGAGGGGGCTGGGAGAGGGATGAAGATTTAGGGAAGGAGCTCAGGGAGGGGTAGCTAGGTTCCTGGGTGTGAAATCTCTCCCAGTTGAATAAACAGGGTATCAGTGGGGGGTGAGGGGCTTTCTTTACCTCCAAGTCAGAAAGGAAAACACAGAAGGGACAAATCAGACACCATTTGTGCAAATTCCCCAAGCAGTAGCAAGGCCAGAGTAGGGAGAGGAGGGAAGCTCATTAGTACCCAAAACCACAGAAAGTTGTCAGGGACACAGGACTGGATAGATAGGCCTCAGAAGGGACAGCTGCCCCAATGTCTGAGGAGAGAGAGGGACTCACATGTTATTTCAGCTCAAGCCCCAAATAGATTTGCCAGGTGGACTTGATGCTGGGCGACTGCCATTAAGCACATCACTTGGGCTAGGAAAAAAGAAAGTTCTTGGGTAGATCGGGCCAGTTGCCTGTTGGGTAAACCTCAAGTCTTCTTTCCAACCCCCCACCTCCCTTACTGGTCAGTTCATTTGCAAAAGTACTGAAACCCCTCTCCAGCCTCAGCAGTTGAGTGGTCCAGAGAAGGAGGGCAGGAAGGGTTTCACAGGGCCTCCAAGTCAGACTTCAAACCTGAGGGCTTGGCTTCAAATCCAGGAAACAGGGTGCTCAGGGGAGGAGGAGTTCTGCCCAGCCACTAAGCTGCTGGGGACTGTCCCTGGCCCCAGGGCCTCAGTTCCCTCATGTGTGAGATGAGGGTGCTGGCCCAGTGATCCCAAAGGGCCCTGCCAGCCTGAACACTCTGTAACTGGGGCTGGGTAAATGGGTACTGACCCCAGGCAAGACTAGAGGCTTGAGCACAGCCCTCGGCCTTAGCCAGTCTACTGGGCCTTTGCCAAAAAAGCTTCTAGTTACAACTACTGGCAGGCTCCTTATGCTTCAGAGGTCTTGAAAATATTCCTCCTGACCTCAGCTTCCAGCACCAGCACAGATTTAGCTTCTTGGATATTTATCGCGGCCTGGTTTGTAATCGTCAAAAACTAGAAATAACCTCGATGTCCAATCATAGGAGACTAGTTACATTATTAATTAGAGTACATCCTTACAACCAAATACTAAGCAAGCACTCACAATCATCTTCTAAAACCAAACCAAACCTGTTTCGATCGAGTGGATTCCGACTCATAGTGACCCTATAGGACAGAGTAGAACGGCTCCATAGGGTTTCCAAGGCTATAATCTTTATGGAAGCAGACTGCCACATCTTTCTCCCACGAAGCAGCTGGTGGGTTCGAACCAGGCAACCTTTCGGTTACCAGCTGAGCGCTTAACCACTGTGCCACCAGGTTTCCTTAATTACGTTCTAGGAAGTATAAATATCAACACAGAAACTGGAAAAAAAATCAGATGGTCAAATAGTATGAATAATTTGATTTAAGGGCTCCTCTTTTCTCTCTTTGCCTATCTTCCACTTCCACCACGCTTCAAAATCCAGTCCTACTGTGGTTTTTTGTAGCAAAGAAAAAATGAAACAACCTAAATGTCTCACTTTAAAAGGATGATTAAATAAATCATTGAAAGGTTATAAATTTTCAGTTAAAATTGGCATGGTCAAAGAATGGGAAAACTTGATATATTGAAGAGTTAAAAAAAGAAAAAGAAGCAGCAGCCTCTAAAATATTACTTTATTATTTACGGGATGATCCAATTTTTGATAAGAAAAAAAAAAGTGTAGAATATAGAGTACACAAAAGAAAGAAAGGTTGTCTAGAAGTAACGAGAATGTTACAGTGATTGGTTCTGGGAGCAGGAGTATGGTGGATTTTTATTTCTTTGTGTTTTCTAAATTTTCTAGAAATTTCCACAATGAACTGACATTATTTGGGTAATAAAAAGTAAAGACACACACAGACACAAGCAAAGACACATAAAAACAAAAAGAAAGAAAGATATGCTTATCCATGGAGAACAGAAGACTCTTGGGGCAACTGACAGTCATTTTCAGATTTGAGAGTTAGACTCAACGAGGTTTTACTAGTTCTGTGTGACTTCAAAGTGCAGGACTGGGGTCCATGGGTAGAAGCTATGAGGAGACACATTTTGGCTCAGTTAAAGAAAAACATTCTAACAGCCTGCCACCACCTAACCAACGGCCTGGCTCTATACTGGCCCTCAATAAACAGAGGTTTATTATATGCAGTGAAATGAACCCAGTGAAATGTGGTGCCTTGGGACGGGAGTGAGCTCTCTGTCCCTGAATTGTGTAAGTGCAGGTGGATCCTGGATCCTGAAGAAGGAAATCCTGAGGAGGGGGGGAAAGAGGGGGCTGCTGAGGTGTGTGAGCTTCTATCAGCCTCTGAGGCTACATTTACCCCCAGGAGATGAAAGTTTGTTTACACTGCAACGTTGGCTAAAATGAGGAATGAGGCTGAAAGAAAGGAGCCAGGCTGAAGACATTGGGCTGGAAGGAGATGGGATTTGAAAGAAGAGACACTTTAGGGTTGGCAGCAGACTTATTTTCACACTCTTTTATTTTAGGATCTTTGTGACCTCTAGGTGGTCATGGTCTGTGAAAATAGGCCGGAGGGAAGAGGGAAAACAAGGAAGAGGGAAACACTCCTCCTGACGCCAGGGCTCATGCCCAATTAGACTTGGCCATGCCAGACATCATGCCACCTCTCACTTTGGACTTGTGTTCATTCGGCCACAGCCCTTCATCTTTAGGGTTGTTCAGTCCTTTGACTGCCCTGAGCAGCAGGCCTCAGGATTCTCCTTACACCCAGTTCCCAGCAGGTTCTCCTAGAGCCCAGGAATCCTTTAGTCCTCGCTCTACGGCTCTTTGTTCTGGCTACACACCTGATCTTTCTTGCTGCCTCCTCAGAATTGTCTCAGCCTCATTCAGCTTGTGGCACATGAAGCCATTAGCCCTTCTTGTGGGCCACCCCACCCCCAGCCTGCAGGATTTAAGGCCTGCAAGTGTTTATTTTTTTTTTTTTTAGGTGTTGCTAGGCAAAAGTGGGAGTCTGGCTATTTTCCTCTGCACTTAGCACAGAACAGGAAGAAAGTAGACAGCACGGTAGCAGGAAAGGTCTGGGTCAATCAAAATGAAGAACTTCCTGTTAGGGTAAATATGATCCTGCCTCTGTTTCCCTAACAACTCTATAGTGCTTTTTGCATTTTGTCAGTCACTGCTTCGCCAGACCCTTGCGTGCCTCTTCTGGTCCACTTTGCTTGGCATTGCCTAGTAAGGGCATGGGCTAGAAAGAGGAAAGTGCTGTGGGTACTGCCTCAAGGTGCTGACAGCCTAATGAGGGTGACAAGACTTGCACAGGGGAAGACAGATTCAGTCAACTTCAGCTGGGCCCTGGTGCCCCTCAGTCATCCTTGAGCATGTTCCTTTGTCAAGTGCCCAGCTCCAGCCTCCACATTTCCCTGGGCCACGTTCCAAACTTCCTTCAGCTCCCTACCAGGTCCCTGCCCCACCCCTCTCTCTGCACGGAACAACCTCTCCCCCTATTTCCCTGAGAAAACAGAGGCCTTCAAGCATGAATTACCTCAGTGCCCTGCCCCACCCCCCAAAATTGGCCTGCGTCTCCAACTTCCTTCCCCTCCAGCCCTCCCTTCTCAGGGGACAAGGTGCCCCTCTGTTAAAGGCTAATCGCTTTGCCTGGGCCTTGGCCTCATCCACCCTCCTTCTCTGAGCCCTTCCTCTTCCCTTCAGGAAAGTTCGGCTTCTCGATACCAGTTCTTTATTTTCAGCTTATAAAATGCCTGCTTCTGTTATCCAAAACAACAACAACAACAACAATAACAACAAGCACACTCCCTCCCTAAATGTGTTCTCTTATGCTCCTAACTTGCCCGCTCTCTCTCAACCTCTTTTTCTCTTTCTCTCCCTCCCTCCTTCCCTCTCTCTTGTCTTTCCTTTACCCTCAAATTTATTGAAAGTAGAGTCTACACTCTAGACTTTTCCCAACTTCCCATTCATATCTCAACCAACTGCAACTTGGCCCCAGCCCCATCATTCCAGTGAAAGGGCACTGCCATAGGTCACCAATGACTTCCTAATTGCCAAATTCAATGATCTCTTTGAACTCTGGGTGGCAAAAGACACTGTCGGCCAAGTTCTCATTTCTGAAACTCATTGGCCTCCATGATCTCTCTCTCCTGGTTGTCTTCCTACTTCTGGAACCACTCCTCTTGGCCTCTTTTGCCGACCTCTTCCTCTGCCCATTCCTAAAATCAGTGGTTCTCAAGTTACATTCTACAAATCAGGCTGATCTACAGTGATATTTTCAGTGGTTCAAGCAAAATGAGAAAAACATCAATAGTAGAGTTTTTCAATAAATTCTTCCTTCAGATTATGCCTTTCAGTCTTTTTGGTGGTAAAATATTCTCTCTTTCTTCAATGATGGTGTTGATGTTATTTTGTTTCTTTAATGTTCTTACTTGGTAAAATAAAATGTTATCTCCTCTATGTCAGTCCCACAAATGTTTATTGAATGCATGAGATAATGGGAGCTATATTTTCAACCTAGAATTTTTCCAATAGGTATCTCAAAGACATCCCCAAACTGAATTGTTTTTCTTCCTCACAAACTTCTCCTGTACCTACCTCGATAACAGCATCATGTTGAGCTAGTCACTCAAGCTGGAAACTTCAGCCACCAAATCCTATTGATTTTAGTCTTCACCATTTCTCACATTTGTCTCCTCCATCCTCCCCACTCTCCCAGCTATTTCTTCATTTATGACCTCATCCATCCTCTTACCTGGATGCCTGAAGCAGGCTCCTGGCAGGTTTCTCTGTCCTTGACTTGACTTTTCCAATCTACCCTTCTTAGAGCTGTCTTGTTGATCTTTCTAAAATACAGAACTGAGCATGATCCTCCTCTACTGAAAGACTTCCAGTTGCCAATAAAAACTCCTTTACGTGGCAGTCAAAGCCCTTTGCTGCCTGGGCCCAGCCTGCCTCTCCAGGCTTATGCCCCCAGTGGCCCTCCACATGCCCGCCGTTACAGGCCCTCTTGACTCCATCTTCGTTCTGAAAGCCTTTCACCCCAATCTTCTCAGGGTTTAGGGCCTCTGAAGGTCTTAATCCCACCCTGCATTGGGTTTATCAAAAGGAGGGAAGACTCAGGATCATTCTTGACACAGCATTTTTCAAGCTGTGGGTCACAACCATTGGAGGGCTTGAAATAAATTTAGTGGGTTGCAAGAAGCATTTAACAAAATGAATAGCAAATATAAGAGTGAATTACTTACAGTAAGGGTATGTATTGTTCTGTGAAACTTATGCTATCTACGTATCTATGACTAGACGGCAGTGAGTAGTGGATATAGATAGATACATGAATGTACTGGGCCATGCTGTAAAATATATTTCTTACTGTGGACTGCAGTCAAAACATTTGAAACCCACTGCACTAAGGGGGCTAGATGTTACTCTAACTCACTTAGTCAGTGCTTTTTTTTTTTTATCCATGTCACAGTTCTTGCTCTCAAAATGGTTCTGGTCTCACTGGTGGGTGTAATATAGATCAGGAGAAAGGGTAATACTCAGAAGACTTCATGGAGGAGGTGGAGATTGAGCTTGGCTGGGTTTAAGTAGGTAGAGAAAAGGGGGAAATGTGATCCTGGCAGGGAGAACTGGCACAGAAGCAGATAATAAGAGCAGAGAACATTTGTTAAACATTTATGTGCCAAGCACTGTTCTAAGTACTTTGCATGTATTAATTTAAGTCTTCCATAAACAACCCTATGAGAAAGGTACTATTACCAGTCTCATCTTGTAGATGGGAAACTGAGATACAAACAGATCAAAGAACTTGCCCCAAGGTCACAGAGCTAAAAGTGACAAGGCTGGGATGTTTTTTTTTTTTAATTTTCATTTTGGTGAAAATATACACAGCAGAACATACACCCACTCATCAGTTTCTACATGTAAAATTCAACACTGGTTACATTCTTCACATTGTGTCACCATTCTCGCTATCTCTACCCATATTGTTTTTCCACCATTGACTTAGACTTCCAAACCAAATCTGTTGCTGTTGAGTCCATTCTGACTCATAGTGACCCTATAGGACAGAGTAGAATTGCCCCATAGGGTTTCTAAGAAATCGCTGGTGGATTCGAACTGCCAACCTCTTGGTTAGCAGCTGTAGCTCTTAACCACTGTGCAACCAGGGCTCCAACTTAGACATAATACCCCCTAAACTTCTCACCTATGCTTTAGAGATACGGTTGACAATTTGATCTCGTATACAGATAGTCCCTGACTTATCCGTTCCCTTTCCAATGACTCTGTCATAAGTCGATTCTGACGTAAGTTGAATACCTCTTTTTTTTTTTTCCAGTTTTCATTATTATTGCCTTTTATTAACCGTGTCTTTATAAATCATATTGTTGTTTGTCTTTAGGGTTGGAAACTTTACATATAAACTTACCAATATATTTTAATATTGTATGCAGTACATGTTACTAATAATAAGATGTACAAAAAAAAGGATGGACGTAAATGCAGTTTATCATAACTTAAATATGTCATAAGTTGAGCACTACCTGTAGATAGTTCTTTATAAGAGAGCAATGCCCATAGAGAGCATTCTTTATTAATTTAGCTAAACAGTCATTTAGCTTAAAAATGACTTCAAGGGATAGTTTCAGTTGGTTCATGGTTTGAAGATTTTCTCCAAGTGATAGATTTGGGGGTTCCTTCAGTCTCAGTAGATCCAGTAAGTCTGGATTCTGTAGAAATTTGAAATTCTGTTCCGCATTTGTCCCCTTTTGAGCAGGATCCATCTATTGATTCTTTGATCAGAACATTCAGTAAAAGTAGCTGGGCACCATCCAGGTCTTCTGGTCTCATGGCTAAGGAGGCAGTAGTTCATGGGGCAGTTAGACCTGCAATCCAGTTCCTTCTTTGATTCCTGGGTCTCTTTCTTCCTTTGCTGTTCCAGGTGAACAGAGACCAATTGTTGTATTTGGGATGGCTGCTTGCAAGATTTTAAGACTCCAGATACTTCCCGCTGAACTAGGGAGTAGAATAGTAACTCTAAAAACAGTATTAGGCCAATTGCCTGGACAGTTCTACAAAGCCATGACCCTAAACCTTCAAACCAACAGAACTAATTCCATGAGGTGTTTGGATGTACTTAAGTAGTATCAGCAACTTTAGCCTCCCCCCCTTTTTTTGTTTGGTTGTTGTTGTAAAATTATATATAGCATTTTGCCCTTTTTCTGGTGTACAACTTAGTGACATCAGTTACAGTCATCAAGTTTTGCAACCATCACCCTTAATCAATGCCAATTTTCCCATCACTCTTTTTTTATAAGCATAAACCCACTACTTCCCAGAGAATAATTCCCTCTCTCTTTCACCCCTCCCGCCCCAGATAAATACTAATAGCCATTGGTCTTTATATATTTACTTATTCTTGTCTTTTCATATAAGTGATGTCATACAGTACTTGTCCTTTTGTGATTGACTTATTTCACTCAGCATAGTGTCTTCGAGATCCATCCATGTTGTAACATGCATCAGTACTTCATTGCTCTTTACGGCTGAGTAGCACTCCATTGTATGTATATACCATATTTTGCTTATCCATTCATCTGTTGATGGGCACTTAGGTTGTTTCCACCTTTTTGGTATTGTGACTAGTGCTGCAGTGAACGTAAGTGTGCATGTTTGTTCATGTCACTACTTTAATGTCCCTAGGAGTCATATGTGGTTCTATCTTTAGTTTTTTGAGGAATCGACAAGGCTGGGATTTGAACTAAAGTAGTCTCTGTGCTCTCAACCACTGCACTGCCCTGCACTACCACTGGTGGCCAGTGAGGAAAGTGGGCCCTCCAGGGAACAGTGAGAGCCTAGGCCATAGAGAAACTGATGAAGAAGGATCTTGAATGCCAGACTGAAAGCCGCTGGAATAGCTTCTGCTCTCACCTCCTGAAAGGAGATCTTACTCTTTCCCTCCAGCCTCTAGCTCTCCAGCCAGGGCCCCTAAGGTTGGGGACAGGAAACCTAGAATCCCAGTAAGGGTGCCAGGTGAAAGCAAGAAGTAAGGCAGAGTCTGCTCTGAGGAGGAAAAGGGAAGGTTCTCTCTCCCACCCAAGCCTGTCCCGAAAGCAAAAATAGCAAATGGTGACCGGGGCCTCCATCCTCTAGTCCAAATGTCCCAAATGTGCCAAATCTTGGATCCAGCCCTTTGGATTCCTGGGACAGGGGATCTCCACTGGAGAACAGTTTGTTGCTGGGCCAGCTCTCCTCCTGCACCCTCTGCCTCTTGGCCAGCCATTTGAGCCAAGGCTGTGGCCCATGTGGTGCAGGCTCTCTTGGCAGAGCCTCTCGCAGCTCCCCATTTGCTCCTCATTTGGACTGCAGAGACCTAAAAAAACAAAGCTCTGAGGGAGGAGGGGCAGGAGGGAGGGTATTTGGGAAGGTCACTCTCAGCTGGGCTCCTTCCCTCTTCCATGCAGTCCATCCCTGGCTACTCAGGCCTCTCCAGGCCCTTTTCCTGAGACAACTTCCTTTCCCAGCCTGGCCTGAGACCTTGGGAAGTGACAGTGATGCTGTATTTTCAGTAGTGTATTCTATTCTCTTTTCTTGGTGGTCTTGATGGCATACTGATCCTACCTAAGTAAGCAACAGATACTGGTAACTAGTGGCAGATGCCTTCCTGGGAGGTAGACCCTGATATGCCAATAATAATAATAACAACAACAATAATAATAAAAAATAATAGCTAATATTTATTGCATGCTTACTACATGCCAGGCACTGGGCTAAGCACTTTATTGATTATTTCATTTACTTCTCAGAAAAATCCTATGAGGTAAAAAAAAATAAATAAATAAATTAAAAAAAAAACCACGTACTATTATTGCTACCATTTAAAGATGAGTGGGAAACTGAGGCACAGAGAGATAAAGTGATTTATCCAGGATTAAGCAGCTAGTGAGTAGCAGATCTGAAATTGGAATTCAGGTCTGCTTTGTTCCAGAAGAGCCCTGGTGATGTAGTGGTTAAGAGCTTAGCTGCTAACCAAAAGGTCAGCAGTTCGAATCTACCAGCTGCTCTTTGGAAACACTATGGAGCAGTTCTACTCTGTCCTGTAGGGTTGCTGTGAGTCGGAATCAACTTGACAGCAACAGGTTTGTTCCAGAACCCTATGAGATTTTAGAATAAAGTCGTGTGGAATAATTCCACTTGGCAATTGTCCCAGGTAACCCGCTTAGGGGTCTATGTGCTGCTGTGCAGCTAGGAATCTGGCAGAAGTGACAAATGGAAGTGGGTGACTGGTGTCCCAACCTGAGCAAATCTTCACCAAGGTCATCACCAGTGCTCTGGGCTTGGGCCTGATCTGTTAATGGCACCACCTCCTGGACTGCAAAATGGGGTAGCTGACAGCCCCGTCAATGCTTCCTTCATGACAGCCCTTGACTCAGACCTCACAAACTATTGCTGTAGAGTGGTATGGCTACTTCTCTCCTTCAAGTCCTTATCACCTCATGTCTTTATTTCTGCACTAGGCTTTAAAGTGGAAAAGTTTAGCCTCTAGAGTTAAACAGACAGGGGCTTGACTCCCAGCTCTAGCACTCAGGACTTGGGCAAGTGACTTCAAGTCTCAAGTCTCAGTTTCCCAATCTGTGAAATGGGATAATAATGGTCCCTACCTTCACAGGGTTGTAGTGAAGATTTAACGAAATGGTGTATGGATTTTGCTTAGAGCCTGACAAGTATTAGGCACTCAGCATATGTTGGCCATTATCAATACTATGATCATTCTTTTTTTTCCTTCCATCACTGAGTATATTGTGGTTGTTCCAAGCATTGGCTTTGGAACTAGGCCTTGGTTGGAATCCCTCCTCAGCAGTATACCATCCAGGTGACCTTGGGTAACTCCATAGACGAATCTGAGCCTCAGTTTCCTGGGAATGAGAACAACAGTGCCCAGCTCACAGGGCTGGAGTGAGAATAAAATGAAATACTGTAAGTAAGTTGGTGTTAGTTCTTTCTGTCCCACAAGCCTTCAGGCATTTTCTACATACTTGGCCAGATTGAGCATCTTGAAAACATAGCTTCCGTTCTGATCACACATTCTGCTTCCGTTCTGCATTAGCAAATCATGTCTGACAGGAATAAGCTGAGCGTTCACAAATTTTCCCAATATTTTAAGTCTTACCTCCAACTCCACCCAGCTTTCTCCCTCACTTCCAGCAGGCTGGTCACTACACTTCCCTGCCATTCTTGTCTCCACCCCTCTTGCAAGTATAGAATGCCTTCTCTCTCTCCCATGACCCAAACTCTATCTCTCCCTTCCAGATCCTTCTCAGACCCACACTCACGCCAGGAAGCCTCCAAGCCATGCTAATATCTCCCTCCCTCCGGAGACCTCTCATCTGAACCCCTTCCCAAAAGTAGGGAGTGCTAGCCTTCTTTTTAGTCACTTTTTCAGATGTGAGCCAAGCCTCTTTATCAAGGTCATCAGGGAAGGGGCTATGACGTCATCATCTTTCCTCCCTCCTATCAGTACCTGGCACAAGACTGAGTACACAGCAGGCACTCATTCCATGTGCATGAAATGGCATTTGACTCAGGGTAGTTGGTCCAAGAAGACTGTAAAAATGGTGTGGGAGTGGTGTCCGACCTCTTCTAACTTCACAAGAAGGAAGGAGAATCAAGATCAACAGCGCAAGGCTGATTCCTATGAGGCGGAGGTCAGACATGCCTCAACCCTCCACACTTTTAACCAACTCTTATACCAACCATTCCTCCCATGGCACTCTCTACTTCTCTGCTGGGTTTGGTAATTCATTGCAATGGCCACACAGAACTCACAGACCATACTTAAGTTATGGTGTTTATTGGGGAAGTAAAGGGTTACAGTTCAGATTCAGGAACACTCAGGATACAATTCTTCGATCAGGACAGCCTCTTCTCGGCCATGCCCACAGACAGGTCTCTCTCTAGCGCTCAGCCTGGTCTCTGCCCTGCTCGGGCAAGTGCTACAAAGCTCTTTTAGCTCTGCCAATAAGTGCCCTGAGGCACCACACTTGGCCAGTAAACCTTGTCCTGAAGGCGCTCAGCTCTAACTCCGTGGGTAGGCAAACGTAGCTCTACCAAGTGTCTGGAGGCTCTCAGCTTTCTCGCTCCATGGGCTGGGAAGCCCAATGCGCCATCTCCTCCTGGTCTCCTGCCAGTCTCCTCCCTCTGCTGCCATCGCTTTTCTGCCACTGCTTCTTGTCGTCTTCCATGTTACAGCTCTCTCTCTCTCTCCGTCTCCTGGTTCCAAGAACTTCTCAGCACAGTGATCCCGGGGTAAAAGGACATGCTCCACTACAGACTCGTCTTTCTTGGTGGTGGTATGATCCTCCCTTTCTGCCCCTGGGATGGCTCATTTCAAGCCTAGCGAGATGGCAAAACTGACCAGTCCCCTCATTAGGGTTCCATACACTTTATTTGCATGGTACCCCCACAAGGGTGCCATGAACCTTATTTATATTATTAGCAAGCTCTCCAATCCCCTTGGTGGGCCACAAGCTCTCCACTTTCATAGTCCCACCCAGTCATTTGGTAGGAGTTACAATACCATGGCAAGAAAGGTCATATAAAAGCAATCCATTGCACTGCAAAGACAAACAAATTCAGCCTAGCAGAGTCTTGGGATTCCACGAAGGGGTGGCAAACAGCTATTATAGGTTCATGGGCCAGGATGGAATTCTCTGTTAGAATTTTGGGTTTTCAAAACATGGAATCCAAGACCACAAGAGGAAGGGATGAGGACAGATTTAGAGGAGAGTTAGTGTCTTGGTAGGACAGCTCAGGAGCAAGGCAAGTCAGCAGCGGAAGGTGTGCAGCAAAGGTACTTGGGTGCAAAGAACCTAGAAATTCTTTCCTCCTCTTCATTCTCAGTTGCCTCCTCTACTGATTGGGCCTTTCTAAGTAGGATTAAGGTTTTTTTTTTTTTTAATATCAAAAGGTGCTTTCATCTCCACCATCCCCAGGCCTCTTCCTCTTCCCAGCATCAGCCTAGATGAGCAGCCCTAAAACTGTGGTCCAAAGACCCCGGAGGGTCTAAGATCCTTTCAGGGGAACCAATTCTAGGGTTCCCTGAGACACTTTGAGGGGGTCATATTAAAACTATTTCCATGATAATACTAACAAATTACTTGTCTTTTTCACTGTGTTAACATTTGTACTAATAAAGCAAAAGTAATGGTGGGTACAAGTGCTTGCACCTTCACATGGATCAAGGCACTGGCATTAAACTATACTCATGCTATTCTGCATCACCATGTATTAATTTCATTTAAGAAAGCCCTTGATGAAACAGTAAAAATGATGAACTTTCATTGAATCTCAACCCTTTAGTAAATGTCTTTTTAATATTCTGTGTGACAAAATGAAAAGAATGCTGTCGTGAATTGAATTGTGTCCCCCCAAAATATGTGTATCAATTTGGCTATGCCATGATTCCCAGTATTGTGTGATTGTCCACCATTTTGCCATCTGATGTGATTTTCCTGTGTGTTATAAGCCCTATCACTATGATGTTAATAAGATGGATTAGTGGCAGTTATCTTGATGAGATCTACAAGATTAGATTGTGTCTTAAGCCAATCTCTTTTGATATATAAAAGACAGAAGCGAGCAGAGAGACATGGGGACCTCACCAAGAAAGCAGGGCCAGGAGCACAGTGCATCCTTTGGACCTGAGGTTCCTGCATGGAGAAGCTCCTAGACCAAGAGAAGATTGATGACAAGGACCTTCCTCCAGAGCTGACAGAGAAAGCCTTTCCCTGGAGCTGACACCCTGAATTTGGACTTGTAGCCTACTGGCCTGTGAGAGAATAAACTTCTGTTTGTTGAAACCATCCACTTGTGATATTTCTGTTATAGCAGCACTAGATAACCAAGACAGATGCATAAAGCACTTATACTGCGTATTGAAATATGATGGTTGTCATGAGGAAAATAACTTGTTCAATTGAGTTGCAAACTAAACTAGCTAATTCTTCATAGAGCACTTTTTTTTAAAAAAAAACTTTAAAGAACAATTGACAAACTATGGTTATTCGTACTTGTGTATTTGGCCAGAATTTTCATGAAAATGAACAAAGTGATCCTGTCATCTCAAGGAAAACAACTGATAGTATTTGTTGCCAATTCTAAAACTTAAGTTTTCAAGTAAAAGGTAGAATTTTGGAAAACTGTATCTGCCACTGTGAGCTTGGCAGGTTCGCAATATCCTAAAGACATTACTGATAAGATTGGTGGTAATATTTATGAATGTTCAGAGAATGATATTATAGGATCATGAAATGAGCCAACATTTGGAAGATCTGTATAACTGGGTGAACCAGTATTTTCCAAATGACTAATATACAACATTACAAAATCATGTGTGGATAAAACATCCATTCAAAGTGCAAGATAAACCAATGGATTTTAATTTAACAGGGTATAAAACGTTCATGGATATGGTTTCAGATTCCAAACAAACCTTAAGAAACTACCTCTTGTCAAGTTTAGGTGTAGTGTCAAAGAAGAATATCCACAATGTATTCGTTTTCTGTTAAAAAATTGCCACAAACTTAGCAGCTCAATTAATATAACACTCATTTATTATCTCACATTTCTGTATATCCGAAGTCCAGCTTACCTGAGTTCTCTGCTTAGGGTCTCACAAGGCTGGACTCCATCTGGAGGCTGTGGGGAAAGATCTACTTCCAAACTTATTTAAGTTGGTAGCAGAATGCAGTTTCTTGGTGTTCTTGGTTTTAGGTCCCTGTTGTTCTGCTGGCTGTGAGTCAAAGTTCACTCTTTGCTCCTGGAGACTGCGTACATTCCTTTTCACATGGCCCTCTTAATCTTCAAACCAGCAATGATTAGCATGTCAAGTACTTCTCACACTTTGAATCTCTCTGACTTCCTCCTCTGCCACTAGCTGGAGAAAACCACCTGCTCTTGCCAAGGGTTCATATGATTAGATTAGGCCCATCAGGGTAATCATGGGAGTGATAGCTCATCATAGCTCATCATAAACACCCACACCCAAAGGGGAGAGAATTATGCATGCGTGAGGGTCATTTGGGAGTCATTTTTAGAATTCTGCCTTCCACATGTTGTTGTTGGCCGCCATCTAGTCAGCCCCCGACTCATGGCAACCTCATATGTTACAGAGTAGAACTTCTCCACAGGGTTTTCTTGGCTGTAATATTTATGGAAGCAGAGCATCAGGCCTTCTTCCATGAAGCTCTGGGGGCTTAAAACCACTAACCTTTCAGTTAGCAGCTGATTGCAAACTGCATCACCCAGAGTCCACCTACAATTTCTAAAAAAAAAAGGGCTATTAAATACTTCCCCTTTCTCTAAGTACAGATCTTTCTGAAGCTAGGTTTTCTTCACATACCCCTTAACCAAAACAACATATTCCAACAAATTGAATACAAGATTAAGCCACTCTTTAAAGACATTTGCAAAAACGTAATTTTTCTTCTAATTTTTTGAAATATATATTATTTATTTTAATACATGATGGGTTTATAATTGTGATTTTCAATTCATAAATAAATAGTTTTTAAAATGTTGACTTGGGAAATGTTGTGTTATATATATGTTTACAACAATAAAAAACACATATATGTAATAAATAAATAGCTTTTAAATTTATCAGTTTTAGTTTCTAAATGGTATATATCAACGGATATAACCCATAAAAATGAAAGTCCTTTGGTGTCCTCGATATTTTATAACTATTATATTTTATTTGTTTTTTAAATTTACATACACGTCTTTTTAATATTCTTTGTGACAAAATGGCAAGGATGAATGAAATTCATTCTTTTGGTGTACAGTTCTATGACTTTGGACAAATGCATGGAGTCGGCTGTCATGTATTGAACTGTGTCCCCCAAAAATATGTGTATCAATTTGGCTAGGCCATGATTCCCATCATTGTGGGATTGTCCACCATTTTGTCATCTGATGTGATTTTCCTGTGTGTTGTAAATCTTATCACTATGATGTTAGTGAGATGGATTACCGGCAGTTATGTTGTTGAGATCTACAAGATTAGATTGTGTCTTAAGCCAATCTCTTTTAAGATATAAAAAAGAGAAGCGAGCAGGGAGTGGGGGACCTCATACCACCAAGAAGGCAGCACCGGGAGCAGAGCTCGTCCTTTGGACCCCGGGGTCCCTGCACCTGAGAAGCTCCTCGACCAGGGGAAGGTTGATGACAAGAGTTGGCAGAAAGAGAAAGCCTTCCCCTGGAGCTGATGCCTGGAATTTGGACTTGTAACCTACTAGCCTGTGAGAGAATGAACTTTTCTTTGTTAAAGCCATTCTCTTGTGGTTATTTCTGTCAGAGTAACATTAGACGACTAAGACATCTGGTAACAACCATCACAGTTCCATCACCTCTGACATTCTCGTCTTCCCCCTTCCCCTACTCCCATCCCCTCGCAGCTACTAATTTGTTCTGTATCCTTACAGTTTTATCATTTTGAGAATATCAAATAAATGGAATCATACACTACCATATTTTTATGTAAATAATGTGTTCATTCTATTTTTTTTTTTTTTTTTTGTCAACTGCGCCTCCCCACCCCAGGTATTTTGGTAAGCTCACTATGCCAATATTTTTTACGTGCTGCTGTAAAAAATGAACATAGTACTCACAAAAATATCTCGGGGGGCCAGGGAGGAGGGTGCAGTTGGCAAAAAAAAAAAAAAAAACAACATGCATGTTATTTGCATAAAAGTACAGCAAGTAGCCTTTTGAATATGTCTTCTTTCACTCACCGTAATACATTTGAGATTCATCCGTGTAGATGCACGTGTAAATAGCCCAGTTCTTTTTATTGCTGAGTAGTATTCCCCGTATGAGCATATCACAGTTTATCCATTAACTAGTTGAAGGACATTTAGGTTGTTTCCTAATAATTTTTAGGAATGTAAAGTGGTACTGAGACCAAAAATTTTGAGATCCATTACCTATAATGTTCTCTTCCCAGTTATTTCCATTTTAGGATTTCATGGACCAGAGCAATTTCAAAATTAAAAAAATGGAGGGGATTGACAGGTGATTGCCAACTTTTATTCCTATAAATGAGGGCATTAAAAATATTATCATCTCATATTTTATATTAAAAAGCTTTAATACCAACTATTAAAAAATAAAAATCTTAGAATTATAGACAGTCCAATAAGTTGAAAAAGCTGTAATTAATTTTTAAAAATTTTACTACATTGTCCTTAATTTCCTCTTTTTGGTGATTCCTCCATCACCCACCTCCTTCCTTCATAAAAGTCTGGCATTTGTGTTTGGGACCCACTGTTCCATTCCTTTCTTCCTAGATCTTCATATATATTTCCTCCCAAACTTTTTTTTTTTACTTGCTCTTGCCTCTCAGGTGCGTCTTCACAGACCCTTCTCATCTCTCTCCTCCCAGAGATACTCTTCTTCCCTGACATTTACATTCCAGACTTATTCTGCCTCTTCTTCCTCTGCTGCCAAAATCTTCACCTCCCTGATCAATCCACGGCTTCCCTTTCACTACACTCTTTTATCAGTGCAATTCCATCAATTCTGTGGTGCATCTGTTGTTGTTAGGTGCTGTGGAGTCAGTTCTGACTCACAGTGACCCTATGTACAACAGAACGAAACACTGCCCGGTCCTGTGCCATCCTCACAATCCTCGATATGTTTTAGCCCATTGTTGCAGGCACTGCGTCAATTCATCTCACTGAGGGTCTTCCTCTTCTTCTCTGATCCTCTACTTTACCAAGCATGATGTCCTTCTCCAGGGACTGGTCCCTCCTGATAACATGCATTCAGTTTGATCACCTGTCTTGGGAATAGGCATAAATATAGATCTCTTCCGGTCAGTTGGCCAGGTAGCTGTCTTCCAAATTTCTTGGCATAGACGAGTGAACACTTCCAGTGCTGCATCCATTTGTTGAAACATCCCAGTTGGTATTCTGTCAATTCCTGGAGCCTTGTTTTTCACTATTGCCTTCAGTGCAGCTTGGAATTCTTCCTTTAATACCAGTAGTTCTTTATCATATGGTACCTCCTGAAATGGTTGAATGTTGACCAGTTCTCTTTTGGTACAGTGACTGCGTATTCCTCCCATCCTCTTTTAATGCTTCCTGCATCATTCAGTGTTTTGCCCATAGAATCCTTCAAAATTACAACTCGAGGTTTCAGTTCTTTCAGCTTGAGTATGTCCTTCCCTTTTGGTTTTTTAACTCCAGGTTTCTGCACATTTCATTACAATATTTTTACTTTGTCTTCTTGAGCTGCATTTTGAAATATTCTGTTCAGCCCTTTCACTTCATCATTTCTTCCTTTCACTGTAGCTACTCTATGTTCAAGAGCAAGTTTCAGAATCTCTTCTGACATACATTTTGGTCTTTTCTTTCTTCCCAGGCTTTTTAACGATCAATCCACAGCTTCCCTTTCACCACGCTTTCTTCGCGTAATTGTTCTTGATGTCTTCCCACAACTCATCT
Organism: Elephas maximus indicus; assembly: GCF_024166365.1. Classification (NCBI taxonomy): domain Eukaryota; kingdom Metazoa; phylum Chordata; class Mammalia; order Proboscidea; family Elephantidae; genus Elephas; species Elephas maximus. The sequence continues at coordinate 51,139,565 of NC_064846.1, read as the reverse complement.
TGTCTTCGGTCATTAGTGTCAAATGTGTCAAATCTATTCTTGAGATGGTCTCCAAATTCAGGTGGGATATACTCAAAGTCATACTTTGGCTCTTGTGGACTTGTTCTAATTTTCTTCAGCTTCAACTTGAACCTCCATGTGAGCAATTGATGGTCTGCTCCACAGTCATTCCCTGGCCTTGTTCTGACTGATGATATTGAGCTTTTCCATCGTCTCTTTCCATAGATATAGTCGATTTGATTCCTGTGTATTCCATCTGGTGAGGTCCACGTGTATAGTCGCAATTTATGATGTTGAAAAAAGGTATTTGCAATGAAGAAGTCATTGGTCTTGCAAAATCTCTGGCATCATTTCTATGACCAAGGCCATATTTTCCAACTACCAATCCTTCTTCGTCTCCAACTTTTGCATTCCAATCACCAGTAATTATCAGTGCATCTTGACTGCATGTTTGATCAATTTCAGACTGCAGAAGTTGGTAAAAATCTTAATTTCCTCACCTTTGGCATTAGTGGTTGGTACATAAATTTGAATAATAGTCGTATTAACTGATCTTCCTTGTAGGTGTATGAATATTATCCTATCACTGACAGCGTTGTACTTCAGCATAGATTTTGAAGTAGTCTTTTTGACGATGAACGCAACACCATTCCTCTTCGGTTTGTCATTCCCGGCATAGTAGACCATATGATTGTCTGATTCAAAATGGCCAATACTTTGTAGAGGCAGCTCTCTCCAGTCGTCAACCTAAGGGGCTCATCTTCCAGCACTATATCAGATGTTTCGCTGCTATTAGTAACGTTTCCCTGGCCATTGTTTCCTTTGTGTGTGTGTGTGTGTGTTGTTGTTGACGGTTTCTTTTACCCACTTAATTTTATGTGCTAAGAAGATTATCTTTATATATTGTCCTTTCCTCATATTTGTTGTTGTTGATTTCGTTTCTGCTGAGTCTCTATTTTTTTCTTGTATTTTATTTTGAGGTGTAGGATAGTTTGTCTCCTTTGTGGTTACCTTATTATTTACCCCTATTTTTCTAAATTTAAACCTAACTTTTAGTCTTTGTATCACCTTATCTTCCTCTCCATATGGAAGATCTATGACTACATTTCTTAGTGCGTCTTTATTGTTTTAATGTTGTCTTCTTTTACATAATGACATTGCTGTTACCTTGTTTTGAGCATTTTTTTATCTTGATTTATTTTTTTGATTTCCCTGTCTGGGTTGACTTCTGATTGCTCTGCCCAGTGTTCTAGTCTTGGGCTGATACCTGATACTATTAATTTTCTAACAAAAGAACTCCCTTTAGTACTTCTTGTAGTTTTGGTTTGGTTTTTACAAATTCCCTAAACTTCTGTTTATCTGGAAATGTCCTAATTTCACCTTCATATTTGAGAGACGGTTTTGCTGGATGTATGATTCTTGGCTGACAATTTTTTTCTTTCAATTTTTTATATAAGTCATCCCATTGCCTCCTTGCCTGCATGGTTTCTGCTGAGTCATTCGAGCTTATTCTTATTGGCTCTCCTTTGTAGGTGACTTTTCATTTATCCCTAGCTGTTCTTAAAATTCTCTCTTATCTTTGGTTTTGGCAAATTTGATTATGATATGTTTTGGTAACTTTCTTTTAACATCTACCTTATGTGGAGTTCGATGAGCATCTTGGATAGATATCTTCTCATCTTTCACAATATCAGGGAAGTTTTCTGCCAACAAATCTTCAACACTTCTCTCTGCATTTTCTGTTATCCCTCCCTGTTCTGGTAGTCCAATCACTCGTAGGTTATTTCTCTTGATAGAGTCCCACATGATTCTTAAGGTTTCTTCATTTTTTTAAATTCTTTTATCTGATTTTTCTTCAAATATATTAGTGCCAAGTGCTTTATCTTCAAGTTTACAAATTGTACCTTCCACTTGCTCAATTCTGCTTCTGTGACTTTCTATTGCATTGTCTACTTCTGTGATTTTATTGTTAATCTTCTGAATTTCTGATTGCTGTCTGTCTATGGATTTTCCCAGCTTATTAAATTTTTCATTATGTTCCTGAATAATCTTTTTAATTTCTTCAATTGCTTTGTCTGTGTGTTCCTTGGCTTGTTCTGCGTATTGCCTCATTTCCTTTCTGATGTCCTGAAGGGTTCTGTATATTAATCTTTTATATTCTGCCTCTGGTAATTCCAAGAATGCACTTTCATCTAGAAGATCCCTGGATTCTTTGTTTTGAGAGGTTGTTGAGGCGATCATGGTCTGTTTCTTTATGTGACTTGATATGGACTGTTGTCTCTGAGCCATCTATAAGTTATTGTATTCGTTTATTTTATGTTTGCTTACTGTGTCGTAGCTTCTTGCTTTGTTTTGTTTTGATATGCCCAAATGGGTTGCTTAAGTGAGCTAGCTTGATTGTTTTCACCTTTGGAGCTCTGATGTCCTGTCCCCAGATGGCTAGAGCTGTTATCAGCTATATCAGTCTAGGAGTCCATCCACTTTTCTCATATGAGTTCCTCTCAGGTGCCCAGGTAGCTGATCATCAAGTGCGTGGTACAGGCTCTGCCCTACAGTCTTAGAGGAGCAGGGGTGATTGGTGTAGGCACCAGTATCTGGTTGCAGCAGGGGGTCACACTCTGAACAAGGCAATGGGCTGAGAATCATTCCCCATGTGTCTCTGAGGAAAAAGTGTCCCTGTTCCCTAGAGTGTACAGGTGGGTGTGTTCTGCAGATGGACCACGGGCATCCAATGTTTTTGGTTGTAAGGACTGGGAGATACCAGTTATCCTTGGACCCCTGTTGCAGGTGGCTGGGTGAACAGAGTGGAGCTACCAGTCCTTAGGCCCCTGATGTGGGTATGTGAGGACCCTGTTTAATAGGCAAAGCAATGTCAAACATCAAACACCCACCTCTCCACCAAACAGCTGAAACCATTGGAGTCCGCCAACAAGGGCCTATTCTCCTGAAATAGGACCACACAGGCCCATGCAGAGGGGAAAGGTACTCAAAGTCCATGGACCGTTTATGCCTGGACAGGAGCTGCTTCTGTCCTGAGCTCCCCCAGTTAGTGGAGCTGGCAAATTATCTTTTCCCCCAGTTGCAAATTTATTCCTTCTCCCAGGCCCGGAGGACGGCTCTAGGTGCTCAACAGTGCCTATCTCAGGCCCAGGGAAGCCAGCCACTGAAGCCAGCTTGGGAGCAAGGGTGGGGGGGCGGTCAGGGAGAGACGGTAAAATAAACGCAAGTACTTAGCTTTTGCCAAGAGCACAGTTTTTCTCTGGTTCCGGGGGTGTGAGTAGGCTGTGTGGCTGGCTGCTTCTCCCTGAGGAAACTGTGGCCGAACGCAAGTACCAGCCTGCCACCACTGCTCCCAGGAATGGTGCCTGAGGGCTCCCTGAGATTCAGGTCCGGTAACTCCTCTCCGCTTCTGAACCATCTCTTCCTCTCCCTGCCCCTCAGTTTGTTTTCCAAGCTTGCCTTTCATGTTCAGGGCTCCTAGCTTGTCATAATTATACTCATTTCACTTGTTTTTTCGGGTCTTTGTTGTAAAGAGGGCTCGGCGGAAGTGTCTGTCCATTCTGCCATCTTGGTTCTGCCTCCCTCCATTTTTTCTTTAATGTGCTGATCACTGTATTAGATTGTAGAATAGAGTGATGAATATGGCAAAATTAAAGCCAAATCATCCAGGCATTCACAGTAAAGTAGTGGAGACAGAAAAGAAATAGCAAATACAACCCAGGATGATAAGGGTGGGATAGCAAGGTGTTTGGGGAGCACAGAGGAGGAACACCAAACTAAGACTGCAGATGGAGCTGGGTTCAGGGCAGATTTCCTATAAGAAGCAATGCCTAAGCTGGGACCTGAAGGATCCATTTTTCAGACAATACCAGCTGAACGTGGGGTGAAATAAGGTCCCGAAAATGTTACAGGCAGAAGTAACAGAACTTGTAAAGGCCTAGAGGTGAGGGAAGGCACGGCAAGTTTGAGAAACTGAAAGGAGGCCAGTGGGGAGTGTAATGAGTGAGGAGAAGAAAATTTGAAGAGTTGGTGGGAGGCCACATCATGCAGAGTTGCCGTGTGGAGAATGGACCATAGAAAGCCAAGAGTGGAAGCAGAAGAATCAGTTAGGAGGCTATTGCAGTGTGCAGGTGAGAGATGATGCTGGTGGAGTTAGAGGTGGAAACCAGTGGATAGATGAGAGAGCTAATTTGGAGGTAGAATTTGAAGGACTTAAAGATGAGATGCGACAGGGTGTGATGGGTCAGAGAAAGAGAAAAGCGAAATTAAGGCTAATGCCAAGGTTTCTGGCTTAAACACTTGGCTTTCTCAAATGAAGAAAACTAAGGGAGGATTAGTTGTAATTTGAAGTGGAATCAAAGATACAATTTTGGACATGTAGAGTTTGAGATGCCATTGATATATCCAAATGGAGATGTCAGTATATACAGGTCTGAAGCTCACAGGGGGGTGTCTGGGCTGAAAATAGAGATTTGAAAGTCATCAGAGTATATATAATTGAAACCATAGGGAATAAATGAGACTTCTTGAGAGTGGGAAAGCAGACTGAGAAGAGGTCCTAGGTCAGGGTCCTGAGGAACACCCATAAGTATAGATCTGGTAGAGGGGTAGCCAATGAAGAAGTAGCCAGAGAGATAGGAGGACAACCATGGAAGTGCTGTATCACAATGGCTGAAGAGAAGAAAGTGTTTCAAGAACAGGAAAGTGATCAGGGGCATTGAATGCTCAATAGAAGTCAAGGAAGTTAGAGACTGAAAAGTGGCCATTGGATTTAGTGACATGGAGGCCACTGGTAACCTTGACAAGAACATCTTGGTTTGATGGAGCGGTAGGGATGGAATGTCCCCAAACCTCTTTCTGCTAGACCCTAACTTCCTTCCCCAGATACCGCTCCTCCATATCACTTTACCCCTTGTTGTTGTTGTTAGATGCCGTCGAGTCAGTTCCGACTCATAGCAACCCTATGCACAACAGAACGAAACACTGCCCAGTCCTGAGCCATCCTTACAATCGTTGTTATGCTTGAGCCCGTTGTTGCAGCCACTGTGTCAATCCACCTCCCTGAGGGTCTTCCTCGTTTCCGCTGACCCTGTACTCTGCCAAGCATGATGTCCTTCTCCAGGGACTGATCCTTCCTGATGACATGTCCAAAGTATGTAAGACGCAGTCTCGCCGTCCTTGCTTCTAAGGAGCATTCTGGTTGTACTTCTTCTAAGACAGATTTGTTTGTTCTTTTGACAGTCCATGGTATATTCAATATTCTTCGCCAACGCCACAATTCAAAGGCATCAACTCTTCTTCAGTCTTCCTTATTCATTGTCCAGCTTTCACATGCATATGCTCTGATTGAAAATACCATGGCTTGGGTCAGGTGCACCTTAGTCTTCAGGGTGACATCTTTGCTCTTCAACACTTTGAAGAGGTCCTTTGCAGCAGATTTGCCCAATGCAATGCGTCTTTTGATTTCTTGACTGCTGCTTCCATGGCTGTTGATTGTGGATCCAAGTAAAATGAAATCCTTGACAACTTCAAGCTTTTCTCCGTTTATCATGATGTTGCTCATTGGTCGAGTTGTGAGGATTTTTGTTTTCTTTCTGTTGAGGTGTAATCCATACTGAAGGCTGTGGTCTTTGATCTTCATTAGTAAGTGCTTCAAGTCCTCTTCACTTTCAGAAAGCAAGGTTGTGTCATCTGCATAATGCAGGGTTGTTAATGAGTCTTCCTCCAATCTTGATGCCCCGTTCTTCTTCATATAGTCCAGCTTCTCGGATTATTTGTTCAGCATACAGATTAAATAGGTATGGTGAAAGAATACAACCCTGATGCACACCTTTCCTGACTTGAAACAGATCAGTATCCCCTTGTTCCATCTGAACAACCGCCTCTTGATACATGTAAAGGTTCCTCATGAGCACAATTAAGTGTTCTGGAATTCCCATGCTTCACAGTGTTATCCATAGTTTGTGATGATCCAAACAGTCAAATGCCTTTGCATAGTCAATAAAACACAGGTAAACATCCTTCTGGTATTCTCTGCTTTCGGCCAGGATCCATCTGACATCATCAATGATATCCCTGGTTCCACATCCTCTTCTGAAACTGGCCTGAATTTCTGGCAGTTCCCTGTCGATATACTGCTGCAGCCGTTTTTGAATGATCTTCAGCAGAATTTTGCTTGCGGGTGATATTAATGATATTGTTCTATAATTTCCACATTCAGTTGGATCACCTTTCTTGGGAATAGGCATAAATATGGATCTCTTCCAGTCAGTTGGCCAGGAAGCTGTCTTCCATATTTCTTGGCATAGACGAGTGAGCACCTCCAGCGCTGCATCTATTTGTTGAAACATCTCAATTGACATTCCATCAATTCCTGGAGCCTTGTTTTTCGCCAAAGCCTTCAGAGCAGCTTGGACTTCCTCCTTCAGTACCATCGGTTCCTGATCATATGCCACCTCTTGAAATGGTTGAATATTGGCTAATTCTTTTTGGTATAATGTCTCTGTGTATTCCTTCCATCTTCTTTTGATGCTTCCTGCATCGTTTAATATTTTCTTCATGGAATCCTTCACTATTGCAATTCGAGGCTTGAATTTTTTCTTCCGTTCTTTCGGCTTGAGAAACGCCGAACATGTTCTTCCATTTTGGTTTTCTATCTCCAGCTCTTTGCACATGTCATTATAATACTTGATTTTGTTTTCTCGAGAGGCCCTTTGAAATCTTCTGTTCAGTTCTTCTACTTCATGAATTCTTCCTTTTGCTTTAGCTGCTCGACGCTCAAGAGCAAGTTTCAGAGTCTCCTCTGACATCCACCTTGGTCTTTTCTTTCTTTCCTGTCTTTTCAGTGACCTCTTGCTTTCTTCATGGATGATGTCTTTGATGTCGTTCCACAACTCGTCTGGTCTTTGGTCACTAGTGTTCAACGCGTCAAATCTATTCTTCAGATGGTCTCTAAATTCAGGTGGGATATATTCAAGGTCATATTTTGGCTCTCGTGGACTTGCTCTGATTTTCTTCAGTTTCCGCTTGAACTTGCATATGAGCAATTGATGGTCCATTCCACAGTCGGCCCCTGGTCTTGTTCTGACTGATGATATTGAGCTTTTCCATCGTCTCTTTCCACAGATGTAGTCAATTTGATTTCTGTGTGTTCCATCTGGTGAGGTCCATGAGTATAGTCACCGTTTCTGTTGGTGAAAGAAGGTATTTGTAATGAAGAAGTCATTGGTCTTGCAAAATTCTATCTTTCGATCTCCGGCATTGTTTCTATCACCAAGGCCATATTTTCCAACTACTGGTCCTTCTTTGTTTCCAACTTTCACATTCCAATCGCCAGTAATTATCAGTGCATCTTGATTGCATGTTGGATCAATTTCAGACTGCAGCAGCTGATAAAAATCTTCTATTTCTTCATCTTTGGCCCTAGTGGTTGGTGCGTAAATTTGAATAATAGTCGTATTAACTGGTCTTCCTTGTAGGCGTATGGATATTATCCTATCACTGACAGTGTTGCACTTCAGGATAGATCTTGATAAGTTTTTTTTGACGATGAATGCAACACCATTCCTCTTTGAGTTGTCATTCCCAGCATAGTAGACTATACGATTGTCCGATTCCAAATGGCCCATACCAGTCCATTTCAGCTCACTAATGCCTAGGATATCGATGTTTATGTGTTCCATTTCATTTTTGACCATTTCCAATTTTCCCATATTCATCCCTCGTACATTCCAGGTTCTGATTATTAATGGATGTTTGCAGCTGTTTCTTCTCATTTTGAGTCATGCCACATCAGCAAATGAAGGTCCCAAAAGCTTTACTCCAGCCACGTCATTAAGATCGACTCTACTTTGAGGAGGCAGCTCTTCCCCAGTCATCTTTTGAGTGCCTTCCAACCTGGGGGGCTCATCTTCCAGCACTATATCAGACAATGTTCCGCTGCTATTCTTAAGGTTTTCACTGGCTAATGTTTTTCAGAAGTAGACTGCCGGGCCATTCTTCCTAGTCTGTCTTAGTCTGGAAGCTCAGCTGAAACCTGTCCTCCATGGGTGACCCTGCTGGTATCTGAACACCGGTGGCATAGCTTCCAGCATCACAGCAACACACGAGCCCCCACAGTATGACAAACTGACAGACACGTGGGGGACTTTACCCCTAGAATCCCTCTTATTTCTCCTTCCAGACTCTTTTCATAGCCCTACCTCCTCACTCTCCCTTGAGACCTTGCTTTAAACAGACCTCTCCTAAGATTTTCTTCCTCAAAGATCCCTCTCCTCCCTCTTCTCTTCCCAGGCCCTTACTCTTCTCCCTTCATTCTCTCACTGCTCACTCCTCTCCTCAACCATATATTGACTTTCTCAGACTGCTATTCTCTCCTCTCTTCTTTCAGACCTTTCTCAATGCCCCCACCTACATAGGCTCTCTGGCTTTCAGCAGGGGTCTTGACAGAGTGATTACCAAGGAGCCTCCAAGGCTGAACCCTGAGGAGTCCATAGTCTTTGGCATGATTCCACAAGGATCTGATGGTGCCAACCTTTAGGAAACATAGTGTTAGAACCTAGTCCTTGAATTATTGCCAACCTGGTAACCACATCCTGCCAACACGGTGCCCTCATCCGCCCTGGCACTCCTCCCAAATATTCTGCTTTTTCCTATTCTCAATTTCACAGAGTCATTGTGGGCTTATAAGGTGTCCCTTTATACCTCTCCTACCAACTCTAATACCTTGCATTCACTCAGCATTTCCCACTTGTCTAAATACTTTCACATTCATTATTCCAGTCTTGGGGTGGGGGGCGGCTGAGTGAAGCCTGGAGAAGGAAAATGGAGAGATTTGACACAGCTGCTTAGAGGATTAGCCTGGTGTCTTAGTTATCTAGTACTGCCATAGCAGAAATACCACAAGTGGATGGCTTTAACAAATAGAAATTTATTTTCTCACAGTTTGGAAGGCTAGAAGTCCAGATTCAGGGTGTGGCTCTAGGGGAAGGCTTTCTCTTTCGGCTCTGGAAGAAGGTCTTTTCCTCTTTTAGCTTCTGTTCCTGGGTGATCTTCATGTAGTGTGGAATCTCTCTTCCCCCGTCTCTGCTTCTCTTGCTTGCTTGTTTAATCTCTTGTATCTCCAAAGAGATTATCTCAAGATTCATCCTACACTCATCCTACCTCATTAACATAACAAAGACAACACATTCCCAAATGGGATCATAACCGTAGGCATAGACCTTAGGATTTACAACACATTTTGGGGGACACAATTCAATCCATAACATTCCACCCTTTGGCTCCCCTGAATTCATGTCCTTGCCACATGCAAAACACATTCACCCCATCACATCATCTCAAAAGTCTTAAATCAACTCCAAAATCTCATCCTCTGAATTGTCTAAATCAAATATGGGTGAGACTTCAGGTGTATTCCATGTGGGGCAAAATTCCTTTTCATCTGTGAACCTATGAAATCTAGACTACAAGTTATCTGTTTCCAAAGTACAGTGGTGGAACAGGCACAAAGTAGACATCCCCATTACAAACGGGAGAAATTGCAGGAAAATAAGGGATAACGGGCACCAAGCAAGTTCAAAACCAAGCAGAGCACTTTATATTAGCTCTCAAGGCCTGAAAAGAATCCTGTGTTCTCTAGACCATCTGGGCAATGGCCCTGCCCTCCAGACTCTGAGTATTGGTCACACTCTCTGGATTCTGGATGGAGACATCTTGGCTCTGGGCTTTAGACCCTCTCCAGGCCCACTAGGATGGCAACTCTGCTCCATTAGCTCTGGGTGGCCCCATTATCCTACACTATCTGAGTGGCAACCCCATCCCCTTGGTGCCAGCAGGCCCTGTTCTTCTGCCACTTGGGCTTGGCAGCCCTGTCCCTCAGCCTTGGGCTGCAGCCTCATCCCCCTGGCACACCTTAATGGTAGCCTCACCTCACACTACAGAACTGAGTTGGTGGAACCCAGTTGGCGAAGATCTGACTCTTGAAAACCTAGGAGGCTGTGGTCCCACACTTGGAGATCCAGGAAACCGTGGCCCTACCCTTTGAAACCAAGAAGGCCTTGCTTTCCATGCTCCTTCCAACAGTTCTGCTGATCGCTGAGATGCTCCAGGGATGGTCCTTTTCTTGGAGGACAACAGATGTAACTCCTTTGACTTGTTTCCTGCATGTAGAATTCCAAGAGGCAGACAGTTTCCTTTCCTTTTGTCCTATCTCTATCCCCTTCATTCTAAGCTGATGGGTGTTCTGCTGTGGCAGTTGGTTAGATCCATCAGTCACAGGATTAATCTCCTTAACAAAAGATTGAGTCACCAAGTCTTTGGTGATCATTTTAGGGCACATGTCCTTAGTTTGTCCAAAAGAATTTTCCAAATCTTTAAGTTTTGTTTTCATTTTGCACAGTTCATTTTTAAGTCCATCTCTTTCCTCTGGCATTTTACTATAAGCAGCAAGGAGAAACCACACAGCCCCTTTAAAATCTTGCTTAGAGATCTTCTCAGCCAGATATCCAAGTTCACCACTTACAAGTTCTACCTTCCACCAAATATTTGAACAGAATTCAGACAAGTTCTTTGCCACTGCATAAAAAGCATTGCCCTTCCTCCATTGTCCAATCACATGTTCATCATTTTATTTCAAAGCCTCACAAGAAGCATATTTAATATCCACATTTCTGGCAACATTCCGTTCTCTAAGAAGACAGAGACTTTCTCTATAGCTCTTCTCACTTCCTTCTGAGCCCTCACCTGAATTGCCTTTGACATCCACAATTCTACCAACAGTCTCTTCAAGGCAATCTAGGCTTTAACCATTAGGCACCTTAAAACTCTTCCAGCCTCTACCCATTACCCATTTCCAAAACGGCTTCCACCTTTTGGGTATCTGTTAGAGCAGCACATCACTCTTCCGGTACCAAATTCTGTCTTGGTTATCAAAAAGTGCTGCTATACCTGAAATACTACAAGTGAATGGCTTTAACAAACAGAAATTTATTTTCTTACAGTTCAGGAGGTTAAAAGTCTGAATTCATGGTGTCGGCTCTAGGGGAAGGCTTTCTTTCTCTGTTGGCTCTGGAAGAAGGTCTTTGTCTCTTTTAGCTTCTGCTCCTGGGCAATCTTCATGTGGCTTGGCATCTCTCTTCCGCCATCTCTGCTTTTCTTGCTTGCTTGTTTATTCTCTTTTATATCTCAAAAGAAATTGGCTCAAGACAAGATTCACCCTACACTCGTCTTACCTCATTAACTTAACAAAGACAATCCATTCTGAAATGGGGTTATAATCACAGGCATAGAGGTTAGGATTTACAACGCAAATTTTGGGGGGGTGGTATTCAATCTATAACACTTGGTATCCTTCCCATCCAGTTCAGCTTTTCTTGCTTTCATAACTAAAGACTCCCCAGGCCTGACCTCAGACATGGCTTCTCTTTTTGCTTGTGACTGCTTGTCAAGGGGAAGCACCCTGGGAAGATCCCTACTGAGGAGCACTGCCATGTGGTCAGTGCCCCACTGACACCTACAAAAGCAGAGATGAGCCACCTTGGAAAGAAGGACGATTTCTGATTTGAATCACTGAATTCACCCCAGGCAACGAATTTGAATATTTGCTTTTCTATTACTCACAAAAGGGAGTAGAACATAATAATTAAGAACCAAGTGCCAAAGTTGGTCAGGGTTGGTGCCCAAACCTGGCTCTGCTCTGCACTTGCTCAGTGAGACAATGTATATGAAAACCCTCAGCACGGTGTATATGGAAACCCTCAGCACAGTGTCTGGCATCTAGAAAGTGTTAGATGAATAGTAGCCATTATCCTTAGCACTTTATGTGGGAATTCTTGGGAGAGAGTCAATGTGGTACATAGAAAAGTTTATTGAACTAGACATGTAGAGACCTGCATTTCATATCTAACTATTACTGCTTGAGACGCTGGGTAATTAATTCATTTCATCTCTTTGGGCCTAGGTTTCCTTATTTGGAAATCATAATGGCTGCCCTAATTTTTAATATGTCGTATTTATTAGCCTTTACTCTTCGACTTTACAATATTCTTTGCATACTGTTTGAACTAGCAATTCTATTCGAGGCAATTTGTCAGTATTGTGTGCAAAGATTCTAGGTTATAATAGTGAAAAAATGGAAATAACAAAAAATGTCTAACCATTAATGATTAAATCGATTGTATTGCTATACAATACAATACAATGCAGCCATACGGAATGATGCAGATCTGTTTCTTACTGATATGGAAACAGGCCCGTGACATATTATTTGGAAATCATAGGTTACAGAATTATAGGTATATTGTAATTCAGTTTTGTAAAAAAAAAAAAAGTTCTATTGATATATTCCACAGTACATCAAAATGTTACAAGTAGTTATCTCTGTCTGGTGGTATTATGAGGACCTCTAGTCTCTTCTGTGGAGCCCTGGTGGTGCAGTGGTTAAGAGCTATGGTGAACTACGGCTGCTAATGAAAAGGTCAGCAGTTCGAATCCACCCAGCCACTTCTTGGAAACTCTATACAGCAGTTCTACTCTGTCCTACAGGGTCACAATGAGTTGGAATCGACTTGACGGCAATGGATTCGGTTTTTTTTTTGTTTCATTTAGTCTCTTCTTTATACTTTATTTTCTGAATTCTTTGCAATTGTTGTTGCAATAGCATCTAGTATTTTTCTAGTCAGAAAAAACAAGAAAGTTTTTTCCCCCCCATTTGAAGAGAAACCCAGACATTGTGCTATACCCCATAGAACTTTTGGGAGACTCAAATAAAATAAAATATGGTGCTGCTGTGTGCAGTACAAAGGAGAGGCTCACCATTATCATGGCTGCCTTACTCTCACTTTGTAGGAATCTGTTCTTTGACCCACCATAGTGTGAGGCTACAGTACACATGTTTGCCCTTGTGCCTTGGGTCAATCTGGAGGCAGAGAATAAGGCACGGAGCTTCTTGGAGAATACGGCTTGGAGAAAGAGGCCTAGGGGCTGTACGCAGTTCAGGGCTGCAGTGCAGGACTGCTCCTGCACTTGCTCACCAGGGCTGTGTTTATGAGGCTTACTCCCTGCTGGGCCTCAGGGCCAATAGCCAGGGACACCTAGTGGGCATAACAGAGCCCCCTCCTCTCACTAACCCCAAAGCTGGAATGTTCCGAATTCCTCCCTGGGCCAAAATCCCTCCCAAAGGCCTCTCCTGGGCTCACAGAGGTCACAACACAAAAGCCCAGCTGGAGTTTTTGACAAGAAAAACACAAAACCCACCAAACCTTTTTTTTTTTTTTAAATTACCTCAATCTTCCACAGCCTCCAGGAGTTTAGTTCTGATCTATAATAAGTCTCTGACCCAAGGCTCAGATTTGCAGATGGATTTTGCAAAGCTCTGGTTAACAATTAGAAATCCTTTATCACCTCAGCCTGGAGCCCTTCCCAACTCGCTCCATTCCCTCAGCATCCCTTCCTCCTTCTCAAGGGGCATCTCCTCCACCAAAGCTCTATGAAAGAACTGCTTTGTAAGTATGTCAATACTGATTTATTTGCTGCTTTTTAAGTTAACCTAGGCGGGCCCTTCCTCCTTAGTTGCTATCAATTTGGCCTATGGTGAAGTCAGGCTGGGCCACCATGGGTTTCTGAGTGAAGGCACAAGAGAGGATATTGAGGCAGCACTTGGGTTGGTGGTATTTGCTTCATCAAACTATCACAACAGTTCCAGTCTTTGAAACTACAGGGCCAGAGAAAGCACCCTCCAAATCAGAAGAAAATTCCTGGCTGGAGCTGTATGGGGCAAAAGGGTTGAGGTAAAAGGATAGGAGGGAAGGAGCTACAGTTTACCCCTCTGCCTAGCTGTGAGGGGCCCAGGAGGACTAGAAGGTGTGCTCCCTTACAGCCAACTCCAGCACCTTCCTCAACTCAGGGAGTGAGCAGAAGGTGTATTTTTGAGGGAGGTCATAAAGTCTCCTCTTCAAGTTCTTAAATAACTCTTCTTCACTAGTTTGTCAGTCTGTCATTAGAAATTCCTTCTTTGGATTGAGACGTTATTATCTTTGGAAAATAGAGGTAGAACTAAAACAACAGCAGTTCTAGCTGGGGAGATTGTAGGCGGTTTTTGTTTTCTAAATTCTTTTCTGTGATTTCCAGTGTTCTAATGTGAATGTGCTTTACTTTGATGACCAAGACAGAAATAAACTTCTTTTTATAGCAATTAGGAAATCTTGAAATCCAGTTGCAAGCCCCTGAGCTGTCATTAATCAACTGACGCAGAAGGAAAGGTGAACTGCTCCAAGGACAAACTTTCCAGAAAGTAGGGCTTTGCCAGTTACTAGAGGCCTTAGTAGCTGGGGGTAAGGTGCCGGGAGGGGAGCAATTTTCTTATATTCCTCTGAGGGGCTGTGAGAGCAAGGAATGGAGAAATGAAGCTGACAGGACCGTGGTGGTCTCCATCACCCCTAGGAGGCCATATCAGGTCATACTTTGGGCCTGAGAGCTCATGTGTCCTGCCTCAATCACTCTTTTGAGGATGCCCCCCCAAAAGGGGTACCATGCACAAAACTCTTGGTGCAAGAGATGGGGAGAATAACAAGGCAAGTGCCCAGATGTGAGGGAGTTAATTCAGGAGCTGCTGTTAGTCTTTGACCCTCTTAATCCTCTCCTGCCATTCCAATCCCTCCCTTAAGGAAGATTAGGTAAGGATCCTAAGTCGGGCCTTCTTGCCCAGCCCTTGGACCATGGAGTTTGTTGGCCCCATGCCCAGAAGACAAATTCAGCTGGCATGGCCAAGTTTCTGTATTCCTCCAAAGCAGCCAGGGCTTGGCTTCTAGGAGGATCCTTTAAAAAAGAAGAGTTTCGTTAAAAGCTGCCTGCTTCTAATAATAGTTGCTCAGTCTTCTATATTTGTCAAAGTTGCTTCATGCCCCCATTATGTTAAGACTCAAAAGCTTGGAGATGAGCAAGGGCCTGGATGGAGAAGTTATGGGACTTCCTCAACAGGTTAGAGGCAGAATTGGGACAAAAAACTAGGTCTTTTGATTCTCAGGTCAGGAGCCTTTACCTAAACCCTGTCTGCCCTCATGTCTACTGCTCATCAGACAAAAGCAGAATCTATCTAGTCTGACCCACCACCCAACCATTTGCTATTTTGCCTACCCCTCTGCCTTCCTAATCCTGGCTGAAAGCTGACCCCATGGGCCGTTTCTCTTAACGAATAAACTCAAACAACTTGTTCTTTCTGCTAGGCTCTGACAAGTCAGATTTTTTAGAGATTCTAGGCCTCAGTGATGGAGTTTTCTTGACCCTGCCCCTCTCTGCCCCAAAATACTTCTCTGCTTAGAAGGAACACATGAATCAAGACTGTCTCCAGAGAGACACTCTCCTCTAGGGGCCACTGTTGATTCCATGAAACTCAAGCTGGGCTCTTCTTCTGCCATTCCAAGAAGGCTGGGACAGAAGTTGTGTCTCTAGGAGACAGGAGATCTTTCCCTTGAAAACATCATGGTAGCTCACTAACTCTCACTGAAAGCCCAAATATCGATAGAAAGTAGAAAGGAAAAATATTTAACCCAGTCTAAGTGGTAAGTGGTGTCCAAGGAAGGTTTAAAGGAGAGGGTGAGTCCTGAAGGATAACTAGAAATTAGTCAAGCAAATGGTGAATGATAGAATACCGTGCTTAAGGACTTGGAGACAGAGAGAAAGTCAAATTCAGAAAAATTAAAGTGCCTAAAGGTGGCTACAGCATATGAGTGTATAAGAGCACAGAGCCTGGAGGTGGAGGTTAATAGTGAGAGATGAGCATGGGAAGATAATTGGAGGCTAGACAGTAGAGGCCTTTCTTGGTTTCCTGTGCTCCAGAATTTGAACTTTATCCTGAAATAAAGAACTCCTTAAGTCTTTTAATCATGGCAACAGGGTGGGGTGGAAGTTATCATTTGATTTCCATTTTAGAAAGATCCTTGACTACTGGGTAGATAATTGATTGAAGGGTGGGCCAAGTGTAGAATTAGAGAGGCATAGTTGAGGTGACCATAAGATTTCCACCTAGAAAAGAGATAATGCTTGCATAGTTTGAATTAAGGTTTGGACAGAAGAGGCAGCAAGAAGTGGATGGATTGAAGGTAGATCTTCATAATTGATCATATGTGGGGAGGGAAGTCAAGAAGATGACTGGCTTGGGTTATTGTATAGATGATGATATCACTGAGATAGGGAACATTGTATGAGGTGTAGTTTGGGGGTAGGGAGAGGAGTAGACAGAAGATTTCAGCTTCGCAAATGTTGAGTTTAAGGTGCCATGAAAACATGCAGGTGGAGCCATTCCAAATGCTCTTGAGTATACAAATCTTGAGTTTAGGGGATAGATCTGTGCCAGAGATATGGATTCAGGAGTCATTGGCATAGAGATGGAGTGGATGGGATCACCTATGGAGAATGTGAAGAGTAAGAAGAAAAGTCTAGCTGAAACCCTGGAGGGAAGCGCGCACACACACACACAAACAAAAAAATCCATTGTCATCAAGTCAATTCCAACTCAGAGTGATCCTGTAGGACAGAGTAGAACTTCCCCATAGGGTTTCCAAGGCTGTAAATCTTTACAGAAGCAGACTGCCAGATTTTTCTCCCACGGGGTGCCTAGTGGGTTTGAACCATTGACCTTTAGGGTAGCAGCCAAGTGCTTTAACCACTGTGCCACCAGAGGTCCTTCCTGGATGGAATAGTCAGATTTAAAGGGTGGGCAGAAGAAGCGGAACTTACAAAGGAGATCTAGAAGAATCATTTTGAGGAGCAGGGAAAACTTCAAGTGGTGTTACAGAAAACAAGGAGAAGGCCATTTTGTGAAGGAGAGTGACAAGGTGAGATGACAGAAATATGGCCATTGGGATTTATTACAAGAAAATTGTTGACGGCCTTGGTGAGAACCTTTTCAGTTGTGCGCTAATGGCAGAAATTAGACTGCAGAGAACTGAGCAGAGCAGTGACTGGAAGGCTAAAGAAGTAGAGACATCAATATCAAATGGCTTGTTTCAGAATCTTGGCTGCAAAGAGAATGATCAAGATAGGGTAATAGCTAGATAGGGAGGAGGTAGAGTAGGGAGGTCAAAAAAGAGTGGTGAATACTTGAAGCAGTCACCAGGGGCATGCTCACCAGGAAGAAGTAGCAGAATTGGCAAACAGCACTGAAGAACCTGCTGAGATGCACAGTCACGAGGTATTCAGGATAGGTATAGTTGTGCCTAGTTTAGTGACAAGAAAACCGATGCCCAGAAGGGATTTGCTCAGTGTCATAACTGGTAAATGACAGAGCTGATATTCAAACTAAGTCTCCTTCCCACTCCCCCCCCACCCCCCCACCCCCGTCAAATGTTTATTGGCTCTCACTCCATACTGCTTTGCATCAACATTGGCATTGTCATATCCATCGCTGGTGAATAAAAACCAAAAATCCATCACCAGCCAGTTGATTCCAACTCATAGCGACCCTGTAGGACAGGATAGAACTGCTTCGTAGGGTTTCCAAGGAGCGGCTGGTGGATTCGAACCACCAACCTTTTGGTTAACAGCCAAATGCTTAACCACTGCGCCACCAGGGTGACCATCAAACATGTGCCCATTGCTGCAGAGGCACAACAAAAGTTTTAATATACGGTTTCCATCCTCAAATTACTTAGAATCTGGTTGGAGAGACAAATGCATATACATGTAAATTGGTGAAACTCTCACTCTTTCTCTGATTGTCTCTCTCTCTCCTTATTTTCCCGCCTTTTCCTCTGATTCCTCCACCCCTCTCTCAATATTCTTTCCCAACATTGACTAGCTCTGGTCCCTTACACTGAAGTGTAATTGACTCATTTAGAAAGTCCACATCTTGTAGCTATATTCAGACCTCTTGGCCACTTTTATTCATTCATTAAGAATACATTTTGAATACCTGCTCTGGGTAAAGCACCATTCAAGGCATGTGAGATAAAGAGATGAATAAGATAGTCCCTGTCTTCAATGAGCTCACAGACTAACAGAGAAGAATAAGAATTTAAATACATAATTGCAATATAGTCCAATAAGGGACTTATAGTAACTATCACAAAGGGATGGATCAGTCCCTGGAGAAGGACATCATGCTTGGCAGAGTACAGGGTCAGCGGAAAAGAGGAAGACCCTCAACGAGGTGGATTGACACAGTAGCTGCAACAATGAGCTCAAGTGTAACAACGATTGTAAGGATGGCTCAGGATCGGACAGTGTTTCGTTCTGTTGTGCATAGGGTCGCTGTGAGTCGGAACCGACTGGACGGCACCTAACGTCAACAACGACAACATCACAAAGAATGCCGTGATGATTAAATGAGTTTACATGTGCAAAGAGCTTGTAATGCTTCCATGCCAATACCAGTACCAGTTGCCGTTAAGTAGTTTCCTACTCATGGCAACCCCATGTGTGTCAGAGTAGAACTGTGCTCCATAGGGTTTTCAATGGCTGATTTTATGGAAGTAGATCACCAGACCTTTTTTCTGAGGTGCTCTGGGTAGATTCAAACCAGCAACCTTTCAGTTAGCAACTGAGCACAGTAACAGTTTACACCACCACAGACTCCAATGGTTACATAGGAAGCACTATATAAGTAGTTGCTATTATTATTGTAAGTTACTATGGCAGAGACAAGTAAACACAAGATACCATGGGAACACACAGAGGGGTATCTGACTCAGGCTAGAGTAAGGAGCATCTGCGCTGAGCCTTAAAGGATAAGAAAGATTTAACCAGAGGAAGAAATGGAGGCAGGGAATTCTGCATAGAAGGAACAGCCTGCATTCATGGTTGTAAGCGAAAGGTAACATGACATGACTGAGGAAATAAAATTAACTAAGTTCTGCAAGAGTAAGGGAGGAGGAGGATGGCAAGAGATGAAGCTTGAGAAATCATGGGAGTGCAAACAAGTTAGAATTTTATCCTTTAGGTGATGGGGAGCCACTGGAGTGTTTCATGTAGAGAAGTGATTTGATCAGAGTAATGTGTCGAAACATAACCTTGGCAACAGTGTGGAGGATGAATTGGAGGAGGGAAGATTGGGAGCAAGACCCGTAGGAAGCTGTTGCTCTAGTCCAGGTGAGAGAGGATGGTGAAGCCCTGAACTAGGGAAATTGTTATGGGGATGGGGAGAAGGGAGTAAGAGATTAGAGCTCTATTCAAGAGGCAGAATTGGTGGGACGTAGGTTGTGAGGGGTAAGGGAGAGAGAGGTGTCAGGGGCCGCTTCCAGGATTTTTGGTCCAGCACAGTAGAATGGGTAGAGGTATCATTCAGTGACACAGGGAGCCCAGGGAAGAACTGTTTGGGGAGGGTGGCAATGGGGAGGTGATGCGTTCTCTTGTGAACATGTCGAATTTGAGAATTCTAAGTAGATATTTTTTTTTAGTAGATATTTTTAATAGATAATTGATCTATCAGTCTTGAAGCTCAGGAGGAAGGTCTATACTAGAAATACAGATTTGGAAACGTCAGTGGGTGGGTGGCAGATTAAGTCATAGTAGCAGATGAGACCACTCAGGGACAGTGCCGATTGAGAAAGGGATGGACTTCTGAGGAATACTCATATTTAAGAGATGCACAGGGAAAGAGAAATCTTGAGGAAGGCTAAAACGGAAGAGCTGGATTGTGGTGGAATGAAGAATTAGTGGGTTGGTGGGTCTTGTAAAGGGTAGGGACAAGGATGTGCCCTTGGCCCTTTGTGTCCTGAACCTTGGCAAGAATGGCAGGAGTGCAAACTCCCTGAACACTGCAAAATCCAGGACAGCTTTGATTCCAAATGATTGGCTCGAATGCTTGCCTCTCACAAAGCCCTCTGTTCTAGGGGTTTCCTTTCCTCTGTCTGCCCTAATGCCTCTGATAGATGGCCCAGGTAATTGCAGGACTCTCTCCAGGCTCTAGAACAACCTTTGCTCCAGAATCCTCCCACATCATCTGAGAGGCCTAGGGCTAGTGGGGACTAAACAGGAAATGTCTGGGTATGTTATGCATACAGAAAGCCTTAGGCTAGCCTGGGGGCGGGGGCATTTGGGTAAGATTGGGAGGAACTGAACTCTCAGAGCTGTGGACAAAAGGCTTTGTTGCCCATCCCAGACTTCCCTGGAGTAGATTTCTATTATGGCAGACTGACCCAGCTTTAGGCCAGTGCTATCTAGGCCCTTGGAGATGTAAGAGGCTTCTAACAAGCTGGAGTCCAAAGTAGTATCCTAGGACCTGTTCCTCCTGACCCAATGCTCTGGAATTTTGCCTCAGTCTGCTCTGGAGGGGCCCTGTAGCACTGTTCTTGGGCAATGTGTTAAGCAACAGGTTTTGGAGATACAGCTGGTGCCAGACCTGGAGTTAGCACAGCTACCACAACCGCAACCGCCACTGCCATCACCACCTTCTGGGAAACCAGCCACTTGTCTGGCCCCTGGTTTTGTCTGACTGCCAACCTAAGGCATGTGCCTACGCAGGAGGCGATGACATTTTGGCTCCACTTTCAAAGTTTTTTTTTTTTTTCTTTCTCGTGTTATTTTTTAAAGATAACAAAGGTCAAAAGGCATCCAGCATTTTCTGGTTTCTCATAAGCTTCTGGTCAATATTTAATCCGGTTTATGGATTTTTTTTTTTTAGGTCTTCTAGATGCCTTCTTGAGCCTGTTTGTGGCCACCCACAGACACTTGTAAGGAGGAGAGAAGTCAGCCTGGGGAGACACTCTGAAATGAGGGATTAGAGGCTGGGATCCAAGGAGTAAGACGCTTCAGCCAGAAGACGAGCGAGCAGGCCCTGAAGATACTTCTATTAAGACGTCTGCCATGGCCTCTCTTGGCCTCCAACTTGTGGGCTACATCTTGGGTCTTCTGGGACTGTTGGGCACCTTGATTGCCATGCTGCTCCCCAGCTGGCGAACAAGTTCTTACGTCGGTGCCAGCATTGTGACAGCAGTTGGCTTCTCCAAGGGCCTCTGGATGGAATGTGCCACTCACAGCACAGGCATCACCCAGTGTGACATCTACAGCACTCTTCTAGGCCTACCGTCTGACATCCAGGCCGCCCAGGCTATGATGGTAACCTCCAGTGCAATCTCTTCGCTGGCCTGCATTATCTCTGTGGTGGGCATGAGATGCACAGTGTTCTGCCAGGACTCCCGAGCCAAAGACAGAGTGGCGGTAGTGGGTGGAGTCTTCTTTATCCTTGGAGGCCTCCTGGGCTTCATCCCTGTTGTGTGGAATCTTCATGGGATCCTGCGGGACTTCTACTCCCCACTGGTGCCTGACAGCATGAAATTTGAGATTGGAGAAGCACTCTACTTGGGCATTATTTCCTCCCTGTTCTCCTTGGTAGCTGGAATCATCCTCTGCTTTTCTTGCTCATCCCAGGGAAACCGTTCCAACTACTACGATGCCTACCAGGCCCAGCCCCTTGCCACCAGGAGCTCTCCAAGACCTGGTCAACCACCCAAAATCAAGAGTGAATTCAACTCCTACAGCCTGACAGGGTATGTGTGAAGAGACAGGGGCCAGAGCTGGGGGGTGGCTGGGTCTGTGAAAGCCAATGGACAGTCCCCCAGAGCCACAGGTGAGGGACATTGCTGCTGGATCATGTCAGAAGGTGCTGCTGAGGATAGACTGACTGTGGTCATCGGATCAAGCGAAGGCAGAAAAGGGAGCTGGTGTGGCAGCATGCAGGTTGAATTGTCAAGGATGACTGCCAAGCCAGGCTTTCTGTTTTTCTCATCTTGCCCCTCACCTCCCGCCCTGAACCCCCAACCCTCAACTCCAAACCCTACCCCTTTACCTTAGGTCAGGCCTCCAGAGACTGCCCTCTGCCCTTTTTGTTTACATGGGAATGCATCCAAAAACCCACTAATTACGTTCCACTGACTGACCTTCTCTGTGATCAAAGACCCTCCCTCTGGCTGAAGTTAGCTCTTAGCCATTGCTGAGGGTGGGGAGAAGGAGGAGTGGTGGCTTTATAGGCACTGTTCTAACCTCCTTCTCAAGCCTCCCTCCAAAGAAACTGATTGGGCCCTGGAGCCTTCATTCCACTCTATTACGACTCCAGTGTCCAGACTAGTTCGTGCTTGAACTGAAATAAAGTCATCCCACGGCATCCAGGAAACAGAGAGGAACTGGGTGCATGATGAGAGGGAGGGAAGGCAGCCTGGAGCCAAAAAAGACCAGAACCACTGTCCAGGACATTTCCCAGAATTCTCTCACACTCCCAGGTCAGGGATCAGACTCCACCGAGGGCTAGAGGAAAGCACAAGGAAAGAAGATATGGTGGAAAGCTAAAGACTCTGATTCCACTGAGGAACGGCCTCAGAAGCTGCAGCCCCAACTTTCACTGAAGCTCTTTCCTCCCTCTGGGGCACTTAACCTTTTCTCCCGCCTAAATGACAAACTAAGAGCCCTAGACAATGGTTTCTTTAAGGACAGGAAACCAGTTTTTCTAGAAATGGTCCTTGAGCTGGGGGACGACAGCACAGAAGCTGGTGGAGACTGAGGAAGATACCACTTCTTCTTGACGTGGGCTGAGAAAGAATAAGAACTTTGGTATCTAAGAAGCTGGGTAGACATGTGTGGTGGCTCCAGTGGGTGCTTCTGTTGAACCAGAAAGAGGCAGCCCCTCAGAGAGCCTGGAAGCCTAATGGAAAATCAGCCCAAAGGCTGAGATCAGGCCACCCGGTGTCTACCCACAGAGCACTACAGAGCCTCTGAAAGACCACAGCACTAGGTGGGTCCCCTGTCACACATCACACTCCTCCACCATATCTTCACAAGACCTTTTAGCATCCAAGAGTTCCAGCGTAAGATACTCATGCTCAAGGTGCTGTGCCCATGATCTGAGTGATAGTTGGGCTGCTGCCTGGAATTGCAGTTGAGGTAGGAGAGTAGAGAACGGTTCCCAGGCAGACAGTTCCAGCTCTAAAGTCTGAAAATGCTCCAATTCCTCTGGGTGAGGGGGTCATAAACAAGCCAAGGGCATTTTTCCCTCACTAGCCTGAGCATGACTAGCTTTTAAACAAACTCCAGTACCCCTCCCAATATCTCATGCCAGCAGAAGGGGCCGATTCATTGTTGCTAACATGACTTTCACATTTCCACCTCTTACCTATGCTCAAGCTATTCTCCCAACCACCTGTCAGTCCTCCTCATGTTTGGAGAATTTGCTCAGCACCACCTTCAAGAAGCTTTCTCTGACCACTCCATCCTTTCCCTACCCCTCTCTTCTCCTGCCCTCAACGTATAAATCACTTATTTGATGCTTATCATTCACAATTTTTGATTGATAGTTATTTTTCCTGTGTGTCTATCTGATCTAATAAGTAGATTGTAAATTTCTGGAGGGCAGGGGACATATCTTAGACCTGTCTGTATCCTCTAGACTGTCTGTAAGAGTGCTGAGCATACATAGGTGATCAATAAACAATTGTTGATTGAGTAAACTGTTTCATTGATTCAAAGGGTTCCAGACAGGGTAGGTGTGACTGGAGGGAATTGGGCTAAGGGGAGAGTAGGATGAAAGATGGAATTTCTCTCCACTGGGTGGATAGAAGGAGCCCTGGTGGTACAGTGGTTAAGAGGAATGGCTGCTAACCAAAAGGTAGGCAGTTCAAATTCACCAGGCACTCCTTGGAAACCCTATGGGGCAGTCCTACTCTGTCCTATAGGATCACTATGAGTCGGAATTGACTCGATAGCAATGGGTTTGGTTTGGTTTTTGTTTTGGGGTGGATAGAAAATCCCAACCTTTACTGGAAAACATTAAGAAAGCAAGCTGTCCACCTTCCTTCTGGAAACTCTAACCATCTCATCTTGCCCAGGACGCCCGCCTTTTCACAATAATTGCTTGATTAAATTTATTTACTAAATCTGTATTCATTTATTTCTTTCATCCTCTGAAACACCGTTATAAGGAAGGTGAAATAGATCTGATTCCCCACTTGGCAGATGGGGAAATTAAGGCCCATAAAAGTAAAGGGATTTTCCCAGGGCCACACAGCGGGTATTAGTGCCCCAGTCCCCTGGCTCCCAAAATAGGACCTTGCTGATGCAACCATATTCACAGGCAATAGGAAGAGCCTGTCAGAGTGCCCCAAGCTCCCGAGGAAAACAATAACTTATGACTAGCAAAGCAACAATGGGTACACACAGGTTATCCTGGTCTCTCATGAGGAGGATCTAGGGAAGTAGGAACAACTTGCCAAATGTACCACTTGGAACTGTCCCTCTTGCCATACTAACTAGCTTGTCAATCTGGACCCAGCCAGCTGGCCAACCAGGAGGGCTGCCAGGCTTACATTCTAATAAGACACATTTCACTTCCAATTCCTCTAACTCTGGAGGTGTGGGAATTTGGAAGACTGATGATTTGGCCCTGGTGTAACCTCACTGGGAATTGACAAAACTTAATTCCTAAAGAGGAGCCCTGGTAACACAGTGGTTAAGCACTAAGTTGCTGACTGAAAGGTCAGGAATTCAAACTTACCAGCTGGTCTGCAGGAGAAAGATGTGGCAGCCTGCTTCCATAAAGATTACAGCCTTGGAAACCCTATGGGGCAGTTATGCTCTGTCATATAGGGTTGCTATGAGTCAGAATCAACTCGATGGTAATGGGTTTGGTTTTTGGTTTTGGTTTAATTCCTAAAGGTGTTGACTGTGGCAACAGTAACTATCATGGTGTCGTATAAGATTTGGCTCCACCTGGCCCTGGACCCAGAGGGCCCACTGAGGTTCACTGTCCTGAGGGTGTTCAGGCACGTAGGAGGTGGTTATCAGACACCCCTGTCATACCAGACAGTCCCTTTGCCCTTCTGAAGTGGGCCTTCTTTAGTGCAAAGGCTAGGGCCCAACATCCAAGCTCATTTAGAGGGCGTGGCAGCTGACAGGAATAAGGGTGGAGGGAAACGGTTCTCTGCACAGGAGCTTAACAAGAGGCCATGTCTCTGGTCTGGCACCCCAGAACCCTTGCTTGAGGAACACTGGTGGTTGGAAGATGAGGTTGCCTTGCTGACTCTGCTGTGCTTAGTGGGCAGCAGTATGGTATGGGCTTTGATGACCCACCACAGGGCAGCCAATGTACTTTCAGATCCACCAATTTCACTGCATCCTCCAAATACTCCAGGGAAGGAGGTCTTCTACTGGAGACAAAATGGAGGCCCAGAGAGGTGAGTAAATTCCCTAAGGTCACAAAGTGTCAGAGTCTGAACATAAGTTTGAGGCTCTTCCCACAGAAATATAGGTCTGGGATTCTAGTCTCGGGGGATGTGTGAGGGGCTGTTTTTCTTCAGACTCCTCCAGTCCTCCTATCTGTCTCCCACTAGAATGAATAACTTCGAGGGAACAGTTGTTGTTGGGTGCTGTTGAGTCAATTCTGACTCATAGCACCCCATGTGACAGAGTAGAACTGCCCCCATAAGGTTTTCTTGGCTGTAATCATTAAGGAAACAGATCACCAGGTCTTCTTCTGGCAGAGCGGCTGGGTGGGTTCGAACCACCAACCTTTTGGTTAGCACCCAATCAGTTAATATTTGTGCCACCAAGGCTCTTTTGAGGGAAATAGGGCCCTTCATTTTATGATGAGGCTGGCCTGAGGGGGTTCACCTCCCTTTGCTTATCCGGGAAGATTCTATGGAAGGAGTCAGAAGCTCATCCTCAACTAGAAAAATCAGGGTGCATCTGACAAAGAGTAACTGTTTTCTTTGGCTGGTTGATCAAGGAAAACCATATTCTAAGCAGTTTCCTAGAACCTCCCCCCCCCGCCCCAAGTATGGGTGCAAGCCGAGCTGCTTTCGGTTCACCCCAATGCCTTCCATCATAAAGTAATTTAGATTAGCTACGGACCAAGGGGATAGTGAGGTCATTGTGTTTGTGCCCCAGCGTCATAGCTCTGACCCTTGCACAATGAGAGAGGTACTTGCCCTCCCTCATTCCTCTGATAATAATAAAAAAAAATAGTGTGACTCATATCCTTCCCCCACTCCTTGGAGCCCCAGTGACCTACTGCTATGTGATCATTAGTGGGGGGAAAGGCTGCAAATGGCTTCTTAGTGGAAAGGCAGGCTCCCACTTTCTGAAAGACCATCCAGTAAATCAACCAATCATCTGACCAATCATCTAACCAGCCATCCTATACTAACTGAGCTCTTACTCTGTGTCAGGCAGTGTGCTAAGGACTTTGATGGTGAAAGTGGTGAACAAGGTAAGTCTGTGCCTTGTAGGAGTTGACAGTTGATCAGGAGAGATAAGACATGCAAACCTAATTGTGGTACATGGCAGCATATGGTCTGTGCTGTGAGATAGGAGTAAAGTGATACAGGAGGGCAGGGGCATCAGGAGCTGATGAAAAGTTATATACATGCCCTCAATTCTCAATCCATGTGAAATGAGAGCCTGACATTACTTGAGCTGCTGGGGGAAGGATGATCAAAAGAAACAGCTTCCTTTAGCAGAGAAACTATGGGAAATAGAGGAATAGGGTGGGGAGCAGTGCTCAGGAGAAAAGAAGGATAATTAAACTAAGCCTGGTACTGTACAGTTACCAGAACCCCTTTGCGTTTGCCTCACAGGATCCCTAAGTGGCTCTAAAGGAGCAAGTGATCCTAGGGCTCAGTCTCTCTTCTCTCATCTCCTTCCTTTAGGCAGGTCTCTGGAAATTGCTGGGGGGCAGCAGAAGCAGTGCCCATCAAGGTAGCCTGTGGCCTTTTGGCTCTGGACCAAAGGAGAAACACAGGCATGGTAGAAAGAGAGGAGAGAGTAAAGGCAGAGTGCTAAAGGGTGGCATATGAGGCCTTGGAGGGTCAACTGTTCCCTCCCACTCAGCCCTGGGCCCATGGACAGGGGATTCTTTAGTGTCTGCAGCTGCCCACTCTAGGACACAGAGGCCCCCGACTGGGAAGTGCCTGTGCTCCTCCTCAGCTGGCTGAAGCCTGGCCTTCACCCAGCCTGGCCTCCCTGCCCAAGCGGCTCCTGGCTTTGATGAGAAAATCTGTTATCTCAAGAGGGTAAAAAACCTCAAACAGGAAGTCCAGTAGGTTATCTCCTCTTTTGCCCTAAGTGGTGGCTCACTAAATGCTGCGATGTGATCACTGATAAAATATTAACAGGCTGTTATCAGACATGGAGATACAGAGGTTGTAATCTGACCACCCCATCCACCCCACACAACCCACACACTTCCTGGGAACTGCAGCTCAGGAATTCTTAGTTAACCCTCACCTATTAAACGGTGTGCCTGCCCCTTCCAGCCAGAAATTTTGGGGACAGAAATTTGAGGTTTCTAGTTCTAGCTTGTTCCCACGTGAGCTGTGTAACATAGAGCAAGTCAATTCCCTACTCTAGACTTCATTTCTCCATGTGACAAGCAGGCGTGTCTCAGAGGTTGACAAAGCAGGAAGCCACCATACAAGGGCAAAGGTCCTTTTTAAGAGAAGGCTACTGCTTTCCTTGCATCTCTGGTTCCTCCAGGATAATGCCCTCTTCACCTCACAAGTCACTTCCTAGGAGGGCTTTGAAGAACTTTGTTTGCAAACTCCCATGGCCTTGTGGAGATAACATTGAGAAAACTGACATGCTTTTAAAAGATAGTAGAGAGTATGATAAACTTGTTGTGGTCAAGTCAGTTCCGACTCATAGTGACCCTATAGGACAGAGTAGAACTCTCCCACAGAGTTTCCAAGGAGCGCCTGGTGGATTTGAACTGCCAACCTTTTGGTTAGCGGCCATAGCACTTAACCACTACGCCACCAGGGTTTCCAGAGAGTATGATGGGATTTGGTGTCTAATTTCACAAATTATATGATGGGATGTGAAATTAGACACCAAATAAGTACAGGCAGTGTGGCAGGCAAACCAGCATTTGAGTGGTAGCTCCCTTTCTCCAATAGTACTTTCAGACTCTGTGATATTTGACAGAAAGTTCTGTGCGGGTTGCTCAAGAGAAAGACCAAAAGTACAAAGAGGAGATGTTCCTTGCAGCCTCTTCATCTGAATGTATTTCTGGAATTACCCAAAGGGACGCAGAAGGGTGGGTCAGAATCCCACACAAGGGATATTTGGTGATATTGTGAAGACCCTACTCTCTAGGGCTAAAAAACACTGAATGCCTTGATTAAAAAGCAAGTATATTTTCTGGGAAGAGAAACACATTCAGTCACAGATCAGCCATTAACACCAGAATTTTCACTAGTTTCTCAATTTAGCACTAATGGGAGCCAGAATGAGAAGATGAGTTCACTGGGTTTAAAAATTAGAACAGTAATTCAATGAACACTGGAATTTGGGCGGGCGGTGGGTTCTTTAAGTACCACATGCATCCTTCAACTAAATGATACTTCGACAGCTTCTAAAATAGAGACAAGGTAGAAATCAAGAAAAGGACAGAGATGGGAAAGGCAGTGCCATCCTCCCATTGGGGATTCCAGAGGCACCTCATATGGTTAATTTTACTCCTCTGTGTGTAATAATAAACCAGCATGTTCTCAAGTGTTACTTTCTCACTCCCCAAGAGACTTGCCCAACTCAGCACTGTCTGGGTCAGGGGTGGGGGGAGTAATGCAAAGGAGCCAGTGAGAAGGCCCATGTGCAGAGGCCAACAAGTCCAAGACCTCCTGGAGTGAAAGAATAGGATCTCGAAGGATGTTTTGATAACAGGAAAGCTGCCAAGTGACAGCCCTGAATGAAAAACTCAGTCAAGAGGAAATGAATTTCTATGTTTGTTGTAAGGATACGAGTTACGTAAGTGAAAAATTTCCTAATCATGAGGGCAGTTAAACATTATGTGGGATTACGGAACTTTTTTCCTTGGAAATTCTTATTAATGTGGGCTAGCTTTAGCATTATGCTGTCTAAGGAAGGCTAGACTAACCATTTCCAAGATGGGCAACATGGTGTAGTAGAAAAAGAGCCTAGGCTCTAGAGTCAGACAAACCTGGGTTTGAGTTTTGTCTCTGCACTTTCTAGCTGTGTGACCTTGGAAAAGTCACTTAAATGTTCTAAACTTCAGTTTCCTCAACTGTAAAATGGGGACGATAAGTTCCTCTCAGCATGGTTATGGTATTTATTAGGAAATGGCAATTGTTACCTAGGCGTACTGGTGATCTAAAGAGTAATGTCAAAGTCACGCCAAAATGTGTATGTTTGGAGGTGGGGGCAGATGATGAAGTATATTTTCTGCAACAGATCTGAATCTACATTAGCAAAGGAATATTCTTTCCAACACCAAAATTTCTCAAGATTCTTCCAAGAATTCTGAATACCTTCAAGACCTTGGATAGGCTACTGCTCACAAGATTCTACAGACAGAAGCTAGTAGAAAAGCAGACATGGAACGGTAGAGAGGGAAGGGATGACCACAGCTCTTTTACCTTCATTCAAGCCAAAAAAACCCAAACCCATTTCATCGAGTCGAATCCAACTCATAGTGACCCTACAGGACAGAATAGAACTGCCCCATAGGGTTTCCAAGGAGCACCTGGTGGATTCAAACTGCTGACCTTTTGGTTAGCAGCAGAACTCTCAACCACTATGCCACGAGGGTTTCCAGATCTGTGAAAATCTGAGATGGAACAGAACCGTGATCAATCAAGTCGCACTGCTAGGGAAAAGCGCATTCCAAGGGAACTGCAGACTTGGGTTAACTTCCCCAAATTAAGAAAAATTGAGGAAGCTTCAACAGCCATTTTACTGCTTCAGTGCCTTTGAAAGCTCCTCATCGTTAAGCAGATTTAGCACAGTCCCCCTCTTGCTCGCATTCCCAAGCACTTAGCCCATTCTGTTCTTTATGCTTCAGTAAATTGGATAATTCGTTCTTCCTTAGATTCCCTTGAGTGTTATTGTATTCACCTCCCCCATTCAGTCCTGTGACTTTGCTCATACTGTTCCCTACACCTGCAAAATCCTCTCAATACACTTCCACCTTTCCAATCATTTCAGATCTCTGGGGTCCATCTGGAAGATCAGGTTCTTTGGGAACACTTTCCTGAGTTTCTGCATGGTGTCATCTTCTGTGGCCCTGAGAACTCAATAGGTAGATGTATGGAATGTGTTTGGCCCATAGAAGACACCCAAAACATTTTAACTATTCTTATCTAAATGTGGGTTGGGGATTGTTATGGATTGAATTGTGACCCTTGAAAATGTGTGTCAACTTGGCTAGGCCCTGATCCCCAGTACTGAGTGGTTGTCCTCCATTTTGTGATCTGATGTAATTATTCTGTGTTGTAAATACTAACCTCTATGATGTTAATGAGGCAAGATTAGAGGCAGTTATGTTAATGATGCAGGACACTACAGGAATAGGTAGCATCTTGAGTTGATCTCTTTTAGAGAGGTGAGCAGAGAGGAAAGGGACCTCAGTACCCCCAAGCAAGAGGAGCCAGGAGTGGAACACATCTTTTGGACCTCAGGTCCCTGCACTGAGAAGCTCCTAGACCAGGGGAAGATTGATGACAAGGACCTTACCCCTGAGACGACAGAGAGACAGAAAGCCTTCCCCTGGAGCTGGTGCCCTGAATTCAGACTTCTAGCCTCCTAAACTATTAAAGAATAAACTTCTGTTTATTAAAGCCATCCACTTGTTGTATTTCTGTTATAGCAGCACTAGATAACTAAGACAGAATTTGGTACCGGGAGTGGGGTCCTGTTCTAACAGATATGTACAATGTGGAAGCAGTTTTGGAATTGGGTAATGGGTAGAGGCTGGAAGAGTTTTAAAGTGCCTAATAGTGAAAGCCTAGATTGCCTTGAAGAAACCGTTGGTGGAATTATGGACATCAAAGACAATTCTGGAGCACTGGTGACACAGTGGTTAAGAGCCATGGCTGCTAACCAATAAGTCGGCAGTTTGAATTCACCAGCTGCTCCTTGGAAACCCCATGGGGCAGTTCTACTTTGTCCTACAGGTTCGCTATGTGTTGGAACTGACTCAATGGCATCTAACAACAATAGTAAAAGCCTAGATTACCTTGAGGAGATGGTGGAATTATGGACATCAAAGACAATTCTGGTGAGGGCTCAGAAAGAAGTGAGGAGAGTTTTAACACCAGAGATGGTGCAGATGGTGAGAGGCAACAGCAGAGAAACAGCAGCAGCAGAACCAGGAGACAGCCAACCCATGGAGCAAGAGAGCTGAGTGCTTTTGGGCAGGAGGCTACCTGACAGAGTGGGGTGCCTCCAGGCATTTATAGGTAGAGCTAAAGAGCCTTGGAACGCCTGCCTGGGCAGGGCAGACGCTGGACCAACCCAAAAGGCCTGTTGGGCTGAGGCCCTGAGGGGCTTGAGAGGCCAAAGAACCAGGAAGCAGAAGCTGAAGAGACAAGGAACATAAGAAACAGAGCTGCCTCAGTCTCAAAGGGTAAGGCCATAACCTCTGGGGTCTCAAAGGTTGGAACCACGACCTGCTGGGTGTCAAAGGGTGGAGCCATGGCCTCCTAGGTTTCCAAGAGTCAGATCTTCACCAATTCGGTTCTGGAGTGTGGGGCTGCTGTTCACAAGTGCCAGGGGGATGTGGCCGGCTCTGCTGCCCAAACCTGAGGGGGTGGAGCTGCCATGCTCAAGGAGCAGAAGAATGAGGTCGCCACTTAGACGGTATAGGAGAATGGGGCTGCCCAAATCCAAGGGAGCAGAGTTGCTGTCCCAGTGGGCCTGGGAGGTGGAGCTGAAGCCCAGGGCCCAGGGGCCTCCAGCCAGAATCCAGAGAGTGTGGCCAACATCCAGGGTCTAGAAGGCAGGGCTATTATCTAGATGGTCTCGGAGAACAAAGGATTATTTTCAAGACTTGAGAGCTAATGTAATTTGCTCTGCTGAGTTTTTTGACTTGGTTGATGCCTGTTATCCCTTCTTTCATTCCGATTTCTCCCACTTGTAATGGAAATGTCTACCCTGTGCCTGTTTCACAATTGTACTTTGGAACCACGTAAGTTGTATTCTAGATGTCACAGATGAAGAGGAACTTTGCCCCAGGATGGAATTTGCACTTAGACTTAAGACTTTTGGGATTTTATCATGGGGCGAATGTGTTTTACATGTGGCACGGACATGAATTTTGTGGGGCCAAAGGGTGGAATGTTATCTGGAAAATCATTTCCTTTGGGAACACTTTCATGAGCTCCTGCCTAGTGTCATCTTCTCTGGCCCTGAGGACTCAGTAGGTGGATGTATGGAATGTGTCTGACACAGAGAAGACAACCAAAACATTTTCACTATTCTTATCTACAGGATTAGGTAGCATCTTGAGTCAATCTCCTTTGAGGTATAAAAGAGAAGTGAGCAGAGACGGGCCTCAGTAACCCCAAGCAAGAGGAGCCAGGAGTGGAGCCACATCCCTTGGACACGGGGTCCCTATGCTGAGAAGCTCCTAGGCCAGGGAAAGATTGATGACAATGGCCTTCCCCCAGAACTGATAGAGACAACCTTCCCCTGGAAATGGCACCCTGAATTTGGACTTCTAGCCTCCAAGACTGTGAGAGAATAAACTTCTGTTTGTTAAAGTCATTCACTTGTGGTGTTTCTGTTATAGCAACACTAGATAACTAAGACAGGGATTTTTGGTGATTCACAATTCACATCACTAGAAATGGAGAAAAAATGAACAAATTTCCTTGCAGATTTTATTTTCCATTAGAAAATGAATGCTATCTATGTTTCAATAACTAAAGCTTTCATATACCCCATAAGGTCCAAGTCAGCTCTTATCCAAACTGTCTAGTTTGTTATCATCTTACTTTTTTTTTTTTTTTAACATTTCATTGCTGTTTAGGTGAAAATTTACACAGCAAATTCGTTTCCCAATCAACAATTTATACATAGCTTGTTTTGTGACATTTGTTGCAAACCCCTGAATGTGTCATCACTCTCCCTCGCTTCCTCCCTGGGTTCCCCGTGTCCATTTGCCCAGCTTTCCTGCCCCTACCTTCCTCCTGAAGTTTGCTTTTGGGCAAATGCTGCCCTTTGGGTCTCATATAGCTGATTGCTCTGCAGTGTACATTCCTCACTGGGGTTATTGTTCGTTTTATAGGACTATCTATTGTATGGCTATAATGTGATCTCTGTGAGTGATTTCAGTTCCAAGTTTGAAGGGTGTCTGAGGGCCGTAGTCTTGGGAGTTTCGCCAGTCTCTATCAGACCAGTGGTACCCTGATTTTTAGTTCAGAAATTTTGGTGCCTGTATTTCCTCTCTGCCTAATATAAGTCATGAGTTAGGTATGTCCTTGTCACCAAGCACAAGTTCTTCTTTTGGGGGAATTACACTTGACCGGCCTGAGCTCACACCCAGCATTTTTTTAACAGACCTCATGTTTCATTCCTAATACCCATCAAAAACCAAACCCGTTGCCATTGAGTCGATTCCAACTCACAGCGACCCTATACACTGCTACAGAAAGAGGTTTTAATTCATAGCACAGAACACCAGAAGATGTTCTAGCTGAAGACTGCCCTTGGGAATGAAGAGTCTGCTAATTAAGCCTCTGTAAATTTTTAACCCAGATTATTTGCTATCACTGGACATGAGCCAGCAAATATTCCTATCCCTTAGGGCCATGAGGTCTCTGGCCTAGTTTCTGCCAGATGCCCATTTGTTCATCTAA
This sequence comes from Elephas maximus indicus, assembly GCF_024166365.1. Lineage (NCBI taxonomy): Eukaryota > Metazoa > Chordata > Mammalia > Proboscidea > Elephantidae > Elephas > Elephas maximus. Next base: position 51,105,993 of record NC_064846.1, on the reverse strand, counting down.
CAAGTCTGTACTGACCTCCTACTATGTGCCAGGAACATTCTTCCTAGAAACTCCTCTCTGTTCTTTGCTTGTAAATAGCTCCTCTTTCTTCTCTTGAAAAAATAAACTACCACCACCCTTGGAAAAGGTGAACAGTAGCCTGGTTTCTCCTCTTAGTCTCACTCTCAAGATCTGTTCTCTACAGCCTTTTCCTAGTTACATTCTGCAATCATCAGTATTTTATAATTGCATGCTAGGGAGCCTGCTTTTGATCATTTTCAGAATGTTTGGGCTAAAGAGCACCTACATTCATTCATTTTCTCCTTTGGTAGTTTTCCAGATGATCCAATTCAACGACCAGCGAAGGAGAAACACTAGGCTGCTCCAGCTCACACTGACTGCTCCCCCTAACCTGTAGCACTTATCCTCCATCTTTCAGAATTTTGTGTACAGGAATGTTATCTACCTCACACATACTGTATTTATTTAACCCCTACTATGGAAACCCTGGTGGCACAGTGGTTAAGTGCTACAGCTGCTAACCAAGAGGTCAGCAGCTTGAATCCGCCAGGCTCTCCTTGGAAACTATGGGGCAGTTCTACTCTGTCCTATAGGGTTGCTATGAGTCAGAATCGACTCGACGGCAATTGGTTTGGTTTTTGGTTTTATGAAAGGGCCTTGGTGGCACAGTGGTTAAGAGCTTGCCTGGTAACCAAAAGATTGGCAGTTCAAATCAACCAGCGGCTCCTTGGAAACTCTGTGGGATAGTTCTACTGTCCTAAAGGGCGGCCGAGTTGGAATGGACTCAGTGGCAACGGGTTTGGGGCTCCTTTTGTATGAAAAACGCAAGGAGCTCTGGTGGACCAGTGGTTAAAGTGCTCAGCTACTAAGTGAAAGGTTGGTGGTTCAAACCTACCAGCTGCTCTGTGGGAGAAAGATGTGGCAGTCTGCTTCCGTAAAGATTACCGCCTTGGAAACTATGGGGCAGTTCTACTCTGTCCTATAGGGTTGCTGAGTCGAAATTGACTCCACAATTGCTTTCTTTTTTTAATGAATGAGACACTATTCTAGGCCCCTTAAGGGATGGAGATATGAACAAAGCGTAGTTCCCATTATTAACTCATTCATTAAACAACTTTTTTTTCTAACTCCCCATCCCCCCTCTTCCCAGCCCCTGGTAACCATTAATCTTTTGTCTCAATGGGTTTGCCTATCCTAGACATTTCATCTAAGTGGGATGAAAACAGTATTTGTTCTTTTGTGTCTCACTTATTTCACTGAGCATACTGTTTTCAAGATTATCAGAACTTCATTTGTTTATGGCTGAATAATGCCCCACTGAATATATATACTACATTTTGCTTATGTATTCATCTCCTGATGGACACTTGTGTGTTTTCCACCTTTTGGCTATTGTGAATAGCACTGCAATGCACATTGGTAAACATATGTCTGTCTGAGTCTCAGCTTTCAAGTCTTTTCGATATAGACCCAGGAGTGGAATTGCTGGGTCATATCGTAATTCTATTTTTAACTTTTTTAGGAACTGCCAAACTGTTTTCCACAGTGGCTGAATGATTTTACACTCCTACCAGCAATGTATGTGTTCCAAAAAACATTTATTGATTACCTATTGTATCCCGGGTTATTATGATAAGCTCTGGGATAGCAAAAACAGACATGGCCCTTGAACTTATTGGTGAAGGAGGCAGACAGGGACCACATGTGTTGTATTCACCACTGTGTATCACACAGCACATAGTAGGTATCCAATAAATACCTGTTGAATGAGTGAAAGTAAACAACCAAATACATAACTACAAATTGTCAGAAGTGCTATGAATTAAAATAGGATGCAGTAATAGAGAATAGGGTAGAGAGAGAAAAAGGCTGTCAGGGAAGGCCCATCCGGGGAAGTGATACTTAAACACTAAAACCTGAAGGATGAGGAATAGCCAACCATGCCAAGGCTGGGGATAAGAATATTCCAGAGAGGGAACAGCATGGGTAAAGGCTCTAAGAGTTTGAAGTTTCAGGAAGAGAAAGGCCACAGTTGAGTCAGAAGAGTGCCACATGATAAAGAGAAGCATGAGGCAAAGTAGGAGAAGTAGGCAGAGTCTTGTAGGATGTTGTAAGGAGTTTGGATTTTAAGTGAAATGAGAAGTCCTGAAGAGTTTTAAGCAGGGGAGTCACATGAACTGATTTGCATTTTTTAAAAAATCACTGCAGCTGAGGTGATAAGACAATTGTGGGGTAAGACAGGAGTGGAAACAGGGAGACTAGTTAGGAGGTGCTGTAAGTCCATGGGAAACGATGGTAGTTTGGACTAAGGTGGCTGTGGTAAAAGTAAGTGGATTCAGGATATACTTTGGAAGTAGAATTGACAGACTTGACAGACAGGATGCGTGGAATAAGAGGAGAAAATGAAGGATGACTTCCAGGTTTGCGGCGTAAGCAGCTCAATGAGTGGAGCTGTCATTTCCTAAGATGAGGAAAACTGGGGAGAGAACAGTGCTAGAGAGGCTATTTTTAACACATTTTATTTGAATGCCTGTGAGATGTGTAACTGTAAAGTGGGCAGCTGAATATTTGGATATGGAACTTTCTAATAGGGGAGACAGGACAAGACAATTTGTGGTAAGAACCTTTTAAGTGGCACAACAGGACTTAAATGTTCAAATAGAAATGTCACAGCTGCCCGCATTAATCAGAGGAAGCTTCAGGAAAAAAAAAATAGTTGACGTTTCAGCCAAAGGAAAGATGATGAGGGAGAACATTCCAGGTGAAGGGAATTATATAGCATAGGTGGAGGCGGCATGTCCACAAACCAAAGGAGAGTTCAGTGTGAATGGTATGTGATTTTCATTTGGAATATTGGAAGATGTATTTAGAGAAGATGGTTGAAGCCGGATCACAAAGGGCTTTGAGCACCATGCTAAGGATTTGTATTATGTTTTGTGGGCAATTGGGAGCACTAGCAAGTCTTTGAGCAGAAGTGTAATGTGATGAGGTCTTTAAGAGCAATTTAGCGACAGTGAGTAGGGTGGACTGAAGGAGTGAGAACAGGAGGCAAGGGAGGCCAGTTAAGAATCTATTTCGGTTATTAAGGCATAAAGTAACAAGGACCTAAATACTGATAGTGGAAATGAAAAGTAAAGGGGAAATGTGAGAGACATTTGAAAGGAGAATTATGATTATGTTAATCTAACAGGAAAGCCAGGAGAAAACCCCCACTTTTTTTCTGAATGTCTTTCATTTCCACACTAGATCATAAATTCTGGTAAGGCTGGGGGACACTTCTCAATCTCCCCACAGTGGCATGTAACACTCGTTAAATTAAAGGGACCTCATGCTGGTATGGTTTTATAGCAGATAGCTAACAAACAGGTAGCTCTAGTGTAATGGACTCACACAGGGAACTACTGCTGAACAATGACTGTGGGGTTGGGGCCATGGACTAGGCATTGCAGTGAAAGCTAGCACTAGTAAAAAAAAAAATTTAAAAGATGAGTTAAATTTTTCTACCTTTTGCTTGCCCTCCTTACTCTGCCCTTGCCCACGCACAGGCTGAGCCTCAATGCTCTCAATTTTTCCTCTACTAGACTTCTATCCATATTGTCCATATCTGCACAAGGTCCCACCCATTGGAGCTCCCATCTGGTGAACAAGCATCACTGAGAGAATGGCTTAACGGGTTCCTTCTCCCTCAGTAGCATTTCTATTTAGACAATTGGGGGCCTTCAATGTCATAATTCAAACGTCTAACATGAAAATTCGTCCTGTGGTATGCTAGCGTTCTGGGGAGCTGGAGGGTAAGGGGACAGGGATACCTTTAAGTACTCATTCTAATGGTGATACCTGCTCTGGCCTCCCCCCATTCCTTGCAGTCTCACTGGAGTATTTATGATGGGCCCCCTTTCAAAGGACATATAATAAGCTGGGAAATGTCTTCTGAAGTAACTCTGCTGAGGGGAAACGGAATGAATATCCAAAACATTCCACTGGACTAATCTTTTGCCATTGCTTGATACCACCTCCCTCTTACTGTTTCTCCTGCACTTCCTATTTTTCAACTGTTGGTATATTTTTATGTGTTAATTGTTCAACGTTTCTCGAAGAGTACCTTGAACTCTTTGGAGTGTTATATGCTATATAAATATAATAAAGCAATGATAAATAAAATGTCTACTTTTACAAGAGTGTAAGTTTTATTATTTCTGATACTACGAGATTCACCCCTCATTCAGCACTAGCCTGAAGAGTAGATCGGTGTATTCTGAAGAATATCAGATAGGTATCCCTGTTCTAAAATATCTTCGCCACTACCTGAGATTCCACAACTTGGTGATACATTTTATAAATTTGAGCCTTGAAGGTTTGTTTTCAAAAAATTTCTTATTAAAATGCAAACGCGTGGGGGGAGGTGTGTTGGTAGGTGGGTCATGACTTAACCTTGGTCCACTTTACATTAACTCAGTACTCCTACCAAACACATTTTTCACATTCCAGTTTTTTTGTGCCTTTGTTCATGCTATTCTTCCAGAGGTAATGTTAAACGTAAAATAAACTATAAATATAACATTACCTTATATTTTCACATAATCTCTATTGAATATCTAAATCCAAGCCTACTCATTCTTTTTTAAAACAATTTATTTTTTCCAATGTAAGAAGAATAACAGGTTTATTATAGAAAATTTGAAAAAGGTAGGAAGATAGGAAGAAGAAAAAACATCAACCATAGTCCTGCTGCCTAAAAAACAACCATTGTTAACAGTATGCTCATGCTCATTCTTTAAACCTTAGTTTAGGTCCCATTTCTGATGTGACTGATGCCTTCCTTGACCTTCCCCAGATCTTCTGTATCATGTTTGCACCACTCACTTGTACGAACCACACACTTCTGTGTACAGTTAGTTAACTTGGTATGTGTCTTGTGTTTCCAACTAGATTGTTAGATTCTTGAAGTCCGGAACCAAGAGTTATACTTCTTAGTTTTGGCCAAAACATCTGGTACATTGGCCCCAATATCTGATGACTGATTAAACTTAAATGAATACAAACTGTTTGAGAAAGGATATGAAATAGGCCAAGTATTTAGGTCATATGAAAGTTAAAGCTTTCAGGTCACCTATCTTGGTGACTACTGCTTTTCTGCTCCTGGACTCTTGAAAGCCTATTTAACTGGCCTCTTTCCCCACACCAAATCTGAGTAAGAAGCAGACTGATTAAGAGCCAGGATTTACTCAAAGATTCTCTATAGTGCATAAAGGTGTGAGAGAGAAAGAGAGTTAAGAGGGAGAAGAGAGGGAGAGAGGAGGAAGAGAGGGAGCGAGGAGGAAGAGAGAGAGAGAGGGAGGGAGGGATGGATGGAGAGAGAGAGAAAGAATTGGAGGGAGGAAGAAGGAAAAAAGAGATGAGAAAAGAAGAGTAGACTATATAGTTTGGTGCTCAATCCAGTATGTGATTTGCCTCCAGCACTGTGTACAGGATCCCATCCACTTGTTCTGAGTCATACCCGATCTCACGAAGCTCCAAGTGAGGGAGGACAGAAGTAAGGAGATAGCTGACGTGGATACGCAGCTGCGTAAGCTTTGCCAAAGCCCTGTATGATGGAGTGAGGGGGCAGGAGAAGAGATGACATTGAAGTCATTAGCCAACAGAAAAAAATGAAGCTCGTTAAAAATGGGCCTATATTTCTCAACAATTATGTTTCCATTAGCTAGAAAGAAAGAAAAAAGCACAATGCCACCAAGAACAGAGAGATTGGCTGCAGCTTTCTAAGAATAACTCAATCATTGGTGGCCTATGAATTAAAGCTTCCTCCCTTATCTATGACAGTAACTGGGAGTCCTAAGGGATGCTTCCCATTACAAGCTGATAACTAAACCCTGGTAATTAACCTTTCTAGGTCATCTCCCTCTGGGGTCCGGTAGGTGACCTGAGCCTTCTGCAGCACCTCCAGGTGTGTCTCTGTCTCCTTCAGTTTCTCCTTTAGTTCTTGCTTTTCCTCTTTGGTTCTTTCCAGCTCAGCTTTTAGAATCTGGAATTCAGCTTGGCGATAACCCATGTGTTTCTTGCTCCAATACAAGCCTTCTGTCTCCTGGGTACTGTAGGTCACCAATTCATGTTGGACTTTCTTGAATTCTGAATGCCAGTGATTCCTCTCCTGTTCCAGCTCCTCCACCTGCAGTCCAAGAAACAGAAATTCAATGACTCCACATACTACTGAAAGCTAAAAAGACTGTTGAAATTGTCCCTAATATATTTGCCTTGCGATTTCACTATACAGATTGCTCTACTTATGGACCCTTTCAATCTCAAACATGGAAGGGAAGCCATCTGTTTCACTCAACCTGAAATATACCACAGAATGACTCAATGACATATTTTCTGTTTAAAGGCCTGAAGACATAAAATTATCCCAGCACCAATTCCCTGGTCCCTTGGTTACAATGATTTCTTCTGGGGTTACTGGTAAGGTGTTGATCTAACCTTTTGCTGGAACAAATTTCTTTCAGCCAAAACACGTTCAAGTTTTTCTGTGGTTCTCTTCAATTCTTCCAGCTCTCTCTGGTTCTTAAGTTTTGGTGTATTACGACCTCCACTCTCCTCATAGCTCCTTCCTTTCTCCCCAATGGCTGTGGCAGAAGTCACAGAAGAATAAGGCACTGGATTCCAGGATTCAACTGCTTTTCTTCGCTCAGCAAGCTCCTCTCTGTGAAAAGGAATCAGCTGAATGGGAGCTCCTGAATCTCTAACACCTTTTGCAACACCAACAACCGCTACAAAAGGCCCCTTGTTCACTTCTTCTTTGTTTACGCTCATGCTACCTCTGTTGGACTCTTCTGCTACCAATCTTGGCATCTGATCTTCTAATTCTTCAGGGAGCAGGGACTCCTGGCGTTGGCCTTGGGCCTCTGAATACAGAACTGAAACCTCCCTACCCTGACTGGTATTCTTGCTTGCTTCTGGGTATTCTGGGAAAAGGTATGGTGGTGTGCTTCTCTCAACACTGGATTTATCATGGCTGTTCTCCCCTTCTGGGTAGGCAACAGCTGCCTCTACCCTCTTGTAAGATCCAGGCATGGAATAATCTAGAGGAGGTGTTGTCATCTCGTTCTGCAGCCTTCTTCGTTTCTCTACAGGTTCCTCACCTAGGATCCATTTGTACTTACTGCAAGAAGAAGAAATTAAATTTTAAGCTGTCACAATACAGGCTAAGTGTATTCTTATTCTATGGAGTCCCTCCTCAAATTTCCCACATTAAAACTGTGTTTAGCTGTTATTCACAGATCATTTCAGATTAGAAATAACAGCTGTACCCCAAAATCCCAAGCCCTTCATTCACGCAACTAGCTGAAATAGCAACTGATGTTAAGAGAGAAATGAAGTTGAAAGGTACAAAGAGTACTGGGATACAACAGGACCAGGTTGACCTTGGTAAGAATTCTAAAAATAGAATTGAAACCAGCTTGACTTACAAGTTTCCTAAATGCAAATAAAGGAAGAAAACAAGAAGTACACACATAAAATCCCCTAACACCAGAATGGAAAAATTAAAAAAAAAGGTCATAAAAGGCCTCGTGGAACATGTGGAGAATAGCGCCAGCTAGTTAATTTTAAAGTGTCACAAAATCTTTCCAGTATCAAAGACTTAGCACACATTTTTTTATATTGCAGAACACCATACAATTCCTTTGCCAGGTAACTGGATTGTGACTATTGCCCATTATTCACTTGTAAAAGTTAATTAAACCACAGGGCTCTAGTCAGAAACAAATAAAATGAATTGGACAATTCAAGTTATTTCCCCCTTACGGAAAAGAATTTTCCTGTCAGGTACAAGCAGGTACTCCCTCAGTTCCAAGGAAACACAATTCAGGAAAGCCCAGGACGACGGCCTCAAATCACCTTCCAATTCTGGCTGCTATATGCACTAATGAAGGAACTAACAAAATAACTGGTGCTGGAGACATCCTTTGGCAATTTTATATTATGAAGCAGGACAGGAACCCCATTTTTACCCTTATAACTACTCTTCCTTCTCACTGATAGCCACGGAATTTCAAGGCAAAAATCAACTTTAAAAGTTTCAATGAAAAAGAGTCAGACATGTTGTTGGCCACCTAATAGTACCTCAAGGCTGCCCATATTTTGCTGCAATTTTTGAGGATATCTGTAAGACATCTCTCAAATCATAGCTTTCTATTGAGCCACATATGTTCTTCAAAACTAGTATTCACCCAGAAATATAACTAGTCTGCCATCTTAATAGATCTTGTCATATTAGCCTTAGGGGAAAAGCAAAAGGATTTATGGGCTGTGTGAGAATAAAGGTAGTATCCATCTTAAAGCATCTGCAAGGGGCATTACAGACTGGTCCATTTACCTGTGGTAATTAGGAAGATGGTAAAACAATCAGTTTAAGGTATGAAGAAAGGGTATATGCTAACAGGTAGCAACAACAAATTTTATAAAAGGTAATTAAAGTCATATTATCTGCCTTCTCTTCATTTTTCCACTTGCAAACGGTTTGCACTTCACTGCTAATCAAAAAGTTGGCAGTTTGAATCCATCCAGTGGTACTGAAGAAGAAAGGTCTGGCAACCTGCTTCCACAGAGATTACAGCCAAGAAAACCCTATGGAGCTCTGTTCTACTCTGTAACACATGGGGTCGCCATGAGTAGAAATTGAGTTGATGGCAATGGGTAAAGTTCTGTTGTTAGCTATCTTCTCTTCTCTCCCTACATTTTTTTCCTTGATAATCTCATACAACCTCTTGCCTATAACCTCTGGGCAGTAACTCTCAAGTCATTCCCCCAAGCCCTGATCTCCAGTATTGCATTTCATACTGTCTGGTATTTCAACTCAGCATGTACAAAATGGACTTTTCATTTTCATCCTCAAACTCGTTGTCTCTAGTGTTCCCTATTTGTGTTACAACATAACCAACCTCTCAGTAATTTTATACAGATCTATGACTGTTAACACCCAAGTTCGAGCTCTCATTTCCTTTCTTGGGCTACTGCAAAAGCTTCCTCTGGTCCCCTTTTCTCTCACCTCCAGATGACCACTGCCAAGTTAATCTTCCTAAGGCATTGCTCTGATGATGCTACGCCCCTATTTGAACTCTTTAGTTATGGCTCTCCACAACACAATGAGCTCAAACATAGGAACAATTGTCAGGATGGCGCAGGAGCAGGCAGTGTGTTTCATTCTGTTGTACATAGGGTCGCTAAGAGTCAGAACCAACTCAACAACACCTAACAACAACAAGGCAACACAAAAGCCCAGCCAGATGTCTTATCCTGGCATTCAAGGTTTTCCCTGAGAAAACATATGAAACATTTATTGAGCACTTGCTGTGTGTCAGTGTGAGAAGTGCTTTACGTGTATTATCTCACTTAATTTTCCAGTAACTCCAAGGTAGATGATATTATCTCTATTTTTTAAGAGGACGCTGAGGCCTAGAGAGGTTAAGTAACTTTTCCATGGTTATGTAGCTAGCTAGTAGATGACAGAGCTGGGACATAAAAGAGCCATGGTGGCAAAGTGGTTAAGTGCTTGCCTGCTAACCAAGAGATCAGTGGTTAGAACCCACCAGGCACTCTGCAGGAGAAAGATGCGGCAATCTGCTTCTGTAAAGATTACAGCCTTGGAAACCCTATGGGGCAGTTCTACCCTGTCCTGTAGGGTAGCTATGAGTCAGAATTGACTTGACGACAATGGGTTTGGTTTTTATTTTGGTAAAACTGAATACCCTTCTCCTCCCCAACACTGCATGTCTAAATCCAGCTCAAATGCTATTTCTGAATTTCTCTAGCATTTTTAGCAATCTATTATAACACTTACCGTTTTCTACTGTGTGTGTATATATGTGTGTATATCCTAGGTTCTCTACTAAATTGTAAGCTCCTTGGCCGAAGAGCCCATGTTTTAATTAGCTGACTGGATGGGGGATGAGAGAACAAAACTTGCACAATAAGAGGCAGTAAAAAATGTACCATTAAAGGACTGAGAGAAAAATAAGCAGATTCTATGTATTGGTTCTATGCTTCCTCTCTAGAAGGTCTGGTTCGTCCCTCTGGCAATTGATTCTCTTACCAGACCTTTATTCACTAATTCACACACCAGGAATTCTTCTCTAACTATAAAGTTTCCTTTCATTATCTTTCTTTTTTCTGTCATAGTCCTCCATTGTCCGTTGCCTCACAGGTGCATTTTGAGTTATTATCTCTTTTAAATACAGGGTTTTACATTTTCTAACAAAGACACACATATGCCATGCTTCTGCTCATTCACAATGATTTCTGAGAGGTTTCTATATTTTATCACTGTTAGTCCAGTATTTCACTAAGATAGGAAATGCTATATTCTATTAAGATTTTTTTAAATCACTCATTTCACAGATATTTCCTACTACGTTTAAGGCACTTTGACAAGCAAAGATATGGACCAAAAACATGGGCCCTTAACAGTGCATATGTACTCCTTCCAGATCATATATTTTTAACATCTTTATCGAGATACATCTGACATAAATTCACTCAAAGTCTACAATTCAATGATTTTAGCACTTAACCACTACACCACCAGGGTTTCCCCACCTAGCCCTAGGCAATCACTAATCTACTTTTGTTTCTATAGATTTGCCTATACTGGGTATTTCATATAAAAGGAAGCATACGATATGTAACTTTTTGTGTCTGGCTTCTTTCACCTAGAACAATGTTTTCAAGGTTCATCCACGTTGTAGCATGTATCAGTACTTCATTCCTTTTTACTGCTTAATAATATTCCATTGTATGGATACACCATTTTTCTATCAGTTGATGGACATTTGAGTTGTTTCTACTTTTTGGCTATTATGAATAATGCTATTATGTGCACAAGTTTTTGTGTGGACATATGCTTTCAATTTTATCGAGTATACACCTAGGAGTGGAAACCCTGGCGGCGCAGTGGTTAACAGCTACAGCTGGCGGCAGTTTGAATCCACCAGGCGCTCCTTGGAAACCCTCCGGGGCAGTTCTACTCTGTCCTACAGGGTCATTATGAGTCGGAATCGGCTCAACGGCAATGGGTTTTTTTTTTATACCTAGAAGTGGAATTGCTTGGTCATATGTAACGGTGTCTGACATTTTGAGGAACTGTCAGACCATTTTCCAAAGAAGCTACAACATTTTACATTTATACCAGCAGTACATGAAGATTCCAATTTTGCCACATTCTTACCAACACTTGTTATTGTCTATCTTTTTGATAACAGTCATCCTAGTGGGTGTGAAGTGGTGTCTCATTGTAGTTTCGATTTGCATTTTCTTGCTGTCTAAAGATGTTGAGCATCTTTTCATATGCTTAGTGGTCATTTGTGTATCTTTTTTGGAAGAATGCCTATTCAGATCCTTTGCCCATTTTTAATTGGGTTATGTATCTTTTTATTATTCAAGTAATAATTTCTATGTTTTCTGGATACCAACCCTTTATCAAATATAATAACCCCCACTCCGTGGATGGTCTTTCCACCTTATCGATAATGCCCTTCAATACCTGAAGTTCAATTTAAGTATTAAAGGCAGTTCTTTCCCTCATTGAATTTTCTAAACATCTTTGTTGAAAATACGAATGTAGGGCATTATTTCTTAACTCTAAGTTCTGTTCCATATGTCTATTCTTATACCAGTATCACACTGTCTTGACTACTGTGGCTTTACTACAGACTACCAAAGGGAAACGTGATTCCTCCAACTTTGTTCTTTTTCCAAATTGTTTCGATTATTCTGTGTCCCTAGCATTTCTATATGAATTTTAGGGCAAGATGGCCAATTTCTGCAAAAAAGCCAGCTGATATTTTGATAGGGATTGCACTGAATCTGAAGGACAATTTGGGGATTACTGCCATCTTAACAATATTAAACTTTCTGATTCAAAAACATGTAATTTCTTCCCATTTATTTAGCTCTTCTTTAATCTCTTTCAATAATATTTTGTAGATTCAGTATACAAAATCTTGTACTTCTGCTAAATTTACTTTTCATTTTTCTAAGTTACTATAAATGGAATTGCTTTCTTAATTTCATTTTCATGCAGTTTATTGCTAATATATAGAAATAGAACTACTGTATTTTTATGCAAATAACGCACACCTCCTACGTTTGTTTGCCAACTACTCACTCCTCCCTTGAGGAATTTTCCTAAGTGCGCTATGCTAATTTTTTTTAGGACAACATGTAAAAAAAGTTTGTACCATGGTGATTATGAAAGTATCTCAGGGGGGAGGGCGTGGTTAACAAACAAACATCGAAGGTGCCCTTCCCAGTAAAGTATTTTCAGAAGTGCTGCTATGTTAATTTTTTACGTGTTATTTGCACAAAATACAGTAACTTTTGCATATTAATCTTGCTCCTACAACCTTGCTGAACTGGTTTTTTAATTCTAAAACTTTTAGTGGATTCCTTAGGACTTTCTACATATAAAATGTTATCTGCAAATAGAGATTATTTTACTTCTTCCTTTCCAATTTGGATGCTTTTTACTTCTTTTTCTTGCCTATATTCTCTCTCTAGAACCTCCAGTACAATGTTGACTAAAAGTGGTGAAAGAACGCATCCTTGATTTGTTCCTGTTCTTCTGGGGAAAGTGTTCAGTCTTACAGCATTATGTGATGTTAGCTGTGGATTTTTTTCTAGATGCCCTTTATCAGGTTGAGGGAGTTCCCTTTTATTCTTAGTTTGTTAAGACTTACTTTTATCATCAACGGTTGTAATATTTTGTCAAATGCTTTTTCTGTATCTATTGAGATGACGGAAACCCTGGTGGCGTAGTGGATAAGTGCTACAGCTGCTAACCAAAGGGTCGGCAGTTCGAATCCACCAGGCGGTCCTTGGAAACTCTATGGGGCAGTTCTACTCTGTCCTATAGGGTCGCTATGAGTAAGAAGCGACTCGACGGCACTGGGTTTGGTTTTTTGGTTTTAATGAGATGACCGTGTGGCTTTTGTCCTTTTTTTCCTATTGATATGGTGCATTACATTGATTTTCTTATGTTAAACCACCCTTGCATTCCTGGGATAAATCCCACTTGGTTATGGTGTATGTTGCTTTTTATATTGCTGTATCCAGTTTGCTTTTTTGGAAGACTTTTGCATCTATTTTCATATGGGGTGATAATCTGCAGTTCTGTTCTTGTAATGTCTTCATCTAGTTTTGGTATCAGGGTAATACTGACCTCATACAATGAGTTGGGAAGTGATCCCTCCTCCACTACTTTTTGGAAGAGTTTCTGAAGGGTTGCTATTAATTCTTTAAATGTTTGGTAGAATTCACTAATGAAGCCACCTGAGCCTGAGGATTTCTTTGTGTAAAAAACCAAAGAACCAAACCCACTGCTGTCGAGTCAATTCCAACTCATAGTGACCCTATAGTACAGAGTAGAACTGCCCCATAGAGTTTCCAGAGAGCACCTGGTGGGTGTGAACTGCCTTAACCACTATGCCACCACGGTTTTCTCTTTGTGTAAAGTTTTTGTTTTTAGTGAATAATTCAATCTCTTTATTTCTTGTTGATCTATTCAGGTTTTCTATTTCTTCTTGAGTTAGTTTGGTAGTTTGTGTTTTTATAGGAATGTATCTATTTCAACCAAGTTATCTAAATTGTTGACACAGCTGTTCATAGTATTCCCTTACAATCCTCTTTATTTCTGAAGGTCAGCAGTGATGTCCCATTTTTCATTTCTGATTTTAGTAATTTGAGATGCTCTTTCTCTCTCTCCTCGTTCAGTCTAGCTGAAGTTTTGTCAATTCTGTTGTTCTTTTTAAAGAAATCACTTTTGGGTTCAACGATTTTGTTTTTCTATTCTCTATTTCATTTGTTTCTGCTCTAATCTTTATTATTTCCTTCTTTGCTTGATTTAGGTTTAGGTTTACCTTGTAGCTTCTTAAGGTGAAAAGTTAGGTCACTGATTTGAAATATCTGCTCAATTTTAACATAAGCATTTTCAAACATAAGTTTCCCTGTGAGTACTCCTTTAGCTTCATCCCATAAGTTACAGTATGTTGTGTTTTCACTTTCATCTTCTCAAGATATTTTCTAGTTTCTCTTGTGCTTTTATCTTTGACCCACTGGTTATTTAGGAGCATTGGTCAGAGGTTGTACTTAAGCCCCAAATGCCAGTGAAGCTCTGTCCTCTGATTTGTGTATGGCTTGGAAAATGCTTTCAAGTCTATCTTATGTCCTGTTCTGATTGCTCCTTAGTGGGTGCATCTAGTACATGTATACAACCTTCCTGATCCTAGGACTGACTATGATTCCAGGAGGGCTCTTCTTGGCTGTCGTTTTTGCTCTGCCATTTTGCCTGTTGCTACTTGTATCCTGTAGCTAAAAGTGCTTTCTTAACTGCTCTCCACCAAGATCTCCATTGTTTTTGGCAATACCCGTAGAGTTGGAATTTACCATGCTTTGTTCCAAATAAAGTCAGCTTCCTTGGGTAGAGCTGTGGAGTTCTTCATCCTGAAAGCCTGCCTCTCTCCCTGGGCAGAACTTCTGTCACTGCACAAGAACTGGAGGCAGGGAGAGAGGCCTATTTCTGGAGTGAAACCTCTGCTATATGAGTTGCTACTGAAGTGGTGGGTGGTGGCCCCTAGTCTTCTTGGCTTGCCCTTCCCAATGTGGAACCTCTGCCCTATGAGCAAGCTGGGATGAGAGCAAGAGGGGACCAGCAGTCTCGGTTTGCTGCACCTGGGGTAGTGCTTCCACCCTACTAGCAGGGGCTAGGTGGGGAAAAAGTGAGCTAGGTTGGGAAACAGAGACCCAGTCTTCTCAGGTCTGCCTGGAATAGAGCTTCTGCAACTGTACTGGGAGGGACTGGGCAAGACAAGAAACACTGGAAGCCTGCCTCTCCAGGGGTGAAGCTATAGCTTTAGACTGGGAGCTAGGGGAAGAGGGAACTCCCATCTTATTGACTGCACCTGCCTAATTAGAGCTCTTTAAGTTGTTTTCATAAGACAGAGCTTGGTGGCAGGGGGAGCAGGTTGTGTTTCAATGCCACAGACTCTTGCTGTTCTTTTTTAAGTTTTAGTAGGTTTTCTTGCATGTATTCTCCATTTGCTCTATGCCCTGAAACAATATCCAGAAACTTTAAATGCTTTTTATTTTATGTATATTTATACACACACACACACACACACATATATACATATATGATTTTCTTTAGTTAAATGGTTATTTGCTGCAGAGAGTCCACCATGTTCGCTTCTCCATTTTGGAAACTTGTCTCCCATATCATATTTTAAAATGTTAATAAAAAAAATGTTAATTCTGGCCCCTAAATCAATCTTATTCATTAATAAAATTATTCTTCTATTTCTACTCCTTGTTGTTTCAAATATTTATTTAAACATAATTAAAATGTCCCTGCTCCTCTCCTTCCACCGCTACAGTGCAATTCAGATTTTTCTTTTTGTTTATCCTTTTAAAACATCAATTAATTAGTCATTGGTATATACATTACTCAAAAGTTCTCTTAAATACCTAAATAAATTACATCCACTAATTTTCCCCTTTGTCCACATGCTTATGGCTATTTTAGACCGTATTGTTTACCACCCATATACGATCTGTCATGTATTGGAGATACTTATATATGAAACTATAGACTATTATAAACCCCTTCATTGTTTCCCTCACTGCTCTAGAACAGTGCCTTTTATATAGTAAACACTCAAATATACGTAGAATGAATGAATAGCAAGGGATTATTTCCTTTAACAAAAATAAGCTGTCTTCCCCTAACAGGTTATGTCTGGTTACATACTGGCCCAAAATATTATTTACTGCAGCTTCCCTCCTTCCTACATTTGTGAGGATCAAAGTTATTTCCAATGACACCTCTGAAGCTCCTGCTAGGTCATACAATCTGCACCAACAGAACCTTTAAAAACTCTCTTGGATAGTATATGCTTATTTTACCTAGAGATAGAGAGCTGTACTACATGACCCAAGGGTTCTTACCAGCTTCAGGTTTTGATAACGAAAAAGGAGATCTCTGTAACTCTTGATGAAACATATTATTCTATTAACACTGTCTTACCAGAAACTATATATATTTTACTGAGCTCTTCAGCGCATTTCTACCCACACCCCCACCAACAGAAAATGCAGACTCTACCCAATCAATCTGAATCCCCCATAGATGTAGCTTTAAATGACATAATCATAATCATTATCTCAACCTACATAACATGTGACATCAGTAGCCTCTAGTATCACGTATCTCTTTTTCTTGTCGTAATCTTTTTTCAACAGATTAAAACCACATCTGAACAGTCAAAATACTTTCCTTTACCTGTCTCCTACAGCAAAAACTCCACTCTGGATACAGCAGTTTCATAAAGACACATACAAAAATTCCAATACCAAAAAACCCACTGCCGTCGAGTTGATTCCGGCTGTAGGAAATTCCAAGAGACTGATAAAGTATGCCACCCAATGGATGCACAGTATACTGCACTCATAAAATACACACAAATAAATTGGCGCTTATAATCCACTTAAGGTTACGGAAAACCACTGAGTTACAAAAGAAACACTGAAAAAGAAAAAGTGACCACAGCAGGAAAGGATGGCCTTCAAAGAGCAATGCCATCTGATGCTGCAGTGGCAATGGTGAAACGGGCATCTCCAGGAGATACACACGCTAGCAAGGTAACAATGTGGTCCAAAATCACATAGCACTTATTCTACACCCCTTCCAACCTATAACAGGAATTGGAAAAGGAAGGATGGGTACAGGGTAGGATTAGGTTCAAGCTCCCGAGAGTAAGGCTGGACTATGTTTCTTACTCCCTTGCTGCATAGTTCAATCTTAGAAATTGCTCCTTCAATATGATTCAGATTCAACCACTAATTACTGAGCACCTACTATATGCAAGGAGCCTGGTGGTGCAGTAGTTAAGAGCTCGGCTGCTAACCAAAAAGCCAGCCGCTCCTTAGAAATCCTATGGGGCAGTTCTAGTCTGTCCTGTAGGGTCTCTATGAGCTGGAATCGACTCGACAGCAACGTATTTGGTTTGGTTTTGGTTACTATATTCAAGGCACTGTTCTAGATGCTTTCATACATATTCTCATTTAACTCCTTCAGTTTTATTAGTTTTGCTCCTACAAGCTTACTTCCTCTCTTGAAGCTGTCTGTTCCTGTTCAGGGGGTCATGGTGCCTTCCAATATCTGCTGGGATTAATTGTGGAAGAATCACTATGCAGATATAACTACTCACACCTGTAGAGATATCTGTCTAGGCAAAAAGCTGAAAAGATTTGCCTAAGAAGCAAAAAATAGGGAAGAGAATCAGTAATGTTGGAGGGGGAGGAGGGATGCCAGGAATAATTTTTACGCTATCATGGGTTTCATTGCCTTTATCCTACAATATGCTTAGAAGATACACAAACTGAAAAGGGTCATTGAAAAGTTCACATCCCACTATATAAGAGTCACATTATCAATAACGATAGATGTTTTTACTATTAGAGAGCAACTCTGTGCTAGCCCTATGGCACAGCCCTGCCAGAAGTGAGAAGCATAGTAGAGAGGAGAAAGCAAGGAGTCACAATTAGGAGTCTTGAGTTCCAGTCTCATGGCAGTATCGGGCAGCCATATCTTTCCATGCTTGAAATACTCCTGATATCTAAGAAAAAAATTATGCTCATTCCTGTTATAAAGACTAACAAAATAATATTGATGAGGTACTTAACAATGACCAAGTAAAGCCCAAGACTAAACTTATATTAGTAATTTACTTCAGAAAACAATGAACTGAAAGGCTTACCTAATGGCACAGATAAACTTCTAACAGTTGTTTTTATACATGGCCAATATCTGCTAAGCCTATGAGGCCCCAAGAAGACTTCAACATCCATAAACTTAAGGAAAGCATTTTTTATGCTTGTCAAAGAGTTTTCACATTCATTATTTCACTTGCACAATTTCCAACATAATGTGAAAACATAACCACACAAAAAGCATTCAGCAAATGATCACCTCGAAAAAGTAAAAAAATAAAAATATACTTGACATAGCTGCTAGTTGGAATTTTGGAAGAATTGGGGGTACATGCGACACACAATTCTATCAGCCCCAAATGGTGTTTATCCTTCTGAACTCCATGCTAGGCATTAGTAAAAACAAACATGATAAAACATATCAACTTGCTCTACTGGAAAATGGACCCTGAGGCTTACTATTGAAGACACACTATGCTTTCACCTACCTGGAACACTGGAATACACCAGAGTCCAGAGGCTTCAGTTGAAGAGGAGGAGTTCTGCTTTCTTCTTCAACGGATGGAGGCGGGTGAGGGCTATCAATTTCCTCATATCCAATTGTCTTGTTATTAAATCCAGCCATATCCTGAACTGTAGGGATCTTCGGTATATTAGTGAATACCTAGCAAAGAAAGAAATGATTCATAAAAATCTCAATTTCAAACCAAGTACCAAAGATGAGTCAATCCTTCTGATGCTGGGAAAAAACACTTGACCAAATAAAAAGAACCTGTTTTGTATACAAAACAAACAGTGCGCGGTAAGGTACACTAGAACACTGAACCCAGGCAAGTTCATTTAACGACCTTATCAGATGGAGACCAACAGATCTCCCCCAACTTGCTTATTGGCTCCTAGAGTTATCCCACCCACAACATAGGCCCAGGCACCCTAATCACCATCTTATTCTCTCTTGTGACCCAGTTTGAGGCTGGGTTTTCAGTCCTCTAAGATATCTGATGAGGGTAGGAGTAGAGGGAAAAAGCCTTGCAGCAAGAATGTCTGTGCCGTCTTTGGAGAAATGCATGCAAGAGACTAACATATATTCATAGTACACACACAGACATGCACCTGGGGTCTTGTGGGAGAGACAGCTTATGAAGATAGTATGAATGATTAAAATGAAGGAATACAAAGGGAAGGTAAACTGAATGAGGACAGAGCCATCCCAGAAAATCTCTCAATCTCTAGATTAGACTATTAAACCAAGACATTAGAATATGAAGCCTGCTTATTCATATGCCTGGTCTTGGCAGCATATCAAAAGAAGAACTACTATTAAATTGCCTCTATCCTCACCAGTGCGACCTACCCTGATAAAGTAGGCGGAAGGTGAATCTAACATGCAACTAGTGGGTCTCTCTGGGAAAGAGGGTCAAGAGAAAAATCATGCAGAAAGACAAGGTTGGGTCAGGAAGATATATGGGTGCTATGGCGGCTGTCAGGAAAGGAGTGTCCCTGAAAGGACGGCCAACCTTACTGCACCCTTCAGCGTCCGGAGCTGGGCAACCATGTCCGAGAGACAGTGCTCCTGAAAATTCAAAACAGCAGAGTCTTTATAAAGCCAGCCAGCCTGAAAGCAAGGATGAGGGAGGGGCACAAAGAACCACCCCTTCTTCCTAAGAGGAAGGAGGAAGGAATCACCCCTGAATCCTGGCATCCTAAGAAAGGAGACTGGGAAAAACCAGACACTCAACAGGAGCAGCCTGTATGAGGATGGAACACAATTCTGAATATTCTGTGTCACTGAATGTGTCATTCACACTGTCCAGAATCAGCACTGAATCCAAGTCTAGGAAATAAACGTTGGTTCTTTGAGTTTCCCTGAAAGTTATTTAATGATCTGAGCATAGGACCTCAGTAACAGTAGATCAAAGTCAAACCAAAAAAAGCTCCGATGAAAAAAAGATCACCAGAAGAAATGGTTCATTCTTCCTATGCAGCTTTCAAGATTGCTGCTGCTTCCTTCAACCTATGTCCACTGTTGGGGAAAATTTTGAGTGAGTAAAGGAAGGGGATGGTCTGTTTCTCACCTGGTGGTTCTCATTTTCCATAGGCACCTTCTTCTCAACAGTCTGATCTCTAGAAGATAAAACTGTTATTTAGTTCACTCCTGAAATTTCTCAGTTTGAAATGGATTACCGATCATAGATTTAGATTATAGTGTCCCTTCAAAATTAGAAATACTATCAGCTCCATTGAGTAACTAAGGTTCCTTCCTGAACCATGCTACTGAAGAGAGATTTAGAATGCCCCACCAAATAAAAAGGGACTAAAGACTAATTGGGGTTAAAAAAAAAAAAAAAGACAAAAACCACGTACTGTGGTGGCTTGCGTGTTGTGATGCTGGAAGCTATGTCACCGGTATTTCAAATACCAGCAGGATCACTCATGGTGGACAGGTTTCAGCAGAGCTTCCAGACTAAGACAGACTAGAAGAAAGGCCTGGCAATCTACTTCAAAAAATTAGCCAATGAAAACCTTATGGATCAATGGATCACAACAGAACACTGTCCGAGACTCGCTTGCTTTGGACACGTCATCAGGAAGGATCAATCGCTGGAGGAGGACATCATGTTTGGTGAAGTAGAGGGCCAGTGAGGGCGAGGGAGACCCTCGGTGAGATGGACTGGCACAATAGCCTCAACGATGGACTCGATCATGCCGGCAACTGTGAGGATGACGCAGGACCGCACAGCGTTTCGTTCTGTTGTACATAAGGTTGCCATGAGTTGGAGTCGACTCGACGGCAGCTATCTATCTATCTATGTAAATACTAGTTGAGACATTCAGAAGATGGTAAGAAAAAAATAAAGAATTGGAATAGCAGAGATGTGAGGAGGGAAATCATTAAGAACTAAAATCATCATCATCATCATCTGTCTTCTCACAAGTCCCCCATCCTATTAGGAAGGCTCAGGCTTCCCTACTCTATGATATAGAACACCATCTTCAGGAATACTCAACTGTTTCTTAGCTTTGCTCAAGTACAGGTCTTCATCAATGAGTTCTTGTTCCTCTGGAACAGAGCATCTCCTGCAGCAGAGAGAAGAAATCATCTATTTGAAACAGAATATGCCCCTTTACCTTTACTTTCTTTACACACAGACGAGGCAGGTTAACAATTCTCTCATGTTATCGAGTTCAGATACCACCCACATCACAACACCTGCGTGCAGGCTAGCATGTAGCACCTCTTTATTTCAAAGAATAACATCATATAATTATTTTGGTGTATATATATATCACCTTTCTCCCAAGATTTTCCAAAGTATTTGACAGCTACAAAATTCATATTATGGTAGACAGAAAAAAAGCATAATCTCTATTTTTACACAGTAAAGTTGAGGTGTAAGAGAGACTTGCTTGAGGTTCCACACCAAGGGAATATTGCTGAGACTACAACCCAGGTCTTTTGTCTCTCATCTACTAAGAAATTAATTCCCGCAAGCCACAGTCTAGAAGCATGAAGATCCCTAAGAGTAGGTAATGATTTCCTGAAGAAGAAAAATCAGAAGCTATGATAAATGGAGGGCACCAAGAAGGGACTAGAAGATTATACTGTCAAAAGAACAGAGACTAGGAAAGAAGAGGAAAAGAAAGATCCTACAAATCAATCAATCAACACTTGATCTATGTAAAGCATGAGGAAGAAAATTTTAGGAGTAAAAACGAAAAGTACTAGAAAACTTACTCAATGGCCAAAAGTAATCTTAGAAGCAAATACAAAGTAATAAGAGTTTTATTATTATTAACCTATGTCATACCTATTTTATAAGGGGGCAAAGTGGCCTGGAAGGCTACATCTCCCCGACTAGGTGTAAACTGACAGAGGAGATACAGCATTCAAAAATGAGACTTCTAAGCACTCAGTCCCATATTCTAATCACACTATCCCATTTACGCTCCGTGGAGAGGCGTTTAGGCACATCTAGAAACTATGGAAAAATGCTTACACATTACAGATCTAGACTTCATTTATTTAATTTCCTCCATTTTCAGACTTTTATTTCTAAAAAAACATACTCCATTTTAGTACCTATCCTGCAAAAAAAAGTTTTTAAGAAAGTCACAGCTGAATTGACACGAATTGACTCTTTATTATGAACCTATGTAACCACTAAGTCAACTGAATAAGTATTTGTTAAATTAAAGTTTGCAATTCAATAGATATGCCAAGCACTACATTAGATGTTAGATGCTGCAAGGGGCAGAGTAAAAAAAACAACATTCAATGTACAACAGGTACTATAACAGAGATTCAAGCATAATAGGCATAGGAAGAAAATCATTGACTCAACCTGGAATGTAAGGCCCTTGCTCTCAAAATGTGTAAAATCTCTTGAAGGGCCAAAGCACAGACATACAAAAAACATCCAAAACCGTACGTGAAAAAAACGTCAAGAAGGAGATAACAGGAAATCCAAGAGGAAGATCACTAAACTACTGTCAACAGGAAAAGGGTTGCAAAGAAGACTTAAGCTCCCAAGATGGACGTGATTTGGATAGGCAGTTGGAATACCCCAACATAAGCAAAAGGAACGACACTATCAAAAAGTCATGGAGGAGTAAATAAGCACGGCACATGTGGGAACTGTGAAACCATAGGCCTGGCTAAAGCGCAGGGTTTGTGTTAAGGTACAGTGGAAAATAAGGCTGGATAAGTAGGGTAGAATCGGTTGTCACTGGTGCTTAAATGTCAGGGTGAAGAGTGTGGACTTGAGAGGAAAAGTATTTTAGAATACAGAGACAAATTAGAGGTTATCTCAGAAATAATATAGAGTCTTAGAACTTTACCTGTATTTTGGATGGGAATTATAGTAACAAAACCATCTTGCAGGTAATGTAGATGGATCAACCTTGCCAGGAAGCTTCCTCCATTTAAGACACTCATCACATTGTACCCACGTCTGGTCGGGAATCTTCCTGAATGGGGAAAAGTAAAAGGGTGACTGTGTATATCCTAGCTCTGAGCTTTAGCTTACATTAGAAAGACATACCCTAAAAGCGAAAAACATAATTTTATATATGAAATGTGTTAGAATCGTTACAGTCTACCTGTTGCCATCGAGTTGATTTGATCCCGACTCTTAGTGACCCGACAGGACAGAGTAGAACTGCCCCACAGGGTTTCCCAGGAGTGGTTGGTGAATTTGAACTTCCAGCTTTTTGGTTAGCAGCCCACAGATCTTAACTACTGCGCCACCAAGACTCCTGTTATAGTCTAGTTGCCTAAAATGTATATATTTTGTACTTCACAGACAATGATAGAACTATACCAGATATGGATATGAAAAATTACATGGTGAGCTACCATTACTTATGAAAGTCATAATATTATCCAGAATCTCTTGCTTTAAGTAAACAACAGAATAATTTTAACTCTAAAATGTACTAAATAGAAAACAAATTTTATATATATGATAATATTTCCAAGGATTAAAACCCAGAGAATCCTTGTTTGCTTCCATCCAATCCCATGACAGGTTTAAAATCCATTTATGAGGGTCAATGAAGTATTGTCGTCAAAACATCTCCCCCAGTTCCTGCAAAGACTGACTAATCCTTTTTTTTTCCATTCAAAAAAGCTTTTGTCTAATCACTCTAAGGTATAAGTGACTGTGTTATGCTAGGGGAGAGGGACAGGGAAGTAAGAGTTTTACGAGTAGAACCCTGGAAGTGTTTTATCTTCATAATTTAACAAAAATTGTTGGTCTGGAGCCAGCATTTCTAGTTATAAAATTTAATCAAATTTCTATTAATTTCTTAGATTAATTTTGGCAATATCAATCTAATAAAACTTTGATCGGTGTATTAAAAACCCACTGCTCTCGAGACGTTTCTGACTCATAGCTACTCCAATCTAAATTTTATTACATTGATATTGCCAAAGTTAATCTAAAAAATTAATAGAAATTTGATTAAATTTTATAATTAGAAATGCTGGCTCTAGACCAACAACTGGATTAAATTATGAAGATAAAACACGTCCAGAGTTCTACTCTTAAAATTCATGGCTCCCTCCCCCTCCCCCAGCACAACACAGTCACCTACACCTTAGAAGGATTTTGTTTCCTTGTGAAAGGAGGTGGCCCATATACAACAGGAGTAGTCAGTACTTAAGGTATAAAAGGTAAACTGGAGTAGAAAGGGAGAAAACTGGAGAAAGGACAAAGAAAGAAGGTAGAGGGGGTACCTCAGGCCAATTTAACTAACATGTAATTAAGCCTAGGGGGGTTTTGCGTATTTTACATTTATATTGGTCTTATAGTGACCTATATAGTATAGGGTCGCTATGAGTTGGAATCAACTCAACGGCACTGGGTTTTTGGTATAGTAGACCTTTTAATAGAGTGGCGTAGTTCTCTTATCTTAGTTTGATATTTTTCTATCTTTTTAAATAGTGTTTTCTTTTTAGTTATAAAAGTAATATAAGCTCATTAGAGAGAAACCAGAAAATACAGAAAGACATAAACATCAAAGTTTTAACTCATAATTCTACCGCTCAAAAAAAAATGTCCTCCTCTTTTTTTAAAACTCAGTTTTAACAAAGAAAGCTTGTACACATTTTTGGATATATAGCTTTCCATTTCCCAGCTCCAGGCTGCTCCAGCTTTGAAACCTCTAAGGTCAGGCCTGACCTCTGGTGTCTGTATATTTTCATATGGCCTCTGTTTCAGTTAGAGCCAGAGCCAGCCAAAACACAGATGCAGTACAACTATTTCAGCAGTAATGGGAGAGGAGAGGAAAGGTCCTATTAGCTTTGGTTCTACAGAGGCATTTGCACAGAAGACTCTCTTGCTACTATTACTCTCTGGGGGATAAGTTTATTTAGAGGCAGCAACTCCCTGCTCTGAGTTACATGCCAACCATGGTAGATCCTTCCATCCAGGCAGATAAGAGAGGCTTTTAAGCTTACACTTGCCTTGTGTAGGTAGTTGAGAAGACTGTACCATATTCCCTTCACTGCATCCCGCCAGAAGAGCAAATCAGTTAAGAACTTAGGGTTGGGGGCCCAACTGCTAATATTTGAAACTTGGCTCTACCACTTAATACTTGTATAACCTTGGGCACATTACTTACGCTCTCAGTGTTTCAGACTCTACATCTGTAAAGTAATAATATCTGTCTATCTCACAGGGTCGTTGTGGTGATTAAATACATTATTACAGGAAAGAACTTAGAACAGCGCCTGGCATGGAAGTAAGCACTCAATAGATAATAGACTGTACTCAATAGTGAGTAAGTATTCAATAAATAATAGATCACACTAAAAAAATATTTGTTGAATAAGTACTCAATAAATAATAGCTATTACAATTCTGCCATCAGAAAGGTTGTATACATACACACACACCAGCAGCATATGGTTTCACTGCATTAATGGCGGCTAATTTGAAACGAAAAATAATGGCATCTCATCTTGATTTCATTTATTTGAAAACCAAGGAGACTGGAAATGAGCTGAGATCTTTACAATAAGATGGCCATATACTTACAGGAGTCATTTAACTTGCATTTGGAACAAAATTTCATATGATGCATTTGTCTGATGATTCCCATTAAAAAAAACAAAACAAAACATGTGCTTAGCCCCAAACACACTTTGAACCTTATAATCTTTGTCTTGATGGTGGCGTAACTGTGTATGTATTTACTCATCCTGTGCTCTCTGTTATGCTCCTTCCCTGGCCTACTGAGGCATTTCGTCCTGACCCATAGTTCTGTGTGTCTTGGATTCAATAAATTCTACCTTTTCTCTGATATGCTGGATTCTAGTTCTACTGTCAAATACCTTGGTCCAGTTCTAACAATGTGTACCAGAAATAAAGAAGGGAAAGTTTGCTAACATTTCTGAACACCTACTATATGTCAGCCACCGTGGTAAGAATTTTCTCTCACCTCATTTAATACACTCAGAGGTGAAGCAACTTACTGTCGTGGAATGAACTGTCCCCCGATCCCCCAAAATAATATGTTAAAGTCCTCATTTCCAGTACCTGTGAATGTGACCTTATTTAGAAATAGCATATTTACAGTTTTAATTAGTTAACACGAAGCCATACTGGAGTACGGCAGGCCCTAATTCAATATGACCGATGTCCTTATAAGAAAGAAAGACACACAAACAGGGAGGCACACGGAGGGAAGACAAAGGCAGAGATTGGAGTTATGCTGCCACAATCCAAGGAAAATCTGGGGTTATGAGAAGTTGAAAGAGACAAGGAGAGATCTTCCCCTAGTGGCTTTGGAGAGAGCATGACCCTGCTGACGCCCCAAATTTGGACTTGCAGCCTCCAGAACTAATACAATAAATTTCTGTTGTTTTTAGCCACCTATTTTGTGAAACTTTATTACAGCAACCCTAAGACTCCAATACACTTACTTACCCAAGCTCACGCCAACTATTAAGAAGCAGATCCAGATTTTCAACTCAAGAGTGTCTGATTTAAACGCCCATCACCTTCCACTACATCACACTGACTGTAGGAGAGACTGGCAGTTCTAAACTTGTCATATTTATGACCCAAACCCCACAAGTTTTAAACCACAATGAAGAGGTTTAGAGAATGATGCAATTACTACCTGTGATTTCCTATTTTCAGTTCGTTAAACCTCCTGATGTGAAAAGCACCATCTTATCCTAGTTCCTTCGATTTCCTCTATGAATGTGACATCTAATGCTTTCCTAGTCTATATTTATTACTCACGGTCTTGACCTGGCTATGGCTGAGCATTCAAAATTCTCTTGAGATGTCTTTTCCTTCCAATAAGCATTAAGCTTCTGAGCAAGGGCATTTATTGTCAACCTGAAAGAAAAAGCAAAAAGAATAAGCATGTCAAGGTTCAGTGCTTGTAAAACAAATTTGGGATTTTTGAGAGGCTCCCATTTAATAGAAGCTGACAATTCAGAATATTCAGCATACTTCTGAACATCTGCCCTTTCAGAAACTAAGATGGGAATCCACTGTCTTTGCAAATTGCTTGTCAAAATGACCAAGTTGTAATGTTGAATAATGACTTTGGTTGAAAAAGTAAAATGGCCACGAGAAGCTGAAACAGAGGCAAGAAAGGATCATTCCACAGAAGCTTCAGAAAGAGCATGGCCCTGCCACACCCTGAATTCAGACATCTAGCCTCCGGAACAGCCCAGGAAACCCTAATGCGGCAGCTCTACTCTGCCCTATAGGGTCAACTATGAGTCGAGATCGACTTGATGACACACAATAGCCTTCACCACTGTGAGAGAATGAACTTCTGTTGTTTTAAGCCACCCACTTTGTGGAACTTTGTTACAACAGCCCTAGTAAGCTAATATACTTATTCTCCCACAACCTACCAATGTGCCTTCCATCAAGTCACAAATAAAGAGCTATTCCATTTCCTCTTTAAAAACCAACCTTTGATGGAAAATAGATTGGTAGTTGCCAGGGGCTGGGGGGAGGAAGAAATGGGGAGCAACTGCTAAAGGACATTTAGTTTGTTTTCAGAGTGATGAAAATGTTCTGGAAATTAGATAATAGCGATGGTTGCACAACTTTGTGAATACACTAAAGACCACTGAATTGTATACTTTAAAATGGTATATTTTATGGTATGTGCATTTTATCTCAAATCAATCTCTGTTCTCATGTATTTTTTTAAGTCAGGTTTATTGACGTAAAACTTATATACAGTAAAATTTACCCCTTTTAGTATACAGGTCTATCAGTTTTGAAAAATGCATACAATAATGTTTTCTTAGGCTGGGTTCTCTAGAGAAGCAAAACCAATAAACCGTAGAAATATATAGAGAGATTTATATCAAGGAACTGGCTCATGCGGTTGTAGAGACTGGAATGTCCCAAGTCTGTGGATCAGGATAGAGGCTTCTCCCGATTACGTAGCCACACGGGGCGGCAAACCCAATATTGGCAGGTCTTAGAGCAGGGCTCTTGCTGTGAGGCTGTGAAGATCGATAAATCCCCAAACTGGCAGGCAAGACCACAGGTAAGCTGCTAGCTCAACTCCCAAGAACCGGAGGTCAGACGAACAGGAGCCAGCTGCAGGATCCAGAGTAAGTTAAAGCCCCCGAGCCTTGCCAGAATGTCCACTTATATTCAATGCAGGCCACACGCCAAAGGAAACTACCTTCCAACTGTCTGGCT
Organism: Elephas maximus indicus; assembly: GCF_024166365.1. Lineage (NCBI taxonomy): Eukaryota > Metazoa > Chordata > Mammalia > Proboscidea > Elephantidae > Elephas > Elephas maximus. Next base: position 51,078,049 of record NC_064846.1, on the reverse strand, counting down.
ACTCACTGCAGATCCCATCATGGAAATAACCACATTATATCAAATCTCATCATGGAAGTGATCATAACATCATATGACTACCAAACCACTGAGAATCACGGCCCAGCCAAGTTGACACATGACCTTAACCATCATACACGTAATCACCACCTCAGTAAAAACACTGTTCTCATGTATTATGAAACCCATTTCTTCTCAGGTTTGTGGACATTTTCCCCACAGTTAACCCTTCTCTCCCCCCACGTGTCCGTCAGTTTGACATACTGTGGGGGTTTGCGTGTTGCTGTGATGCTGGAAGCTATGCCACCAGTATTCAGATACCAGCAGGGTCACCCATGGAGGACAGGTTTCAGCTGAGATTCCAGACTAAGACAGACTAGGAAGGACCCCGCAGCCTACTCCTGAAAAGCATCAGCCAGTGAAAACCTTATGAACAGCAGTGGAACGTTGTCTGATATAGTGCTGGAAGATGAGCCCCCCAGGCAATGACATCAAGGACATCATACATGAAGAAAGCAAGAGGTCATTGAAAAGACAGGAAAAAAGGAAAGGACCAAGAATGGATGTCAGAGGAGACTCTGAAACTTTCTCATGAATGTGAAGCAGCTAAAGCAAAAGGAAGAAATGATGAAGTAGAAGAACTGAACAGAAGATTTCAAAGACAAAGTAAAGTATTATAATGACATGTGCAAAGAGCTGGAGATAGAAAACCAAAAGGGAAGAACATGCTCAGTGTTTCTCAAGCTGAAAGAACTGAAGAAAAAATTCAAGCCTTGAGTTGCAATAGTGGAGGATTCCATGGGGAAAGTATTAAATGATGCAGGAAGCATCAAAAGAAGATGGAAGGAATACACAGTCATTATATCAAAAAGAATTAGTCGATGTTCAACCATTTCAAGAGGTAGCATATGATCAGGAACTGATGGTACTGAAGGAAGAAGTTCAAGCTCTTCTGAAGGCACTGGTGGAAAACAAGACTCCAGGAATTGACGAAATATCAATGGAGATGTTTCAACAAACGGATGCAGCGTTGGAGGTGCTCACTCATCTATGCCAAGAAATATGGAAGACTTCCTGGCCAATTGCCTGGAAGGGATCCATATTTATGCCTCTTCCCAAGAAAAGTGATCCAACCGAATGTGGAAATTATAGAAATTATAATATCACACGCAGGCAAAATTTTGCTGAAGATCATTGAAAAGTGGCTGCAGCACTATAACAACAGGGAACTGCCAGAAATTCAGGCCAGATTCACAAGAGGACATGGAACCAGGGATATCGCTGCTGATGTCAGATGGATCCTGGCAGAAAGCAGAGACTACCAGAAGGATGTCTATCTGTGTTTTATTGACTATGCAAAGGCATTCGACTGTGTGGATCATAACAAGTTATGCATAACATTGGGAAGAATGGGAATTCCAGAACACTTAATTGTGCTCATGAGGAACCTGTACATAAATCAAGAGGCAGTTGTTTGGACGGAACAAGGAGATACTGATTGGTTTCAAGTCAGGAAAGGAGTGCGTCAGGGTTGTATTCTTTCACCATACCTATTTAATCTGTATGCTGAACAAATAACACGAGAAGCTGGACTATATGAAGAAGAACAGGGCATGAGGATTGGAGGAAGACTCATTAACAACCTGCGTTATGCAGATGATACAACCTTGCTTGCTGAAAGTGAAAAGGACTTGAAGCACTTACTAATGAAGATCAAAGACTACAGCCTTCAGCGTGGATTGCACCTCCACATAAAGAAAACAAAAATCTTCACAACTGGACCAATGTGAAACATCAAGATAAACAGAGAAAAGATTGAAGTTGTCAAGGATTTCATTTTACTTGGATCCACAATCAACACCTATGGAAGCAGCAGTCAAGAAATCAAAAGACGCACTGCATTGGGCAAATCTGCTGTAAAGGACGTCTTTAAAGTGTAGAAAAGCAAAGATGTCACCCTGAAGACTAAGGTGCGCCTGACCCAAGCCATGGTGTTTTCAATTGCATGTTATGCATGTGAAAGCTGGACAATGAATAAGGAAGCCCGAAGAAGAACTGACGCCTTTGAATTGTGGTATTGGCAAAGAATATTGAATATGAATATACCACAGACTGCCAAAAGAACAAAAAAATGTGTCTTGAAAGAAGTACAACTAGAATGCTCCTTAGAAGCAAGGATGGGGAGACTGCATCTCACATACTTCGGACATGTTTGTCAGGAAGGATCAGTCCCCTGAGGAGGACATCATGCTTGGCAAAGTACAGGGTCAGCAGAAAAGAGGTAGATCCTCAATGAAGTGGATTGACACAGTTGCTCCAACAATGAGCTCAAACATAACAACAATTTTAAGGATGGTGCAGGACCGGGCAGTGTTTCATTCTATTGTGCATAGGATCGCTATGGGTCGGAACCAACTCAATGGCACCTAACAACAACATCCCTTCTCTCTGGCATCTCAACTTTCTTCTTTTCTACATGTTTCTTTCCTTCTGCTTTCAAAACACGTATACTGCATCCCTGTCCTAATAAACAACATCACAAAAACCTTGGCTTGACTCTGCTGTTCTATTACTCTCCTTCCTTTTACTCCCCCAAATCCTGGTATATGTGGTCTATACCCACTACCTCCTCTTTCTTCTGTCTTATCTCCTACAATCTAGCTTCCACCAATGCCTCTCCACAACTGTCCCAACTTCATTATTCTATCAATGATCTTGCCGTTATCCTAGTCTACTAAATTTGAAACGTGAAAGTAATCTTTGATCCGACCCTCTCCTTAATCTCCCTGATCCCTTTTATCAATATGTGATTGAATTCTACTGATTCTTCTTTCATAGTATCTGTCATATACTTCCTTTTTCACAGCTACTCTTATTTCAGATCTTCACCTCACACCTACTTTATCTCCAAAAGCCTTCAATCCTTCCTCCAACCCATCCTGTACCCTATTTCCAGAATTATCAAATGATGTAATTTATGTAAAACACCTTCTAAACCATAAAGTGGCATACAAATATAATATTCTATTATTAATATTCTTAAGATACAGTTTTTTCAAGTCACTCACTATTCAAGAATATACAATGAATTCTCATGGTCTAATGAATCAACCACTCTGCTCAAAGTCTCCTAAGACAGAAATTCCCAAACTGTCATGGTTCATGGCACTCTTCATGTCTCAAATTTTTCATGATGTCCCTAGGTAATATGTAAAAAAAAAAAAATAAGTGGTTAGGCCCAGACAACTTAATAAGTATTTATATTCTAAAACTTAGTATCTGTTTGAAAAAATAATACACACAAGTAGAAAGAAAAATATTTCTATTTTATTCCTGTTGTTGTTGTTATTAGGTGCTGTTGCGTCAGTTCCAACTCACAGCGAACCTATGTACAACAAAATGAAATGCTGCCCAGTCCTGCACCATCCTCACAATTGTTGCTATGTTTGAATCCATTGTTGCACCCACTGTGTCAATCCATCTCATTGAGGGTCTTCCTCTCTTTCAGTGACCCTCTGCTTTACCAAGCATGATGTCCTCCAGAGACTGGTCCCTCCTGATAGCATGTGCAAAGTATGTGAGACTAAGTCTTGTCATCCTTGCTTCTAAGGAGCATTCTGGTTGTACTTCTTCCAAGACAGATTTGTTTGTTCTTCTGGCAGTCTGTGCTATATTCAATATTCTTCTCTAACACCACCATAATTCTAAGGCATCAATTCTTCTTAGGTCTTCCTTATTCATTGCTCAGCTTTCACATGCATATGAGGTGACTAAAAATACCAGGGCTTGGGTCAGGTACACCTTAGTCCTCAAAGCGACATCTTTGCTTTTTAACACTTTAAAGAGGTCTTTTGCAGCACATCTGTCCAATGTAATACATCATTTGATTTCCTGACTGCTGCTTCCATGGGCGTTGATTGTGGATCCAAGTAAAATGAAATCCTTGACAACTTCGGTATCTTCTCTGTTTACTACGATGTTGCTTATTTGTCCTTTAAATTATACAGCAAGGTGGTATTAAGGATGTAGATTGAATTAACGTTGCAGATTGAATTAAGGTTACCAAGGAGCTGACCTTAAAGTAGGGAGATTTCCTGGATTATCCAATAAAATCACAAAGGCCTTTAAAAGTAGAAGATGGAGGCAGAAGAGTCAGAGTCAAAGAAGGAGATGCGACCAACAATAAAGCAAGAACACTGGAGTGTGTAATATAAGGACTCAACCTGCTGTTGCTGATTTTGATGAAGGATAGGGTCCATGGGTCAAAGAATGCAAACAGCTTCAAGAACCTGGAAAGGCAAGGAAACAGATTCTCCCCTAAAGCCTCCAGAAAGAAATGCAGCCCTGCTGACACCTTGATTTTAGCCTACTAAGACCCACAGCAGACTTCTAACCTACAGAACAGTAAAATACTAAATTTGGATTGCTTTAAGGCACTAAGTTTGTGGTAATTTGTAATGAAAGCAATAGAAAACTAACAAAGAGGCTGAGTTATCTATTCCCCTCAAAAATTTAAAATACCCTGTGGCTCCTCTTTGAGTTCACTATGAGCATCTTGGCACAGTTGGGAACCATGACTCTAGGACAGGGGTCGGCAAACTACAGCTGGTGGGCCAAATCCAGCCCACTGCCTGATTTTGTAAACAAAATTTTACTAGATACAGCCATGCTCATTCCTTATATATCTATGACTGCTTTCAGACTACAGCATAGCTGAGTAGTTGTGACCAAGACAGTATGGTCTGCAAGACTAAAATATTTACTATCTGGCCCTTTACAGAAAAAAATTTGTCAAACCCTACCCTAGGATATGGCTTTACTTCCCTATCCATCTAACTTTATTTTCCTTCACTCCAGTGACATCCCCTTAGCTACATTCCCCATATGCTTATTGTTCTGAGTTCCTGTTACCACCTTAGCTCATGCTACAATTCCATCTTAAAATTCCCTTTCCTTCCTTTTCTAAATCTCCTATCTTTTAAGGTACATCTTAAGTCATACCTTCTGCTTAAATCCTTCCCAAACTATTCTATCAGGGCATTCTTCCTACACTACAGCACTTAGGTTTTGATAGACCAAACAACTATTTTATTGCTCTCTAAATTGTTACATGTAAGTGACAGCCTGTCCTTAAAAACAGACTGTAAGCTCCTTAAGGACAGCAACCATATCTTGAATGTCTCAGGAAAATTCCACAAAGCCCAGCCATTGTTCTATGCACCAATGGGGTGCTCAGGTAATGTGTTGATAGCATTTCTTAACCTGAAATTCAATCTGAAATGTTTTAAGTTTGAGCCCTGATAGCTGAAGCTGTAATCTGATCTCCACAACTGTTAAAAGCGATATTACAGATGATATATTTGTAGCCATTCCAATAGTATGATGGCTGGTATCTCTTTTGGCATTTATGGTTTTGAAATTTATAATATTCTTAGGATAAATTTGTGAAAACAACAACCTTCTCTAATCCCTCTCTCAAATTTTTATTTCTTTCAAAAAACTTATTTTGTTGTGGTTGTTGAGAACATACACAGCAAAACATACACCAATTCAACACTTTCTACATTTATAATTCAGTGACACTGATTACATTCTTCGAGTTGTGCAACCATTCCCTCGCCCTCCTTTTCCGAGTTGGTCGTCCCTGTCAGGGTCGAACTGTGATCCCCCAAAATATGGGCTGTAAATCCTAACTCTATGCCTGTGCTTATAATCCCGTTGCGGAATTGTCTTTGTTATGTTAATGGGGCAGGATTCACATAAGGTATGTCTCAGGTCAATCTCTTTAGAGATATAAAAAAGATTAAATAAGCAAGCAAGCAAGCAGAGATGGGAGAAGACTGATGCCAAGCCAGATGGAGATCTCCAAAGAACCAGCAAACAAGCTGAAGAGACAAGGACCTTCCTTCAGAGCCGACAGACAGAGAAAGCCTTCCCCCTAGAGCCAGGGCCCTGAATTCGGATGTCTAGTCTCCTAAAGAAAACCCTGGTGGCGTACTGGATAAGTGCTATGGCTGCTAACCAAAGGGTCAGCAGTTCAAATCCACCAGGCGCTCCTTGGAAACTCTACGGGGCAGTACTACTCTGGTCTGTAAGGTCGTTATGAGTTGGAATCGACTTGATGGCACTAGGTTTTGGTTTTGGTTTAGTCTCCTAAACTGTGAGAAAATAAATTCCTGTTTATTAAAGCCATTCATTTGTGGTATTTGTTATAGCAGCACTAGATAACTAAGATACTCCCCCAGTTAACATGAACTTACTACTCCCTAAGGTTCCCATCTAATCTTTCTAGTTGCTGTTGTCATTTTGATCCCAATATAGTTCTTAGACGAGCATAATGCACACACACAAAAAAAAACCCATTGCCATCGAGTCAATTCTGACTCATAGCAACCCTACAGGACAGAGTAGAACTGCCCCATAGAGCTTCCATGGAATGCCTAGTGGATTCGAACTGCCGACCTTTTGATTAGCAGCCATAGCTCTTAACCACTACGCCACCAGGGTGTCCTATAATGCACAAGGCAGACATATTTTACTAGTTTAGCTAAACTACTGTTTGGTTTTACGAAGACTTCAGGGCATATTTTTGGTTTAAGGTTTCAAGATTATTTCAGGGCAATAGTTTCAGCAGTTCATCCAGCATCCATGGCTCCAGGAAGTCTGGAATCCATGAGAATTTGAAATTCTGTGCTACATTTTTCCCCTATTGATCTTGAGTCTTCTGTAGAATCTTTGATCAAAATGTTCAGTAATGGTAGCTGGGCACCATCCAGTTCTTCTGGTCTCAAGGCAAAGGAGGCAGTTGTTCATGGAGGCAATTGGCCGTACATTTCATATCCTCCCTTCTATTTCTGACTTTCCTGCTTCCTCTGTTGCTCCAGACAAATACACACCAAGTGTTGTGCTTTGGGATGGCCACTTGCAAGCTCTGAAGACCCCAGGCACTACACAATGAACTAGGAGGTAGAGCAGAAGCACTGTAACTTTATTACTCCAGTTAACCATATGTCTCACGAAACTATGACCCTAAACCTCCAAACCAAGGAACAAAATCTCATGAGGTTTCTGGTTGTACATGAGCAATCTCAGCAGCTACTCTTTTTTGTGTATGTGCGCACATTGTTGTTGTTGTAAATATACCTATCACACAATTTTTGCCAGTTCCATTTTTTACAGGTGTACAACTTATTGACATCGATTACAATAATCGGCTGTGCAATCCTATCTTTGATCAACATGAATTCTCTTATATTTTGACTGAGCACATTTTCATTTTATATAAGGTAAATTGAGTAAAAAGGATAATGATGCCAGAAATGGGATAAGAGTTCTTCAACAAATTTATTACCCTTAAAAGACTTCACGTAGACGACAGTATACTATTTTCCTGTTTCTAATAAAATGTGTAGCAAGTATTAAGGTACTTAAGCCAGAAATCCTACATGTTTAACTGAATAAATCTACTGGCTGTGGGATATCTCTATTTGGATGTCATACAATCACCTCAAACTCATCATACGATAAAACTAGTTATCATAAGCAAACAGTTCAACATTTTTTAAAATCTAAACGGTAGCCTTTTTTTTTTTTTGGAGGAGTGGCAAAGATGATGTACAAAGACATTAATTTCTAAAACCTAAGAGCTGAATTTCACAAATCCTTACCAGAGTTAATCATTAGAAATTCCTATTCCTTTCACTCAAGAGCAACAGCATGACTTGGCTCTGAAACATTTGTGAAATTGATGTCACTCCTAAATCACTCTTAGGCATTAAGTCCTGACCAAAGATAACCATTATGAGCCAGACTTGTATTTAAAAGACAATTTCATATAAACTGAGGGCAGGTAGATACCATAACCACTGAGTAGCCCAAGGGACTAAGAATCAATTGCTCCGCATTAACTTGGGATTCCCATCCAAACAGCTGGCTCTTTCACAAGTATTAAGCCTAAAACTCTTCTGAGTCTCAATAAATTAAGGTGTAACATTTAACTAACTTTATTACAGTTTTGATGGAAAAATAAGAGAAAATAGATTTGAGTAGTTATTTTTTCCCCATTCCAAGGAAAATGACACCAAATATGTCTTTATTTCTCATGCCTTCTTTCTCTATACTCCCAGGACACACCTTGCCCTTTCTTGCCCTTGCATATACTTCCGTTTGCTTAAAATGTTCTTCCCCTATTTGTCCACCGAGCAAACTTCTACTTTTCCTTCAAGTTTAAGCTCAAATGTAATCTGCTTTGTGAAACTTCCCCTGACTTCCTTAAGCACTTCTACAGGTTCTTCCCACTCAACATACATCCCCCATTAAAACAATTACTTTATACGTATTTAAGTCTTTTATATACGTATCTCATTCCATGTGTTCACAGGAGACAAGGATTCCTAACTTTTCATCCTTATGTCCCTAAACCAAAAACCAAACCAAACTCACTGTTGTCGAATCGATTTTGACTCACAGCAACCTTATAGGTCAGAGTAGAAGCCCCATAGGGTTTTAAGACTGTGATCTGTACAGAAACAGACTACCGTATCATTCTCCTGCAGAGCAGCTGGTGAGTTCAAACCGCTGACCTTTTGATTAGCAGCCAAACACTTAACCACTGGGCCAGCAGGGTTCCCCTTATGTACCTAAAACCAAAAAAACCAAACCCGTTGCCGCCGAGTGAATTCTGACTCATAGTGAGCCTATGGGGCAGAGCAGAACGGCCCCACAGGGTTTCCAAGGAGCAGCTGGTGGCTCCAAACTGCCTGCTGACCTTTTGGTTAGCAGCCAAGCTCTTATAGGGGCTGTACGCGTTGGAATCCACTCACCAACAATGGGTTTTTAATGGGTTTACCTTAGTACCTGGCAAATAGGAAGTATCTCATAATACTTCATAAAAAAAAAGAAATAAATATCTACTCCTCCCCGAAAAGTTTTTAAAACACACTGTTCTATTCTGGCTTTAACAACTGTTTTTCTTTGCCTTCTAAAAATATCCCCACTGGCTCAGCCTCAATGCCAAGCTCCTTTCTAAATTCTTACCTGTTTGTCTACCCTATTAAATTCTAGAGGCTTTCCATGAAAGCACACATCTTTCATACTGCACCAATACTTTCCTCTAAATCTGTTCACTGACTCCAAGACATTTTTTAAAATAAGCTTCAAACTGCTACTTTTTTCTCAATGTACTCAACAACTTGAGATCCACTTATCTTTTATTATTAAAATCAATTCTGAGGTTCTTTGTTTCACTAGAAATATTTTATGAGATGAATCCTATGCTCTTTTCCTTCCATGGTTTCCAAGGGTTTATCTCAACTGGGTTCCATATGTCACGTATCAGTAAGCCTTAATTTAAAAATAAAATCATTTTATCTCTAATCTAGGAAAATATATTTGAAGGAATTCTCAGTTAACTTATCTGGCTGGTTTTAGAGACCATTTCCCCCTAAAAGTTAGAGAATGGATTCATATCTGAAGAAATTATCAGAAACACATCAGGTTGGGTGTAACTCACCGGTACTCCTTTGTATACTCAAAGTCTTGTTTGTTGTAGGCAGGTTTTAAGAAGTTGCATTCAATGACTCCAATTACTCCCACACCTTCTCCATGAGTTGGCTTAGATGAAAAATAATAATTTCAACACTTGCATTACTATTGACTATCTGAAGGCGTTTTCTTTTGATTCCAAACAATAACAGAAAGGTTACATGATATTCATGGGCAAAGAAAGGCCATCAAGATCTAGCTAAACACACAGAATGTACTAGACTGCAAGTATTACACTGTACTGGAACCTCTGGCAAATTTTAGGGCAGAGGTTTTCAAACTATGATCCATAGATCCCTAGGATCCTTCAAGGATTAACAGCCATCTTTACTTTACCTACACTACACCTCTACTTTCATCTCTTTTACATTCTAGGATTGTTGTAAGATTTTATTTGAACAAAGAGTTACACTGGTAAAAAATCAAGTTTATAAACTATTGTTCTAGGGAACTGAAACCAAAGTTCAACTGAAAAAAATTTTAAAGGATGTATGTGATGATCACACTCCATTAAAATAAACAATTTTTCATATATATGCAGACCACCAAACCACTATTTAAGAGTCAGGCTTTCAGTGATCATTAATTACAAGTTGATGCAAAAGGTTTGTGGGCCTAAAATCATTTCTTATTCTTTAATGGGAAGGAAATGAGTCAAGGAGTTGTATAAAGATGATATAACAAGGAAAAGCAAGCTAGGCTGAACACTAGCTATCTTAGGTCTCATATAACTCAGTCCTACTATGTAACACAAAGCAATTTATCATTCTTTGTGCTTTAGCAATCTTTTCTGTAAAATAAGAATGAACGGGATACTGGTAAAAATTACTGCTTTAAATTATCACTAAAAAATTAAAGATGATAGTAACATTTGTATAGTGATTTTCAGTTTCTAGCATATTTTCACATAAATTGTTCAATTTAAACCTCTCAACCCTGTAACACGTGAGGTAGGCAAAGCAAATTACTATTGTTGTTTCTCTTTTACAAATAAGAAAATTGTGTCTCAAAAAATTAAATGATTTATGCAAGGCCACACAGTTTACAAAAGGAAAAATCAGGACCCAAATCCTAGTCTTCAACCACAAACTTTTATGCTGTTTCTACTATGCCTTATTGCTCCACCCTAAAATGGAAAGAGCTACCTTGAACACCAATAAACTGATACACATGGTAAGGTTGCTGGTGCTGTAATTCTACCTCTTATTAACAGTTACCTAGAAATGCATTCAGTAAAGTTCCTGGGTTGATTAACATTTATGAAAAATGAGAGGCAGAAAAAGGTTTTCAACACAAGATGGCTCCCTGGTAACACAGAATTCCAGATCAGATTTCACAACCATCCTAAGACGCGAGTAAAAGCTATTAAGGAGTCTATCCCCTTTTCGAATTTTAAATTCTCTTCCTACTCTCCTCAGCCCTCTATGACAAAGAAACATTAACCACTCACCTTCACCTGGCATCCCACCTTCTCAAAGGACTTTATGAGTCGGTTGTTATGATACATCATTACTCCAAACTGGTTATTATTCTTGCAAGAGAACCCAAAAGTGATTCTCACCTGCTTATTCTGAGAAGAAAATTATTAAGGAGGCAAACAAATACCAGGGGCTTTAGAAGACAAAATTTTGCTCTATATTATAGCAAAAGGCATTAAACACCACTGGATGTAAATTGGTAACAACCTTTCTGGAGGGCAATTTAAACTCTGTAGCAATAGCTTTAAACGTGTTCCTAAACTTTGATCAAATAATTCTCTTTTTAGAATCTATCCTACAGAAACAACCAAGGGAAGCACACAAAACTTATGAGTTATAGAAGTTTATCAATTATAGTTATAATGGTAGGAAAATATAAATAATTTAAATGTTCACCAATAAGGGAATGATTAAATCAATGTCAGTACGTCCACATGATGGTCTAGGATGCAGCCCTCACAAATTATGTTCCTCGAACACGGTTCCAAACATTAGGAAACGTTCCGAACGTAAAAAGCCACGTACGTTATCTACAAATACATACATGTGAATATATACACGGTAAAAACCGAGAAGAGGTACGCCAAAATATCATCACTGATTAAAAAATACATAGTCACAAAGCATTTCTTAACCCTTGCTAGGAATTCAATTTGCCGCTAGGTGTCACAGGTTCTGGTAAGAGCTGTAAATGCGACAACACAAATCCACACAATTATAAGCAATAAGGTAAGTCTTGCTAATGATACAAAACACAATGAAAGTAGAAGCACCAAGAACAAAATCAGGCAAAGGACAATGAATAGTCCTGTAGTAAAATATATTTCATGGGAAGTTAACAAACATGGATAGATGAAATTAAGAAAACTAACTGTTATAAGTAAAACATGAATAAGGATGAGTTTTTAACAAGTCCTACTCAATTTAAAAATCAATGATAAAGGGGAGATTCTCATTAAAACAAATACTAAGAAATCTTCAAGTCTAAATGAGTTGAATAAAAATTTATTTTTGCTCTTTATTAAAAAAAAAGATCACTATTGTCTCTTCTGACAAGCTATTTGCATCAAAACTACGGGACGAATGGTTTTGACTGTCAATTACTTTCCTTCTGTACTACATTTTTAAGTTTCTCATTTATGGGGTGGGAGTGCAGCAGAGGAGGAGATTTCCCAAATGGGTCAGGGATGATACAAAGACATGCAACAAGTGGGTATACAACACTGTAATGTTTAGCACAGAACACATAATGTTCTGGGCTCCAGATGCTCAAATTAAACCTCAAATAAGACCCTATTGCAATGCAAAAACAAGACAAAACTCCCTGAAACAAACAAGCCAAAATCCCACGCCATAAAATTAACATTTTAAAATAAAGATTGCCAAATCCTGTCCTTCTGTCATATACTTCTAAATTTCTAAATTATGGGGTGGGACTGCAGCAGGGTAGGAGGTTCCCCAAACTAGTGTAGGGAGGCAGAATGAAGAGTGAGAAAAAGCCTTGGATAAATAAAGAATAAAGAAGTTAGCATCAGTGACCTCATTCCTCGTGACCTAGGGGACAGTTTACTACGAATTTCATTTTATATTCATGCCTAAGTGAATTTATTTAGCCCAAATTCTAATATGAGAAGGAAAATGGTTTAATGGGAAAGGGGGCTGAGCAGAATTGAGGTATGCGTAGAACGCATACATCGGAATTTCCCTGATAGAAACCCACAAAAGAAGAGACTGAAAACAGAAATGTGGAGAAAAGTTGTGACACATTAGTGAGATCTTAAGAATACACAGACACGTCCTGACTCAGCAGCTGGACAGCACTTTTCTAGACTGGCTCTGTTAAACCTACAGTAGCGCTAAGATCCTAGCCTATATATGGTGATAAATTTATGTACAGACTCTAACAATGTTGGCTCAGGCTTTGTTAAGCTGGGTTTGTTTAGGACTTAAAAAAAAAGTTTCCTGGTAGGCAACATAGGTGTTCCCCAAAAAAGAGAAAATTGATCTATTTCGTCAAAAGAGAAGGACAATTTCTAAGTTTTGGTCAGGGAAAGAAAAGACAAAGCAAGCTAGATAATGCCTACAATAAAGCAAATAGAATGTGAACATGTTCCTTGGCCAAGAACTGTGCTTAGTCACTAGAAAATAAATTACATGAGCAATTCATAACTGCTTATGGGTTCTCACCTTTTCAAAGACTTTTTTTTGCCCAAAAAGCCATTAACAAATATGGTACCACCTCATTTCCATAGTTCACCTTAAGATAAGCTCTAGTACCTGAAATCTGTTTCCAATTCAATGGGGAAGTGAAAACAAGTGTTCCTCTGAGTGGCTCCCATTATAAAAACTGCCAGGAAATTCATGTCAAACCTGTTAAAGACTCATCTTACCCTAAAAAATCTACCTTTAATTTCCTCTCTCCTAACTTCCATCAATACAAATCTGGACCTGCTAACAACAAAAATCTCACTATAACCAAAAGATGAACAAGTCCTGGTCAACATTTTGCTTATTTCAATCAGTGTAATATACAAGAAAATTTCATTACAAACCAAACAATATGGGTTAGTGCTTATAGCTTTTGTTGCTGTTAGGTGCCATCAGGTTGGTTCCGACTCATAGCAACCTGTAGCAGAGATTCTCAAATATGGCTACCCATTAGAATCAGCTGAGGAGCTTTTTAAAAAAACAAAACTCTCTTAAAAAAAAAAAAGATCTCAGAATCTACTGAACCAGAATCTCCAAAATCTCAAGAATTTGTATATTTAACAATTTTCTAGGTGATGTCTGATACAACTGGTGCATAGATTGGCATTTAAGAAATACCTCCTTAGAATACACTATAGTAAGATTTGTACTATATAACACATCTTTTTTTAAATCAGAAAAAGAAAGCTTTTTGTTTTTCTGCACCAACCTGGAAATCTAATCCTGAAATGAAGAGGTCAACCTCCTGTAGTTGTAAGGATACTGTGAAGGTAGGTTTATATACACCATATTCTACATTGGCCAGGCTCTTGGCAATCATCTGGGTAGTCACCTTCTTTTGACGTAGAAAAATTTTCATTCGTGGCTTCATATATAGAATGCCACAAAATGCCTACGAACAATGAAGGAAAAGTTATTATGAGATATTGCCAATTCTAGTGACACCCCATAAAACATTGCTAGCAACTGAATTCTATTCTGGGCAAAGATACGGCTCTGTTTCTGTGCTTTGTTATAGTATGTTAACTAACACACTAAAGTGCTGCTGACTATATTAGCTTAAACTATTTCAGTGGATACAGTGAAAAAGAATCCTAGTAGAGGGCTAAAATGTTGTCGCCTTTATATCATTCAAATGAGATCTTGTTCTGTAATATTTTCATGTTACAGGAAATCTTACCTCTCAATTGTTAAGAAAAAACACTTACCCGTAAAGAATACTCTGTTTCTGGCAGCTCAGAGGTAACACCACCAGTCCCTTTTTCTTCTGTGTCAAAGTCTGATACCAGGATGTCATATTGATCTGTATCAAAGTCCAACTCAGACTTTCCATCTTTATTTCTGGGTAAAAGAGACAAGTACCAATCTAACAAAAACTGGCTCCAAAGGACAAAAATGCACTAGGAACCCAAGAGAAAAGAGACAATATGAGCCAAAAACTCAGGCATTTATTTCTTTCTCTAACTACCAGCACAAAGGAATTACAAACTACTTAGTTTGAGGATCACACACTATTTTAAGGCTATTTTCAGTCTAAAAAAATTTACTATGTTTCACAGGGGTGGTGCTGCCAAATTCATAAGGAAAGGAAAGGCAATGTGGGAATGGCTGTGATCTGATAAATCAAATGAACGTCAGCTATCTTTGAAGCTGGATCTCAAAATAGATCTCAACTTTCTGGGTATTGTTGGGTAAGTCACTCAGCATCACTTTTCCCAACTGAACAAACAGATGAATCAAGACCTATTTCTATTTACTTTAATGAAAAGTATAAGGACTAATAAGATAAAGATTTCCCCAGATCTAACTCTATTCCTTAGAAGGAAAAAAAAGATTATAGAAACAGCATATATTTGGTAGTTCTCAAGATACCATTTATGGATTATCATTTAAGTATAATAGTACTAATATTCCTTTCATAAGAACCTTTCTTCTTCCCACAATCCTTTTCAGCCACTTTGCTTTGGTCCATTCCAAGACCCTGGGCTACATCACTAACTACTGCCAGGGAAAAAAGGCAAGACACATCTTTATTCCTGGAAAAACTCAAAGCAAATGATGGGTTATAAAGAAAATATATATTAGAACAATGTTGTTGCTGTTAATTGCTGTCGAGTCAAATTTTGACTCGTAAAGACCCCATGTGACAGAGCAGAACTGCCCCATAGGGTTTTGTAGGCTGTAATCTTTAAGGGAGCAGGTTGCCAGGTCCTTCCCCTGTGGAGCCACTGGGTGGGTGGGTTCAAACCACTAACCTTTCAGTTAGCAGCCAAGTGCTTAACTGTTGTATCACCAGGGCTCCTTAACAGAACAATAGTTCCCAAAATTTGTTCTGTGGAACAGTAGTCCCTGAAGATGTATGTGTGTGTGTGAGTAAGTAAATGTTTTATTATCAAATAAAATCGAGAAGCAGTTTCTAGCCCTCTGAGCCTCCTCAAAATCCAAGGAGGAGGCTTTCGGCTCCACAAGCTCAGAGCTGCTGTGTTAAAAATATAGTTCCTTCTTCAGGACTGCCCAGAGCTACTACTGTGTGTAGCTTGAATAAAGCTCATGTCACTGTAATAGAATGTTCTAGAATTTTCCAGGACAATGCTGATTCTTACTATCCCTCATCACTCTAACACATAAACTCTAAAGAGGTTCCTTCCTGCCCATCACCGTTCACCAGTCAAGAAAAAGAGGTCTGAAGAAAAAACTGAGACTGCGTACTATATTGCTCTCTTAAAAACTCTCAACACACATTAACATATTAACACCTCTGAGAAGTCCTGCAGCAAAGTAATATGGTAAGTTTTGTTTAAGCCAGCTTTTCCTAACCTTATTTGGCCATTGAATCCTTTATTCACATGACATCTAATACCGTAAAAGAGAGAAACAACGTGCAGAAAAAGGCTGTTCAATGTGTGTATATCACTAGAAGTACTTGGGAAAATGATCCTTCCGATACAAATTATATTCCTTGAAGTTTTCCCAGTACTGACACAGGAAGATCTAAATTACCAGTGTGTGAGCCCTCATTACTTTTTTCTTTTCAATTGAAAGTAGTCTTTACATAAACCATCAGGGTTTTCATTATCAGTTTTACCCAGCTAAGAAATAAGACTAAACTAAGGAGACTTGAACTAAGGAGAAAAGGAAGAGTGAATATAGCTTAATAGTCTGTTTTATTAAACATACCAATAACACCTCTATTTTATACTAAAGGCTTTCAGTGTTTAGTGGCCACTGTTAAAAGTATTCCATCTGACATTGCAATATTAAACAAGTAATCTATCCTAGAACGTTTCTAGATTGTTTTTAGCTCTAAAGGCATGACCATATCCAGGCTCATTATACTTTAAACTCATCCGCTTTAGAGATTTTTCTGCTTCTAATCCGGCTACTCTGAAAGCGCCAAAATAGAGATCCTTCTTTTTTAAAGACCATGTTGTACTTTGTTGCCTTCATTTCTGTTCCTCACACTTCATTTTCATCGTTAAATTGAAAAAACAGCTATCGTTTGTCTATTGCAAAACAAGGAAGCCCTGGTGGCACAGTGGTTAAAGTGACTGACTGCTAAACGAAGGCCAGCAGTTTGAAACCACCAGCAGCTCTGCGGGAGAAAGATGTGGCGATCTGCTTCTGCAGAGATTTACAGCCTTTAAAACCCTATGGTGTCGCTATGAGTCAGAATCAACTTGATGGCAGTGGGTTTTTATCTGAAAACAATGTTCAGGAATATGAAGTAGGTATCTATAAAAGATTTTGAAGATCTTAGAATAATGTTGGTCTAGACTATTTGTGGCAAGAGCCTCAGGACAGGTATACTCCCCCCCCTGCCAAGTTCCACATTTTATCAACAAGACCCATTATCTCAAAGAAAACTGCGGTTCTAACAAAAAGTAAAGATATGTGGTGAGTACAAATATGTATCAAAAGTTATCCACTCTGCCTTTTTAGAGAGATTTATTAAATGTGCTTCATCATACTTTTTTTGTTTTCACACTTTTTTTGCTTATTAAAATCTACCACCCTTGGAATACTGTACCTGCGGATGTTCCAAATGAGAACACGAGTGCCTTTTTTGCCTGGGATGGCATCAAACTGGGACAGCAGATCATTTTCACTGTTGAAAATTGAATAGTTCAAGATGGCTTCTAGGCTGGGCAAGGAATCCTCTGTAATAATCATTTTTTGTAGAACCAGTCAAAGAAAAATTAATATCTTAAGAGGATGCTATCAAGAAGAAAGGTCAGCCTTTTGGGTTGTATGTTTTGAAAAAAATACAGACATCAAGCATGGGCATTACTGCTATAGAAGAAAAGAAAGGGGGAAAATGGGGAAAGGCTGTAAAGACAAACACTGAAATTAGTTATCCCCACAGAATATAGCTTAAAAGATAGAATGTAAACAAAGGTGGTCCTGTATTTGAGAAATACATTAAAGTTGAATTTTTAGACCCTTTGGGATCAATGAGTTCAAGCCTTACTGCTATACTGCTGGGGTCAAGACACTTAGTGTCTAACAGAAAATACAGCTTGTCCAGGTGTAGAGATATGAGATATTCTATCAGATATGCTGATGGATAGTACGTTTCTAGGAGCATGAACACAAATGTAGTTACCCTTAGGAAAAAAAAAAACAGAGGACTCTGGGAACTTTACCATGACAGGAGGCGGAGATGGGGGATATACTACATGTAGAGCAAAGCACATAAAAATTATAATTTCAGTATAGCAAAAACATTTCTAAGTCTCTGTCAATGATCCACTTTATTCTAGAAAAGTATTTAATATGGGGAAATTCCAGCTAAACTAAGTCATGCAAATACCTCTTTAAAGATGAATTTAAAAAAATAATTTTATTATGATAAAATATATATAAAAATGTTACCATTTTGAGCATTTTTAAATGCACAATTGAGTGACATTAATTATATTCACCATATTGTGCAACCATCACCACTAAAGATGAAAACTTTTGATAGCTGGATTTGACCTGAAAAAATCAGATTAGACTAAATTTTAACCAACATTCTCCATTTCCAGAAAGGATATTGGTTTGCTGGCTGAATGGAACAATTGGTACAATAACTGCCTGGGCCTGGACACATTCCAGATAGGTCTGTGATAGGAGTCCAACAGTGAGCGTACCCCCATTCTTGGTGAAGACAAGAGCATCTTTTCCTAGCCGCATAGAGCCTGACTTGAAGCCATTACCAAAGACCCCGATGGGACACTGGCTCTTCTTAATTACTTTATCTGTAAAGCCAAAGCTGTAATTACACAAGAAAAAAGAAATCAGAAAAATGAAAAGCATCCTAAGATAGGTAACGGGCAGAATGTTTGGCTTCCAAATGAAGTACACTTGTGAATGTCCCTACTTTTTTTATTCCTTTTGGTATTTCTGGGCAAAATTATTACGTTAAGAACATACGAAATTACTATAAGGTACCAGGACTGTTTTTCCTGTGCAGTTTGTGTGTATGTAAATAGTCCCGATACATTAGAGTCATGGTTTATGAAAGTAAAGAATGTCCCTTATCATTGACTAACAGAGATAGCTGGAGAAGGCCTAGCTAGGCAGCCACCTTTCTTATCAAATAGCTCTGATTGCCAGAAATAAAGTTTGGGTAAGATAAAAAGGTAGTTATCTCAGAGGATACCCAAAGAGGCTAAAAAAAGAACCAGGTAGTGGCACTGGTCAGAGGTACTAGATTAGGCATTGTCTAACCTGGTAATATCAACCTCTAGAAATCTGAAAGCCAGAGGTTGTACTTCTTGACAATTTCAACCCTCCAACCAAAAGATAACCCAATTCTTACCCCTTGCTCCATCTATAGGGACAGTTCATTGGAATGTGGCCAAGGGATAAAAAAAGGTAGTTCTGCCTCTGAATAT
The DNA here is from genome assembly GCF_024166365.1 of Elephas maximus indicus. NCBI lineage: Eukaryota > Metazoa > Chordata > Mammalia > Proboscidea > Elephantidae > Elephas > Elephas maximus. The sequence continues at coordinate 51,058,941 of NC_064846.1, read as the reverse complement.
CAGCAAACAGCTGCGGCACAAAGTCTCTCTTGTCCTGTTAAGGACCTTTCACTGAGTTACCTCAACAAGTATCTGTAGCCACTTACGATCACGGCTTAATCTGGGAACCAGGCCTTTTCCCTTTCTTATATTCTCCATCCAGACATGCACCAGAATAATAGAACCAAAGGGATTAAAGATATGAAATCTAGAAAGTGGTGATTATCTTCCTTATATTTCTCCCCTCATCACAAGTAAAACTAATTTTAAGGATTGTTTCTATCCATATTGACTAATTTTACAATGTTTTACACTACCATCCATTCAATAAATATTTACTGAGTGCTTCCTATGTGCCAGGCACTGTACTAAGCACTGGAGACACAACTGTTAATAAGAGAGGAAGTGTAAGGGGAGATTTCGTATATTACAGATCCTTCAACATCGATAAGACAGACACTGTATTCCACAGCGGAGTAGCCTGGCCTTGGCTTTTACTTTTTGAGCAAAGAGGCCTGAGATGCCTGGTTTCCCCTTCCTGAAGGCTGTGGTTTTGTGTTTACTCCCTAAGAAAGGGAGCCACTTTTTTAATTTTCTTTTTCAAAGTATTATACAATAATGCTATTATGTCATTCTAGAGCAGATGCTTTGGAGCTCTGTGTACCCTACAAATAAATCTAACCACAGAGAAAAGTAACTTCTAGGGTTGTAGTTCCTTCGAAAAAATGAAGAGAGCATTGAGTTTTGCTGTCTGTGGGCCTTGGTATTCCAGGAAACAGACTTATAGAAGTTGATAAGATTTAGGTATTCCTAGTTCTTTTGTGGAACAATTAGCTAGAAAAAATGGGTTTCATTACAAGGATTAAATACTATATGCCAGATATATTATAAAATAGTATGCAAACTTTAAACTAATTCTAGAAGTCATTCTGAGAATGGTCATGTGCTATCCCCTACCCTTACTTCAGATCTAATGTCGTATCTACAACTCAGGGCTCTTCTAAATCATCTCGGCTATGGCATCAAATACAGCCGTATGGTCGTTTGGAGTTAAATCTTCTCTAATACCACAAAGCTTCGATTAGGTGGTAAAAGGAAACTGGGGAGAACAGGGCAACTATATATTACTCCCTTAACTTTCTAGCAATCGCTGCCTCTTCTGTAATCTATCATCTCTTTTTCCCTTTGTAAGTATAAACTCTCATTGTGTTACTTTGTTTTGGGAGATCAAATGACATCAGTTGGCTATACAGAGTTGAGAAGATAAGTAACATTGTCAGGCCGGAACTAGAAAGGAAAAGGATAAGAATGATGAGGAGACGACTAGAAGCTGTTTTTTGTTTGTTTTGTTTTTTGCTATGTTCCGCTTAACTTTTCCCATGTGTTCTTATAGCCCCATGTCAAGTATTATATTTAAATGTAAATTTTCAGAATGGATGCTGATACCAATCAAATAACTACCTACTATAAAAGCTATTCCAATACTTAATAATAGAACTTTAGGAATGAATTTTATACAGTTCGGTACAGCTCAGTAATTTTCCAGAGATTTCTTGGCTTACACAAGTGGTTTCTTTTAGCTAATTAAGTCTTGTTCTATCATCTCGAGTAAGACACAACATTGTTTATACACCAAGGGGGCTTGGATACCAGCTCTTTGAGTGGAATCCCAGAATACAGCAGTATGTTCCCAAGTACCTTAAACTGTCAAGGATCTAAAATCTAGAAATGTAAATTTAAATTGGGACTTTGATCAATGAAAACACCTTAAAGCAAGATCCAGGGACACACAAAGGCAAAACTGTTACTTCCTAGATACACTGGTGTATGATACATAATATAAAAGAATCTAGGACTGCTAATCACACTTGTTATTCTCTGGCTTTTTAAAGAACACAGACCTACTAAGCATAGGTAGTAAATACGGACAATCTGTGGTTATTTTTAATCCTTGACCTTTGAAAGAGGTTTTCTACCTTGCTACAAAGGGAGATGAATATAGAGACTAGTTGGTTCACACACTATTCCCATAAGCTAAAGGAACTTTAAAGAATTTAATGATAGGCTTTTCCTTTTTAATTTTAATTTCATGGGAATTCTGTACTTGTGGGAGACACTGTGCTGCAGTTACATAACTATTTTATTAGCCTGAAAATAGGAATAGTATAAAGAGTTGAAAAATGTGGATAGGATTACAACATGCTAGAGATCATAAAGAATTTCTGTAGGCTTAATAATTTTGCACAATTACCTTTATGATTTTTTTAAAATAAAAGTAATGTGCCCCCCAAAACCTATATATATACATATACACACACACATACATACTTAATAATAATATTTATAGCTACCTCTAAATTTTAATTTAAAAAGAAATTCTAAGTAAAATCCTTAGAAGTTAGGATTTGACTAAACGATCTCTTCCAAATAAATGGTATCTTCTAGCTGATTCAATTTTAATATATGAATAACATCCATGTTATACGATATTAAATCATAATGAATTCTTTAAAATTAATTTTGGCATATGATGAACAATTGCTCAGTTTAAATTAGTGAGAAACATGTATGACATGGTAAGGAAAAATGCTACAGCAAACAAAGTTTCTGCCTGTTTCACTCTTTGAGAAAGGTACAGAATTTTGAATGGATGATACTCATCCTTTATATAGACTTTGATTCCCCAGAATAGATTCCTCCGTTTTATGGGCTCACAGAAACTGTACTCTCCCTTCATAGCACTTATCTCTGGGTGGAATAACCCTACTTAGGTGTGCTACTATTCAATTAGCTTCTGTCTTTCTCACTAAACTGTCAGGCCCTTGAGAGCAAGGGTCGTGTTTGTCTGGATCACCACTGTATCTCCAGTGTCTTAGCATGGTGCCTCACACATAGGTGCTCGGTAAATATTTGTTGAATCAATAAATGGATGAATCTGAAACAAAAATTGTTGCAATTATTTCGAAACCATGCTCTTCCTTGCTCCTGCCTTATAACTGACTTTCACAGATGTAGTTCCACAGACAAAATGGAAGGCAATCAGATCTGCTGGGCCTACTATTTGACATCCACGTCACCAGGATAAGGTGTGGTGGTAAGGAGTCATTAAGAAGATAGGAATTTTTAGAAAAGAAAAAAAAAACCTAGCATACAAAGAATTGGGCATATAAATATTTTGGTTCCATCCTATCTAAAGCTGTATTTTTAAAATATGTAATATAAACTTTAGGAGATAAAAGTGATGCTCTAAGTTAAAGGAAAGGGCCAACTCCAAACCTTCGCCAACATATTGACCACTCGAGATTCTTGTCTCACTTCTAGAAATTTTCCTCAAATATTCTTCTACTTACAAGGGTTTGAGACACAAGGGATACAGGCTCCTGAGTGGTAAAATGTAACCACTCACTTTGCCCAAATTTCATTTTTGTTTCTTTTATGGATCAAAAGGATTTCCTTACAAATAGGATTACAGATTTAGAATACCTTCAAAAAAAAAAAAAAAACTACAACCAATGAATTCGTTTTCCATATTTATGGTTCTGAGCCCTTTCCCTCCTCAATGCCTCTCCATTGTTACTTGTGCTTCACACACTCCAGTTCAGGAAATCACATGGAGAGTAATTAACCTCATCTGCTAAAAAGGAACAGAAAAAGAAGGAGTTGAGGGAACTCTGTATCTTTCACTTAGCGATATGGGAAGATAATAAAAGTACACATACATTCTCAACCGTATTTTTTTTTTAAACTCTTTCCTTAATTTTTGTTTTTGGTGAAAATATATACAATAAAATCTATACCCTTTCAACAGTTTTTACATGTACAGTTCAATGGCAAAGGTTACATGCTTCACATTGTGTTACTCTTATATTTCTACCCATATTGTTTCATCACCATTAACTTTGACTCTCTGTCTCTTAAAGTTCTCATCTGTGCTTTAGGGTTACTGCTGTCAATTTGATCTCACATAGATAATTCTTTAAAAGAGTGCAATGCTCAGGGCAAACATTCTTCATTAATTGAGCTAACTGTTTAGTTTAAAAATGACTTCAAAGTTTAAAAGCTGTTTCCAGGTAACAGATCCAGGGGTTCACCTGGTCTCAATGGATCTAGTAAGTCACGTTTCCATGAGAATCTGAAGTTCTGTTCCACAGTTTTCCTCCTTTTCATCAGGATTCATCAACTGAGTCCTTGATCAAAACACTTAGTAATGGTAGCCAAGTACCATCCATTTCTTCTGTCAACTATAAACCTTTTAAAGTAAATGGAGGGTGGCAATAGAAATCTCTCACCAGCTTCAGTGGTCACAAAAGAGAATTTCCTAACTTTTCAATTCTACTGCAAACCCTTCAAAGATTATGCATGTGAACGCCTTCTACTTATCTTTTATGGGGCTTGATTATACCCGGGCACGGTTCTAATCCAGAAATCATTCCAACTCCGATAGTTCTGATTTAAGAGTGAAACTAGGTTAATATAGAGATCAGTAAAAGCCTTCAGGTCTTTACCCTTACTCTTCTCTCTGCTTGAACTGTCATCCTTGTCCCCTGCTCCTTTACCTAGCTAAGTTCTATTCACCTTTAGACCTCAGCTTAAATATCACTTCATCCGAGTGGCTTGCCCTGACCTCCTGAACCAGATCAGGGTCGCTGCTGACTGATGCCATTGCATTCCGTACTTATTACTCATTATTATGCTTACTGCTTAATCATCTAAATTGCCAGATAGACCATAAGTTCTGTGAGAGCAAGAACAGTGTCTGTTTCATAACCAGTGCCCTGGGACATAACAGATACTCAATAAATATTTGTTGAATGAATAAAGGGAAAGTGAAATATTAAAGAAAATTATTAAGCCTTAACTAAATTTCATGAACTCAAGAGAAGGAAGACATTTTTACCTGAGCATTCGGTGTAGTTTATGAGGTGTCATTCCACATCCGTCATCAGTAAAGGTCAAACAAGATTTACCCTTGACCTCCTCAACATCTATGAAGACCGTCCTGGCGGATACATCTGGATCTACAGCATTATCTGCAAAAGGCAGAAATCTGTGATAGTAGATCTCTTCTTAAAATATTCTATCAAAATCTCTAGTTCAGTGCCTCCAAAACGTGGAAACCATCCTTTATTCCTCTCACATGTGTGCCCCAGAAGATGAGCAGGGAGCATTAACGGTAGTGCACTTACTGAGTTTCGAGAACAATACGTATGAGGGCAGACAGGGTTATGTCGATTTCTAGATTACATATAATGACTGATCTGCAACCTGCCTTCCTTAACTGCAGGGACTGTGGGAAAAGTAACTACCTTCTACATTTCAAGAGTTTTGCTCCTTTTTCTTCTTGTCTTTTAGCCACTTTACTGCTCATGCACACATACAGTAAAAGGTGGCTAAGGAGAAAAGTCAAACCTGCAATTTTGCTACAAATAGATGCACATTACACACGTTAACAGTTTATTTGGGATAATTTTATTTTCTACTTTCAGGACATCACCTCCTGTTAAAAAACGGGTTTATAGTCTAAAAAGAGGCACTGAAGAGTAGGAGGTTAAAATCAAAACATTTCAATGCCTCCCAGTGAAGGTAGCAAGCATGCTTAGAGAGGAGTGACTGTTTAGGTACTCTATAATAGTCTTAAAGGTGAGGCTGCCCATCCCTTCTATAAAATAGAAAAAAGAAAAAAAAACTTTTTTTTTTTCACGATTCCTCCTGAGTCAAGTCTTCACAATGGGTTAATTATTTAAGACTCCAAGGATATCAAACATAGCCATATTCTAACAAATCACCATGTCCAAAACCTCAAGTGGGAGGAGGGGAGTGCCACTGACTAGTAGCCAACCTTTTGCCACAGGGTCCAGTCTACAGAATTTTCAGTCACTGACATGTGTTGCTCAAAAGGCTCATTAGGGCTGACCAGCCCCAGTGGAAGGGCCATCTGTACAGTCTGTTGGATAGCACTCTTCTTTCTATAACTCTTTAATCAAGACAGTGATTTTCCCTTCCACCTCCTTCCCTTTCCCTGGTATCCTATACTGCTCTACTGATACCACGTGGCTAGGGTGAGAGAGCTGAGGAGGGTCCTGGCTGTAGACTTGTCCCACTATCACTCTTCTAATCATGACATATCTCCATTGGAAAACATCCCTTTCAGTCAAGAGTAGCACTAAAACCAAAAACCAAACCTGTTACCATTGAGTCAAATCCAACTCATAATGGCCCTATAAGACAGAGTAGAACTGCCCCATAGGGTTTTTCAAATCATCAATTTGTATAATACAATCAACAGTGACAACTACTTGAATGTGTGTAATTTCCATCAAATAAAACAAGACACAGATTAATTTCAAGGGCCACAAGGGTGTTACTAAAGTCCCTGATAAGACCATGATTGATAGGACTGAAACAGCAATACTGTAACCTGAAAAAGTCTTAACAGCCATGAGGCATCACCAATAGGCCCAGAAGGTGGGCAAGGGTCAATTTTTTAGGACCAACTGGGACCAAAGCCTCGTGCAATGTGGCCTCTTTACTGCAAGGCAAACGGACCAACTTTTGGTGGTGACTTTATCAGAAATATAGTTTTTTTAAGAGGTAGCAGTTCTATTTTGTTCTATAAGGTCGCTGAGTCGGAATTGACTCAACCGCAACGGCTTTTTTTTTTTTTTTAAGACATAGCTTTTTAAGAGGTAGCAGTTTTTTTCTTCAACTGCCAGAGGGATTTAGCACTGTGAGGCAGCCTACTATGCCGCCGATTGAAGAAACTTTACTTGGCAAACAGGCTCTAAATTGTGCTGGGACTTATCAGTCACTCCTGCTGGCAGGCAGCCAAGCCTATTGAGACTGATACCTTTAACATGTCAACTGCAGGGCATCATTTCTACATTGAAAACTTCAGACACAGAGCAATTTTTTTCTAATGCTTTATAAACATTCTCAATTCACACATATATAACATGTATCAATTCCAATTACACATTTTTACAACAGAGCATTCAATGACTCAGCTCGCAAGCCTCTCACTCACAAAATCACTATCTTTTTTTGCCTCTTTACTGCAAGTTTTGCCCAAACTTTACTAAGTGCTTTTTTTTTTTTTTTTCCTACAGGAAAACAGACCAAAGAGTTTTAACACAGGTACTTCAGGAGTTAGTTGCCAGGAGTAGCTACAGATATTTTATCTCCTTGGCTGGAAGCTCAGGGAGTACAGAGAGGAGGGGCTGTGCAAGAGGCCAGGATCAGCTGGAGCAGCAGGGAGGGAGACATGGGGAGCGGGGGCATCACTGGTAAACACTACTTGCCCTTCCTTTCTGTTTTAAGTGGCCTCCCACTTGGCCCCAACAAATGAACTTATAATAATGAGGTACCAATCTGGGGGCTGGTTTCAATTCTCTCTCTTGCTGCTTAACCCTCCAAACGTTTATCAACATGTAGCATATGCTATCTGGATCCTGGAAAATCTATCTTATCCCCTAACTCAACCCTCACAGCCAGTGGGCGGATCCTTACTCCTTCCCCATGCCCACCACTTAGGTGAGAGCTGCAAGACCAGATCCTGGGGCATCTTTATCCCCTAACCTGGCCTGTACAACCTTATGTGCTACCAGATTCCAGGAAGTCTTATCTCTCCCACCTTAGCCCACGCAATCCCTTAGTGGGAGGACCCTATTCCCACCTCCCCCTTGCCCACCACTTAAGACAAAAACGATGAGGTACCAGATTTGGGGGAAATACCAGATTTTGGGGGAATCTATCTTATTCACTATAGGGTCACTATGAGTCAGAACTGACTCGACGGCAATGGGTTTGGGTTTTGTTTTATCTTATTCACTAACTTGGCCCACCTGACCCCTTGTCTCCTAAAAAGGCATTGTAACTGAAGCCTCCTACCTCATCAGAACCTGGGAAGCAATGAGAATTGTCTCAAGACAGTCTCCCAGGGGAAACAGCAAGACACATGGGAGATGGCTTTGAGGTAGCACTTCACAAGCCTCCCATTCTTTCCTGTTCCAAGAGGATCACAGCCTCCCATCCTTTCCTGTTCTGGAATGATGGCCTATGTGGACACTTGAAAGTTCACCAGGCCTGAGTCATTTCCCTACAGATGTCCTGCAAGTTATCTAAAAGTATTCTTGTCTAAAAGTAAGCTCATTACCTGTCCCAAGCCCATTTTTCCTGTTACACATACACAGAATCCACATCCAAATAACCTGCAAGGTTGAAATTCAAAGTCATTTGTTCTCTGTCTCTCTTCCTTGCCCTATACATCCTTAGACTCTTGCATCTTGCTTTTTCCATTCCCACTGTCACTCTTTTAGTTTACAGAGTTTACTCCCTCTCATCTGGATGACTGTGATAAACTGCTAACTAGTCTTTCAAAGTTGTCTTTCTCTCTTCTTCAGTCCATTTATACACTGCTGCAAGATTCACTTTTCTGAAGCCCACTTCTGATCATGACATTCCCCTGCTCAGAAAACTTCACATTAAAAGTTTAAATACCTGAGTCTCCCAGTCACATCCTGGTCCCAATCCACCTTGCCAACCTTCTTCCCTACTTGGTACTTAAGAGTAAAAACACCTGTGTTTGAGTGCTGGCTCTGCCACTGACTAGATATATAACCTTGGACAAGTCAATTGAATTCTGAGCCTCCGTTTCCTTACGTGCAGAATGAGAATAATAATACTACCATTTACCTCAAAGGGTAAAAGTTAAAAATAGGTATTTGTGAGAGTTCTTTTTAAACTAAGGACCTATAGTTCTTACTATTTGTGAACTCCATGCTCTAATTAAGTTGAACTACTCAGTATTTTTCATGTCTTTGTTCACACAGTTGTTTCTTTTGCCTAGGATGCCCTCCCACTCACACACTCATATCTACATGTCCCAATTCTTCAAATCTCAGCTCAAATGTCACCTCCTCTATAAAGCTTCCCTAACCCTCCACTTTCCAATAAGCTGGAAGTCATCTCTCCTTCCTCTGAACCTCCAAAGCGCTTCATGTGTGTATCTTTGCTGATGTATCACTTCCATTTTGTTGTTATACAAAGCATAGGCCTTCTGTACATGTTCATGTCCCCTGCTAAAAGAGTGAACCTGTGTTGTATTCATTTTTGCACACACCACCGTGCCTTTGCACATAGTGGGTACTCAATAAATATTTACTGCATGATTCACTAGAAAGTTAATGCATACATGGAGGAGAAAACAATTGAAGGAAAACCTAAACTGAAAGTTTTGGATTACCAGTTAACACTTTGCTCTCTGTTTTCCCTGTTACCCTGTTAGAAACATTATCACAAATAATTGTGATTTGGTTTTAAAATCCGTGTGTTCGTATGCGTGTATGTATATAATACACATATACACTCACATCTTTATTGAACTTCTTAAGCTATGCTTTTAGGTTTTTTAAGTTAATGCTTAAGACATAAATAATTTATATTTAAAAATACAAATTGAAAACTCTTTAAATCACTATAAAGTTCAGTATGCCCATTACAGCATAGGTACATATGGTTTTGCACACGCAGCTCTGAGGGAACAATACATTTCTGTCTCTCATCTCCCACTATGTAACTTACTTTTTCCTCTTTTTTTTTTTGCCCTGTCCTGCATATAACGGACTTGTAAATGACACGCAGAAAGATCTCATTCCACCGCACAGTTTCACTCAAAGCAGTGCAAAACTTTATAAGATACAGTCCTTGTTCTCTAAGATTCAAAATGTGTTAATGCCACCTTATTTCTTGCACCTTCTAACTAACGGTCATGCATATCATAAAGTAAGTATCTTGTGTTAGAGTCAAGCTTTAATCATCCAAGTTCTCTATCACTCTTCCAAATGACTCTCCTGACCATCTCCTTCTGCTGCCCACCAACTTCTAGTCCAAGACAACTCTCACAGCATGGCCACAGCGATTGTTTAAGTAGGAACTGGGGCTCGCGAGGGGAACTTTGAAACCATTTTCAAGATTTTGTTCTGTGCTACCTTGCCTTAAGGATCTCTCCCTTCTTTCCATTTTCGAAGCATTTAAAATGGGCTCTGTATGCAGCTGCTTTTGCCCAGGGCTGTTTTTCTTCTTTGCTTTCCACACAGCGTTTAGCACACTACTGCAAATGCTGGCGTACTTGGCTTCAAGGGATCAACTAAAAACGCTTTAAAAGCAAACACTGGTGGAGCGAGAGGTTAAGTCCTCAGTATTCATTCCAGCGGTGTGAGGGCGCTCGTGGACCACGGACGCAGCCCTGCGCAGTCACAGGGAGCCAAATGCACTCGTGTCATCTCTTAAGAGATGTCCCATCATTCCCAGACTTTCTCGTCCCCAAAGTTAAAGACCTACGTTTTCCAGACCTTTCCTCCCGGCCCTACTCCCTCCTCTGTCAGGCGTCTTTGCCAGCTCGGCGACCTCCGTTGTCCGCCAGTCCCTGTGGGGCCCTGCCGCCTCGGGGCCCGATATTTTACGCATTGCCTTTTGACTATAGACTAAGCTATCCTAACGTGCCCTGAATATCAGAAGCCAGAGAGAAAAACCACACAGGACGGCCAACTTTTCGGACACACCTTGTTTCCTTAGCTTTGTTCGCCGAACCTCGCCCATGGCAAGGTAGTGGACCCCGCCTCCGCCAGCGGAGCCGGGCGGGTCTCGATGCCCCCGCCCCGATCCCGACCCCGGCCCCGGCCCCCGCGCGGCTCCGCACTCTCCTCCCGCATCCGCAGCACCACGCTGGCACAGCTGCCTCGGGCTCTCCCGGCCGGGCCGCCCTCGCCACTCACCTAGCAGCTCCGCGATGGCACTGAAGGGTCGCGTGTGGCTGCTGGAGTTGCTCTGTAGGTAGCGGGGGCTCATCTGGAGGCGAGAGAAGGTCCCGTCCCGCGTGAGGCCTCGGCCCGCCGGACCCTCCCCACGCGCCTCCCGCAGCCCCGGGGCCCGCGCGCACGTCCGCCCCCTCGGCCCCCGACCTACCGTGCTCAGGCGGATCCCGAAGGCCTGCGGGCCGCCGCCCGGCCGGGCAAGCCCATAGCCCGGCACGCCAGGGCCTGCGGGGGCCCCTCGGTACAGGAGCATTTTTTTGGCCGCCACGGTACCCGTTTGCTGCTGCAGGACTCCTCGCCCCGCCGTCCCGGACGAGCCCTCTCTGACTCGCACTCGCAGCTGGCGGCGGCGGTCCTGGACGGGCCCTCCCTCACTCCCACTCGCAGCTGGCGGAGGCGGGGCGCGCTCCAACCACCTGTCCCGAGCGGGAGGGGTGAAGCCGGCGGAGCCCAGCGGGCGGCTCCGCCCTGTCAGCACCTCTCCCGACCCACCGAGTGCCTGGGCTGCGTCGGGGGCCGTACAGAAATATGGCGACCTCCTGACGGCCGCTCCTTGAACCCCGCCCCTAATTAATTCTTGGCGTTTGCCATAGGCCAGGACTCCGGGCGGGAAAGCAAGGGGGGGGAGGGAGGGAGGGGACCGCGAGGGGAGAGGCGGGAATGAGGCAAGAGTAGGAGGAGAGTGTAGGGATTTCTGGAACGTAGTCCCAGCTAGGCTGCATGACTAACGGGCAGGATAAGACAAGTCTTTCAAGTTCTGAACACTACAGTTTTTGCTATCTGGGAAGATAGCAGACTTGCGTGATGGGAAAGTATTCTGACTACGCTGGTTCAAATGCCTCCAGAAGCACCCAGAATTTTCTAGAAGGCAATTGGCAAATCATCTCTAAAGCCCTGCAACTGTGCAGAAAGGGTGATTATAAAATGAGAAATTGGAATTCACTTGAATATTCCAGAACAAGGAATTGGTTAAAGTACGGAGTATCCATAAATTGAAATACTGTGCAGTTCTTAAAAGCCGTGTTTGTAGATGAGTAGTTACTGATGTGGAAAAATATTGATGAGAGAATTATGAAAAAAAGAGGCAGTTGTTGTTTGTTGTCATCAAGTCAATTCTGACTCATGGGGACCCGTGTGTGCAGAGTAGAATTGCTCCACAGGGTTTTCAAGGTTATGACCTTTCGAAGCAGATCACCAGACCTGGTTCAGAGGCCTCTCTGGGTGTGCTGTAACCACCAACCTTTTGACAAGTAGTCCAGAGCTTAACCGTTTGTGCCATGACATATAAAGTGTGGTACCATTTTCATCGGTAAAACAAGCATATATACATACACATATACGTAAATAACTATGCATATATGAATATGTACGTACACAAGAGAAAGACTTAGAATGAGCTATTACCTAGATGATACCTCTGGGTCTGGGCTTATGGATTTTTCCCTATTTAAAATCTTATCTGTATTTTCTATGTTTTGCGCTATAACGTATGGATTTTTAGTTTTTTAAAAAAATCATAACATTCCCTTGTTTGAATGAAGTATAATTTATTTGACCATTTCACTATGGCTGTTTGGGTTTTTCCTGGCTGTTGTTTCGGTTTGGGTTTTTTTTTTTTTGGACAATATAAATAGTGCTGTCTCAGACATCCTCATATAGAGATTAATTTCTGGTGCTCTTACTTCTGTTCAACGAAATGGATTGACACAGTGGCCTCAAGCATAACGATTGTAAGGATGGTGCAGGACCAGGCAGTGTTTTGTTCTGTGGTACATAGGGTCACCATGAGTCGGAACCAACTCGACGGCACCTAACAACAACTTATTTCTGTAGAATATATTCAAAAAGTGACATTGCATATATGTGGTTTACTCTTAATAAATACTCCAGGATGGAGGCAATTTACCCTCCCAGCAACAGAGTCAGCCATTTTGCTACATTCATAGAACTGGATGGCTTGGATCTTTTTACTTTTTGCCAATCTTTTGGCATTTCCCTGACTACCAGCAAGGCTGAGTATTTTTTCAAAAGTGTATTGTACATTCGCATTTCCTCTTCAAAAAACACCTGTTTAAAGCCTTCGATCATAATTTTTTTTCCATTAAGTCCTTTGCATTTGTCTCTTTTTTAAAAAAAAATTTAATAATACACAAAAGGATGGAGAAAGTTTGAGAGCTTTCTCACTGAGATCAGGAACAAGACAGGGATGCCCACTCTCACCACTACTAGTCAACATCGTTCTGGAAGTCCTAGCCAGAACAATCAGGCTAGAAAAAAATAATAAAAGCTATGCAAATCGGGCAGGAGCAAGTAAAACTGTCCCTTTTGCCTATGACATGATTCTATACAAACAAAACACCATAGAATCTACAAGAAAGCTATTAAAGCTAATTAATGAATTCAGCAAAGTGGCAGGGTCCAAGGTCAACACACAGCAATCAGTCGAGTTTCTGTACATCAGCAATGAGCAAATGGAAAAGGAAATTAAGGAAACATCATTTACAATAGCATCTAAAAGAATAAAGTACTTAGGACTAAATTTAACAAGAAGGTGAAAGACTTGCACACAGAAAACTACAAAACATTAAAAGAAATTAAAGAAGACCTAAATAAATGGAAGGATAATCCATGTTTGTGGATTGGAAGGCTTAATATAGTTAAGATATCAATACTACCCAAAGCAATCTATAAATTCGATGCAATCCCCATCAAAATTCTTTGCCTAAATGGAAAGCCAATCCCCAGATTTATGTGGAATTAAAAAAAAAAAAACAAAACTCATTGCCATAGAGTCCATTCTGACTCATAGCGACCTTACAGGACAGAGTAGGTGACTGAACTACTGGCCTTTCAGTGAGCACCTGAGCAGTTCACCACTGTGCCACCAGGCCTCTGAAATAGCTAAACCAATCTCGAAGAAGAATAAGGTAGGAGGATTCACACTTCCTGACTTTAAAACATACTATAAAGCTGCAGTGATTAAAACAACCTGGTTGTTGTTTTTGTTGTTGTTAGGTACCATTGAGTCGGTTCCGACTCATAGCAACCCTATGTACAACACAACTAAACACTGCCTGGTCCTGCGCCGTCCCCATAGTCATTGCTATGCTTGAGTCCGTTGTTGCAGCCACTGCATCAATCCATCTCATTGAAGGTCTTCCTCTTTTCGTGCTGACCCTCAACTTTACCAAGCATGATGTCCTTCTCCAGGGACTGGCTGCACTTCTTCCAAGGCAGATTTCTTTGTTCTTCTGACAGTCCATGGTATATTCAATATTCTTTGCCAATACCATAATTCAAAGACGTCAATTCTTTTCCAGTCTTCCTTATTCATTGTCCAGCTTTCACATGTAGATGAGGTGATTGAAAATAGCTTGGGTCAGGCTCACCTTAGTCTACAAAGTGACATCTTCACTTTTTAACACTTGGAAGAGGTCTTTTGCAGCAGATTTGCCCAAAGCAATACGTTGTTTGATTTCTTGACTGCTGCTCCTATGGGCATTGATTGTGGATCCAAGTAAAATGAAATTCTTGACAACTTCAATCTTTTCTCCGTTTATGACAATGTGGTTTATTGGTCCAGTTGTGAGGATTTTTGTTTTCTTTATGTTGAGGTGCAATCCATGCTGAAGGCTGTAGTCTTTGATCTTCATCAGTAAATGCTTCAAGTCCTCTTAACTTTCATCAAACAAGATTGTGTCATCTGCATATCGTGGGTTGTTAATGAGTCTTCCTCCAATTCAGCGTCTCAGATCATTTGCTTAACAAACAGATTGAATAAATATGGTGAAAGGATACAAGCCCGATGCACGCCTTTCCTGACTTTAAACTATGCAATATCCCCTTGTTCTGTTTGAATGACTTCCTCTTGGTCTATGTACAGGTTCCTCATGAGCACAATTAAGTATTCTGGAATTCTCATTCTTTGCAACGTTATCCATAATTATGATCCACACAGCCTAATACCTTGCATAGTCAATAAAACACAGGTAAACATCCTTCTGGTATTCTCTGCTTTCAGCCAGGATCCATCTGACATCAGCAATGATATCCCGTTCCACATCCTCTCCTAAATCCAGCTTGAGCTTCTGGCAGTTCCCTGTGGGTGTACTGTTGCGGCTGCTTTTGAATGATCTTCAGCAGAATTTTGCTTGCATGTGATATTAATGACATCATTTGATAATTTTTGCATTCGGCTGGATCACCTTTCTTGGGAATTGGCATAAATATGGATCCCTTCCAGTCAGTTGGCCAGGAAGCTATCTTCCAAGTATCTTGGCATAGATGAATGAGCACTTGCTGCACAGGACAGAGAATAATATAATTATTACTCAAATTAAAAAATTATCAAGACTTTACCATAACTGCTTTATATATCCTTTTTTTCCTTTTTCTTTTATTTCTGTCAGCATTTTAAAGTGAATCTCAAACATCATATCATTTTACCCTATGTACCCCAGTGTTCTTATCTAAAAACATGGACTTTTTCTAACATTTGTAACACCATTTACACACAAAACAAAGTTTATAATAATTACCTGGTATCTTCTAGTACACAGTCCGTATTCTGATTTCCCCAACTGTCTCCAAAATATCTTTTTACAGTTGGTCTGTTTAAATATAGGCCCACGCAAGAGGTACACATTCCACCTAAACATATTTTAATCTGAAACAATCTTCTCTCTCTGTTTTTCTTTATGTTATTGACAGAGTAGAACTGCGCCATAGAGTTTCCAAGGAACGCCTTGTGGATTCAAACTGCTGACCTTTTGGTTAGTAGCCATAGAGCTCAACAACTATGCTGCCAGGGTTTCTTAGAATGGCTCCATAGGGTTTCCAAGGAGTGGCTTGTGGATCCAAACTGCCAACCTTCTAGTTAGCACCCAAGCTCTTAACCAAGATTTATATTGAGGAAATTGCTCATGTGAGTGTAGAGACTGGAACATCCGAAGTCCGTGGATCAGTGTAGAGGCTCATCCTGATTCACGTAGCTGCAGGGGCTTGTGAACCCAAGATTGGCAGGTCAGAGAGCCGGGCACTTGTTCACAGGCTGTGAAGATCGACAAATCCCAAGATCAGCAGGTAAGACCACAAGGCTTCTCCTGATTCACATAGCTGCAGGGGCTGGCAAACCCAAGATGGGCAGGTCTGAGAGCAGGGCTCTTGCTCACAGGCTGTGAAGATCGACAAATCCCAAGATTTGCAGGTAAGCTGCTAGCTCAAGTCCGAAGAACCAAAGGTCAGATGAACAGGACCTAGCTGCAGGATCCAGAGCAGGCAAAAGCCAGAACATCTGCTCATATTCAGATGCAGGCCACATGCCCGAGGAAACTCCCTTTCAACTGATTGGCTACTCACAGCATATTTCCATCATGGGGGTGATCACATACAAACACTGAGAATCATGGCCCAGCCAAGTTGACACACAATCTTAACCATCACAGTGGTGTCGTATGTTTCCTATTGCATCACATCAGGAGGGACATACTGTTTGACACTTAGTGATGCTCAGACTGACCAATAGGTTCAGGTGAGAGTAGCCTGAATCTTCTACAATAAAGTTCCCCGTTAACTTTTCTCTTTATAATTTTATCAATTGATGTTCATTGTCTGAAAAAAATTATTGTATCAGGACTGAAGAATGATGATAATCTAATCTCATCATTTTCTTCTAATATATTAACTGGATCCTTCTGTGTATAAAATCTTATCCTCATCAACTACGGCTATTAGTTGTTGTTGTTAGCTGCAGTCAAGTTGGTTCCCGACTCATGGAGACCCATACACAATGAAACTAAATGCTATCTGGTTCTGAGCTATCCACATGATCAGTTTGGGATCAAATCATTGTGATTCATACGGTTTTTATTGGTTGATTTTCTGAAGCAGATCACCAGGGCTTTCTTCCTAGTCCATATTAGTCTGCAAACTCCACTGAAACCTGTCCAGCATCATAGTGACACAGAAGGAGTGGTGGCCACGCATGAGGTGCATTGGTGGGGAATCAAACCGGGGTCTCCCACATGGATGACAAGAATTCTACCACTGAACCACTAATGCCCCTCAATCCAATTCCATCATTTCCTCTAATTTATTAACTGGATTCTTCGGTACAGAAAACCTTATACTCGTCAACCATGGCAATTTAGGTACTCTGAAATACAATTCCTATAGGAAGGGAAACCCTGGTGATGTAGTGATTAAGTGCTACGGCTGCTAACCAAGAGGTCTGCAGTTTGCATCTGCCAGGTGCTCCTTGGAAACTCTATGGGGCAGTTCTACTCTGTCCTATAGGGTCGCTATGAGTCGGAATCCACTCGACAGCAGTGGTTTATAGGAAGGGCAGAATAAATGCTCGATTCTTTACTTTTAATTGACAATTTTTAAAGAGCTGGTGACTGTGGTGGATACTGTGATAAGCCAGCCTATCTCCTATTTCAATTAAGGACTTGTTGGCTGAGGTCCTGGGAGAGTTGTCGGCAAGCTGCCTTCAACTGTTAGCCCCTTTCGGGATTGCCTAAGACACAAAGAGCTGCCCACCAAAGGTCAGACCCTTTCCTAGGGCAGCCCACAGACAGCGACTGACCACAGAAGGGGTATAAAGGTCTGACCACCTCAGCCGAACTTGGGACAATTCTTCAGGGTCATTCTACTTCCAAATCTCCCTGTGAGATTGGCCAAGTCTGTTCTTGGGCCTGCACTGCAGCTCAGTTTCCTCCTCTGCCCACGCCTGCTTCCTTCCACAGGTGTTAATCCCAAGAACACTTCTTAATAAGCATCCTGCTCACTAAACTCTGTCTTGGAGTCTGCTTCTGGGGAACTCAAACTGTGACACATAGAATTGGAAGTGATCCAAGAAAATAGCCCCTAAGATGGGATTTTGGAACTAGCTCACTTGCCTGCTTGTCAATGAGGACATCACTGGTGGCAGGTGGAGCACAGGTAGGTCTCTGTCACAAAGAGGTAGGCAGTCCTATTATTGCTAAGACTTTCTCCAGGTAGTGAATTTAAATGATACACTGGTAGAAGGAATGCGTTATCTTGTGGTATGTATCAAGTATTTGAGACATATGGGAGAAATAGTAGATATAACGCCAATGGAATTTGTTTATTACCAAATTCTATTGATGCTGTGGGCAACTAACTGCCCAGTTAAAGTTACCCAAAGAGCCTCTTTCTGGGGTTCAGTTTCCTCATTTAAAAAATGAGGTTATTGATGTCTTCTTCATGTGGTGGTTGTGAGAAGCAAGAGAGATGTAAAGGGCCTAGCACAAAGCCTAATTAAGCTCAATAAATGTTAGCTCTCTTCCCTCCTCTTCCTTTGTTGAAAATAGCTGAACTTAAGAGCAACATTCAATGATTAGTTTCAGAAATATTTTAGAATGAATAAATGTTGTATGTAATTTGGACCCTTTTCACTAATCCTTAACTCTTTTTTTTAACTCTAGAAAAATCAAGTCACTCAGAAGTTTTACCCTGGAGCCAAAGTCCTTAGTGGAAATAAGTCCCCAATATATGTTCAGGATGCTCCCTGGTCTGTGTCTCTCCCAGTGGCCAAAGCCTTTGTTTCATCCGTAAGAAGTTTTTATGTTTCCTTTGCCTAGCACTACCACCAGTACCTGGAAAATTGTTAGAAATGCAAATCTTGGCCCCTCCTGAAGACCTACTTCTCAGAAATAATGGAATTGGGGCCCTGCAATCTGTGATTTAACAAGTGCTCCCTGCCCCAGGTGATTCCAATGATGCTCAAAGCCACCAGTTCCCTACAGCATGGGCTCGTCTCGGGCATAGGCTGTGCTCTTCAGCAACTGTAGGAGCCCCAGGAGCAGGTTGCCAAAGTCTGTCCAAGGGCCAGGCCTCATTGAAGTAGAACCTCCTCCAGGTCACAAAGGTATAGTCCTTGCCTCAGGGACCAGAGATTCTAGCTCTTTAAACTTACTCAACACAACCCCTGAAGCAGTGGTTCTCAAAGCACAGACCACAGTATCAGTTTCATCTGGGAATGTGTTAGAAAATGCAAACTCTCCGGCCCCACCCCAGGCCTACTGCAAGGGATTCTGATACAGACTCAAGCTTGAGAGCCAGAGGCCTAGACCTGTGCAAACTAGTTTAATGACACTGCATGACCTTAAATTGCTTTTTCAGCCTTCCCCTTCTCTGGCTACTTGTTCCTTATTTACAGAAGATAAAAACAAAAACAAAATATCCAAAAAAACACATGAAAGATGCTCTAACACCACTAGACATTAAAAAAAATTTTTTTTTAGACATTAGGGAGATTCAAATCAAAACTACAATGACTGCTGATTATTGTTGTTGTTGTTAGGTGTCATCAAGTGGGTTCTGACCCATAGTGACCCATATACAACAGACAGAAACACTGCCCAGTCCTGTGCCATCCTCACAATCATTGTTAGGGTTGAGCCCATTGTTGTAACCACTGTGTCAATCCATCTTGTTGAGGCTCTTCCTCTTTTTCACTGACCCTCTACCAAGCATGATGTCCTTCTCCAGGAACTGGCCCCTCCTGATAACATGTCCAAAGTCTGTGAGACGAAGTCTCACCATCCTTACTTCTAAGGAGCATTCTGGCTGTGCTTCTTCTAAGACAGATTTGTTTGTTCTTCTGGCAATCCATGGTATACTCAATATGCTTCACCAGCACCATAATTCAAAGGCATCAATTCTTCTGTCTTCCTCACTCATCATCCATTATTGTAATTGCTGTCAATAAGTTGAACACCTGTAAAAATTTAAATAGAGGCAAAAGTTGTATGATGGATATACATAACCGAACAACTCAGGGAATTGGTTCCTAGGTGTGGGGGTTTAGGGTCAAGGTTTCATGGGATATCCCAGTAAACTGGCCTAATAGTATATTTAGTGCTTCTGTTCTACCTCCTAGTTCATTGTGTACTGCCTGGGGTCTTCAAAGTTTGCAAGCAGCCATTTAAGGCACAACAATTGGTGTCTGTTCACCTGAAGCAACAGGGGAAGGAGAGTCAGGAATAGGAGGAAGATTTGGAATATATGGCTAATTGCCTCCACAAACAACTGCCTTTCTTGCCATGAGACCAGAAGAACTGAATAGTGCCTGGCTACCATTACAGAACATTTTGATCAAAGATTCTGTAGAAGAATCCTGATTAGGGAAAAAATGTAGAACGGAATTTCAAATTCTTATGGACTCCAGACTTTCTGGAGGCATGGGGGCCGGATGAATCCCTGAAACTATTGCCCCGAGATAATTTTGAAATCTTAAACCAAAAATGTACCCTGAAGTTTTCTTAAAACCAAACAACGGTTTAGCTTAACTGGTAAAAAATGTCTGCCTTGAGCATTATGCTCTTGTAAGAACTATCTACAAGGGATCAAAGTGACAACAGCAACTTGAAAGATTAGATAGGAACCTTAGGGGGTAGTGAGTTTATGTTAATGTGGGAGGAATAACTCAGAAAGGGAGGATGAGAATGGTTGCACAACTCGAAGAATGTAATCAATGTCACTGAATTGTACATGTAGAAACTGTTCAATTTGTGTATGTTTTGCTGTGTATATTCTCAACAACATCAACGAAATAAATAAAAATTTTAAAAAACTACAATGAGATACCATTATACACCTATTAGAGTGGCAATGATCAAAAAAGCTGAAAATACTAGGTGTTGGCGAGGTTGTGAAGAAACTGGAATCCAATTGCTGGTGGGAATGTAAAATGGTGTAACCGCTGTGGAAAAAACAGTTCAGTGGTTCCTCAAAAAGTTGAACATAGAACTACCATAAAAACCCTTTGCTGTCCAGTCGATTTTGACTCAAAACTACCGTAGGACCCAACAATTCCACTTCTAGGCAGGGGCAGATTATCCAATATGGAAGGTAAGTACCACGTTTACCTTGCTTACCAGATCATCTGTAGTGAACAATTTCACATTTTTTCACTGCATCAAAGACTCCACTTCTAGGAGTGGCTGGCATCTGTCTCTCTCCCAATCCAACAGCCCCTTCCTACAAAATCAAAGCCTTTTCAAATTTACTATCCCTGAAGGGGCAGATGACCCAGTAAGAAAGGTAAGCGTGGGCTTACTTACGCTTACTTAGTAATCTTTAGGGAACAATTTCACATGTGGTGAAATCCTTGTGAAATTGTTCACTACAGATGATCTGGTAAGCAAGGTAAGCATCGTGCTTACCTTGTCTATTGGATAATCTGCCCCTGCTCCTAGGCATAAATCCAAAAGACTTGAAAGCAGGAACACAGATACTTGATCACCAATGTTCATTGTAGCATTTTTCACAATAGCCAAAGGTGGAAACAACCTAAATATCCATTAACAGATAAATGGATAAACAAAATGTGGTATATGCACACAATGGAATAGTACTCAGCCATAAAGAGAACTGAAGTCCTGATGCATGCTTCAGCACAGATGGACCTCAAAGACATTATGCTGAGTGAAATTAAGTGAGTCACAAAAAGACAAATATTATATGATCTCACTCACATGAAATGAGAAAATATATAGAAACCAAAGTTTATTAGTGGTTACCAGGAATGGGATGAAGGGGGAAATGGGGAATTTTTGCTTAGGAGCCACTGAAGTTATGTTAATGGTGGTGGAATGATTTGGAAAAAGATAATGAGAATGGTTGTACCACTTGAAGAATGTAATCAATGTTACTGAATGGTACATGTAGAAATTGTTGAAATGGCATATGTTTTGTTATGTATATTTTCACCACAATGAATTTTTTTTAAGGAAAGCAAAAACGTACTGATGGAGAGAGTATATAAAGCCCTGGCACCTAATTAGAAGGAACTCCCTTTCCACTTTATTCTTCGGACTTACCTTTTCTGACTAATCATTCTAGTGGGACCCAAAAAAAAAAAAAAAAGCTGGTCTAAATACATTTGCATTTCATACTTACTTCTCCAGGGGCCTCTGCACCCCAGAGGGAATATTTAGAATACAATATGAACCAGCATCTTGAACAGAGATTTAAATGAGTTTCATTACAGCCACAGGCTTAGTGTGTGTTTTGCAACTCTGATTTCAATTCCAGTTGTGAAGACTCAGGAAAGGCAAACATTTCAGAAAATAAATAAAGAAGATAAAGGGCGAGTGGTGGGGAGATACACTCCCCAACTGGCAGATAAGGCCAGAGGGCTAAATTAGTCAGGCAGTTTTATAGCATAGAGAACAGGAACGCCAGTTCTTTGGCATAATTAAGCTCTGGAGCCCCGGCTGGGGAAGGAGGGAACTGGGCAGGGTGGGCTGAGGGCTGGATAGGAGAAACTCGGGCGAGAGGGAGCTCGGTGGAGGAAGCCCAGAGGGGGATATCAGGGCCAGGGCTCAGGCCTAAGGGCAGGTGGTGTGGACTAATAGACTTCCTTCCCAGCCAGAGATGGCTCACTGGGAGATGGGCAAAGGCAGCCCTGGAAATGGAGGCCAAAGACTTCCTGGGAGAGGAATGGGCACTCACCCCAGGTACCTGCCAGTCCCAGGAAGGTGACAGGAACCAAGTGTTAAATGAACCTCCTTCTTCTCTGTCCAGTGCCCCCACCCCTTCCCGACACCCCAGGAGGCCTGTGCACAGTGCCTTCCCTTTTCCCAGCTAGCAGGAACACTGTGCAGTGGCCAAGCTGAGCAACAGGGGCTCCACACCACTTTCCCCCAGCTCAATGCCAGGGGAAAGACCTTCCTCCAGAAAGCCCCTCTCCTTCTGGTTTGTGTTGGTTTTTAAATTCCTAGAGTCTTATCGGGCCGAAGTGTACCTGCCCCGGGACCTGTGTCTTGGCTCAGCACAGAGCACGTGCTCAGTGATGGTCTGTTTTCCTGCCTTAACAAATCTGGGCAGACTGTCTCCTGGCTCCTACCTGACAAGGAGCCTAGGGCATCTCAGAGAGAAGGACTCGGAGGCTCCAACTACTTCAAGAGAGGGCAAGGGGGCAGCTATGGCTGGGCTAGGGGAGAGGCGGCTCCAGACCAGGCAGGAGTGTGCTGTTAATCTCACCAAAAGCTGGGAGCCTATGGTACACCGTATTTCTCCCTGGGAAGAAAGCACTTGTTTAACCTATGCTCAAAGGGCTATATGTGTAATCAGTGCCAGGTGTGCATGTGTGTGTGTGTTGGGGCACACTAAAATGGTATGATACAAGGATCATATGTATGCATTTGTGAAAAGTCATCAGATGGTACACTTAAGATTTGTGCATTTCAGTGCAGGAAAATTTTCCCTAAAAACAAGAAATGTAAACAAATATTGAACTCTACATACGCTGAAGTGTTTCAAGGGAAGTGTCCCAATGTCTGCAAGTTATTTTGAAATGCAGCAAAAAAATAAGAATAATAATAAGATGGATTGATGGATGAACAGAAGAATGGATAAATATATGATAAGGCAAATATAATAAAATGTAAAATTTAGAATCCAAGTAGTGTGTATAATGATGTTCACTTTACAATTCTTTCAATTTTTTTAAGTTTGAAAATTTTTCATAATGAAAAGTTGGGGGGAAATAATATTGTAGAGGGTGCAGAAATTAGTGCCGTTCTTAAAGGCTCTAAGCAACGCAGGGGTGTGAGACCCTGTCATATCTATATTTAATTCACCAATCTGAGCCCTGGAGGGGGTGGACAGGTCTTGGAAAATGACAGAAGACTACTGTAAACTCAACCAAGTAGCAGACCAATGTCAGTCACTGTACTGGATATGATATATTTGCTAGAGCAGATTAACATAACCTCAGGTACAAAATACGCAGCCATTAATTTGGTGAATGCATTCTTTCACATTCCATTCAAGATAGAGGAACATCACATTCCATTCAAGACAGAGGAACAGAAAAAGTTCAGAGTTCCATAGAATGGACAATAATATACATCTGCAATTTTAATACAGGGCTATGTTAACTCTTTTGCCCTCTGTCATAATATAGTCTGAAGAGATCTGGATATGCCACAGAACATCATATTGATCCACTATATCAAAGAAATCATGCTAATCTGGCTGGATGAGTAAGCAATGACTAGCACATTGGTGGTCCTGGGAATACACATTTACTTCACAATATGGGAGATAAAGTCTGAGGATTCTGGAGCCTGGCATATCAATACATTTTTTTAGGTGTTCATTTGCTAAGGGGGTGCCAACCAATCCCGTCCAAGGTAAAAGACAAACTATTGCACATTGCACCTCTTACCACAAAGAAGGAAGCACCACGTTTGGTAAGGCTCTTCAGGGTCTGGACTCAGCATATTCTTCACTTGGGAATACAGCTCTGACCCACGTACTAGATGACATGTATGACTGACAGCTTTAAATGGGGTCCAAAACACAAAAGCCCTCTGTAACAGGTCTACACTGTAATGCAAGCAGCCCCACTGCTTGGGCCACATGACCAGAATATAGAATTAAAGGCAGTAGTGGTGGGGAAAGATGCTATGTGGAGTTTACTGCAAACACTATGGGATAATTACAATGTAGACCCCTGGGGTTTTGGAGCAAGGCAATGACATCTGCATTGAAGAATTACATGCCTTTGAAAAACTCCCAGCATGCTAGTGGATCCTGGTAGAAATGGAGCAACCTGACCATGGGACATCAAATGACCATGTGGCCAGAACTAGTCATCATGAGCTGAGTTCTGGCAGCCCCAGCTCATCCAATGGGCCCAACAATAAACTATCATAAGGGAGCGATACATCCAGGATCAAGCACACATAGGACCAAAGGATACAACTAAGCTACATGAGCAGGTGGCGTATCCCCATGTCATTCACCACTATTTCACCAGCATCTCTCCCTAAGCTCACACTTATGATATATGGGAGCATCCCTTATAACCAGCTGGTAAAAGAGGAAAAAGCCTGAGCTTGGTTCATGGATGGATTGTCATGGTATGTGGGCGTAAGCAAAAAATGAGAGGCAGCTGCATTACAGCCCCCTTATGGATGGTCCTGAAAGAGTGATAAGGGATAACTCTGAAGGGCCATTTTGGTTGAGGCTGACATCGGGCCTGCATTAAGCTCAACTTCTCTCTTGCTTACTCTGGATTCCTTCCTCTCCCTTCCGTAGATTATGATACAAAGTTTATTTCTTATTAACATCCTGCTCACTAATACCATCTCAGAGTCTGCTTCCTACTGCAACAATGCCCTTTTTCTTTTACTTCTTAATTTGTAAGATCTCTTTTCGTATTAGGAATATTAACCGTTTGTCATATATGTTACACATATTTTCCCCTAGTCTGTCTTTTATCTTTTAACTTTGCTTACAATGTCTCTTGCAAAACAAATTGCTATTATTTTTATTTGGCAACCAGGTCTGTTATTCTTTCTCTAACCAGTTGCCGTCAAGTCGAATCCAACACGTGGTGACACCACGTGTATCCGAACAGAACTATATACTACATAGGTCTTCAGTGACTGATTTTTCAGACACAGATCGCCAGGCCTATCTTTCAAGATGCCTCTGGGTAGACTTGAATCTTCAAACTTTCAGTTAACAGTCAAGCACATTAACTGTTTGCACCATTCATGGACTCCAATCTTTCCCTACAACTACGAAAAGGTAATGGGTTTGAGGTACACACATTTACCTGAAAGGAAAACTATGATACATTGTTAATAGATAAAAGCGAATTGCAGAATAATACATAGAGCAGTGTTTCTCACTAAACTCCTGCCTTGAAGACTCAGATTCAGTAAATCTAGGGTGGGGCCCAGGAATTTGTATTTGAACAAACACTCAAGGTGATTCTATGACCACATAAGTTTAGGCGTAAAATACCACTTCATGTTTGTAAAGAAAATAAGGGAAGGAGGAACTCTCTATTCATGCTTCTGTGTGTGTCTGCATGCATATGCGTGTATGTGCATTTGTACAGACTGCATGCAGGGAAAAGAAGTGTGCAAGGAGACACATCAGATTAGTATTGGTTACTCCAGGTGGATGGGACTAAAAGATATGAGTAGATTATATTTTTGTTTATATAATTTTAATAATCTTATTATAATGGGCATGGATTACTTATGACTTTTTAAAAAATCCAGTAAATTTTAATCCATTTTCAAATTGCCTTTTTCTTTTAAGAAAACAAGATGAAGAAGAAAAAGAAGCATCCAGGAGAGCCGTCCTAATTCTTGGATAAGCCTTCTCTGCCAGCTCCACCACAGCATCAGGAGTTTCCCCACATTACAGCATTCAAACCTGGCCTCTAGTGGATGAGGTTTACACCTATGTGACCATGAAACAGTTAACACAGTTTCTATGTTGTTAAAAATTTGGTTCACACCAAAAATAGTTTATACAGGTTGTATAACAGCTGCTGTTGCAATTATGGCTAATGGAAGGTTTTGATTCACACCAAAAACACTTACATGTGTTTTGAGTGGCTAAAACTTCTGGTTTCCTAGGAACTAACTACACAAGTCTCCCCTGGGGACTCTGAAATCATCTTTCTTACTTCTGCCTGGTTCACTGCCTTGGAAACATCCAAAACAGATTGCTGATCTGCTTCTAGGCACTGGGCTTTTGAGACTTGCTTGTCCCTTTTACTTAGAAAAAATGTTTTTCTGTTATACAAGTAATTACATGCTCACTGTAGAAAATTTGAAAACAACAGAAAAGTATAAAAAGAAACAAGAAGAATCACTCATAACCCTACCATTCAGAGGCAACAACTGTTAATCCTTTGGCATATTAACTCTCAATTTTCTCCATGCACTTTTTTACATAGTTGAGCTCATCCTGGGTATATAATTTTGTATACTGCGTTTTTCGTGAAATATGATAAAATAAGCAATTTCTGAGAAATAAACCATGTTTTTATATGATTCCGTTACATACAGATGCACTCTGATTTTCTTAACTATTCCCTTTTATTCACCTTTTCAGTTGTTTCCATTGTTTTGCTATTTTAAGCAATATTGCAGCTTATATCTTTGGGAATAAAACTTCACCTGAATTTGAAACCACTGTCCATTTCTAATGTCAATGATGGTGTTTGTTAACAGTTGTGCTCCAGTAAGGTGCTTATAACTTTTCACTTTGTAAACATCACAAGGGATTTGAAGATGCCATAAATCCACCAACTAAGAAGCAGCTCATCTGCAAATAAGGTACAAGGAAACATGAAATCATAACTCCGATGATAGAAATGATAAGCATGTTACCCTAAAACTCAAATATACTGAAACTTCCAGAGCAGTTATATTTATCCTTTATATTTAGCCAAAACTCAGATACAGGGGTTTGGATTTCAACACATATTTTAGGAGGACACAATTCAATCCATAACAGTAACCTGTGTGAGTCTCAGTTGCAAAATGGGAATGTCAATGCCAAACATTTCAACATGACAGTGCTGTTGCAAGACTCAAAATCAACTTGAAGTAGTGCGTATGAAAGCATTTTGGAAATCAAAGGAAGGAAGGCTACCTGTGTTGTGTTAAGGAGTGAGGCAGGGTAGCATGGTATTTAAGGCCCCCCTCACTGGGTTGCTGCAAGAATAAAAGGTGATGTATGTAAACAAGGTACCTGGGACATAGTAACCTTTCCAGAAATGAAAGCAGGCATGATTCTTCTTTTGTAAGTGAAAGGGTCCAGGAAGCTAAGGATGGTGGGACTATATGGGAGCTGGCAATATGGACCAGATATCTTTTACAATGACCACAGGACCCCTGATGTTACAGTGGGCAATTTTTAATCCTTTAGTCTAGTATCATGTTTAAACAGCATCAGACCCACACACAGTCTCTATGGCCAATTGCTGCCCTCACTGGGCTTGAGAGTGGCCCCTCTATCTCTGTGTATCAGTATATACATACATGTTTGCACATATATTTGTGTATGTTTCTGTGTATATATGTGTGTGTGTGTGCATGAATGTATGTGAGTGCATGTGTGTGCGACTATGTGGCAGGGTCTGTTTAGAGAAGGCCAGACAACAGTTTCTATGGCTGGCCATTGGGCATGAGGATGACCCCAGTTGAAGTGCATGTGTCTTTGTGGTTTGTCTACGTGTTTATGTGTATGTCTATATGTGCATGCATATGTGTATATATATGCATGTGCTGTACATGTGTGTTAGTGTACATTTGTGTGTATATTGTACAATTGTGTATTGTATACATGTAGAGTGTGCATTTGTGAATGTTTATGTGTATATTTCCATATGTTTATGTTTGCATGCATTATGTATGTATACTTGTGTATGTCTGTGTTTCTCGATCAGGGCTGGCCACCTTAACTGATTAGAGTGGAGAGCCTGGACTTGCCACATCCCTGGTTAGAGCAGGCTGCAGTCCTGTTAGCACCTACCTGGCTGCTAAGTAGGTGGTGGAGCATTGGGATGGAGGCCAGGTGTGACTAGGTAGTAATCCTCACTGAGGGAGGAAGGTCTCACTGGGGCAGTGCTGAGTGTGAGGCAGAGGGCAAGGAGCAGGGAATTTGGAGGTCAGGAGGTGTGAATAGAAAATGGGAAAGTTACAAGTTAGTGAGGGCCCGGTGTGCAGGAACAGGCCTTGCTCTTGGGCCTTCCACTGATGAATGTGGGAAGAATGAGAGGAGCAGCAGATCACCAAGGGCTCAAAAAAGACAAGAGTTAGCAAGAGTCAGGTCTGCAGCATTTTCCAATTTTCACAGAGTTCTCTCAAAAAGTAGAATCCTGGGAGTTGGAACACAATGTTAATGAGGATGGATTTGACACTTTATAGCTCAAAAGTCCACATTTCCCTTCCTTGGGATGTTTTGCAGAGGTGTGAAATCATCTTTTCTGGAAAACAAATTCGACCTGAAGAGTGACTGGCAAAAACAATCAGTGGCAATTGTTTAACATAGGAGCTCCTAAGGCAGCAAAAACAGTTGGGGCAAACAACAAAGCTAACCAAAAACTTAAAAAAAAAAACTAAAAGAATAATATAGGAGGTTTTGAAAAAATGACATTCCTGGGGGTCTAGAAGACCAGGCACATGTGTGGGTCTGTGTGCACGCCCAGGGCTGTGTATATGCCAAAGAAAGATTTGAGAAGGCCCTAAGCTCTCACTTCTGGTTGACCTTGAGGCTCTGTGTAAATAGGGCATGAAGACTAAGACATAGCTGTCAATTGCCTGGTTGAGTTTTTAAGGCATACCCCTATACGCACATAGAGCTCTTTGGCAAAGACTGGCAGACTTATTGGTTTCAGGCATTTAAGGGAATATCTGTCCAATCATTTTGTGACCACTATGCTAACTGAGCAGCTTCAGTGGCTTCACATGACAAAGAATACAGACTTTACAGAATTAGTTCAGAAAAATTACTAAAACAAACAAACAAAAAGCAGCAACAACAACAGAAACAACAAATCCTGAGGGGGGGGATCTGATTTTCAGAGTTGCCACATTGTATTATTTAAAATGTCCAGTTTTCAACATAATATTATGAGTCATGAAAAAAAGAAAAACGAAGCCACAGAACCAAAAAAAAGCATGGCCCATACACAGGAAAAGAAAAATCAGTCCATAGAAACTGTCCCTGAGGAAGCTCAGGTGTTTACTTTACTAGACAAAGATTTTAAATTAGCTAATTCAAGTATGTTCAAAGAACTAAAGGAAACCTTGTCTAAAGGAGTAAAGTATGAGATTGATGCCTCACCACTACAGAATATCAATAAAGAGATAGAAACTTTAAAAAAGAACCAAATAAACAAAAGTTAATTGAGAGGCTCAAAGCAGATGTAAGCAGGCAGAAGAATCAGCAAACTTGAAGATGGGTTGATTGAGATTATCCAGCCTGAGAATCATGAAGAAAAAAGGCGGAAGAAAAATGGCCAGTGCCTCAGAAAAATGTGGGAAACCATCAAGCATACCTGTATGCTGAGTAATCTGTAAGCTGAGCAAATAATCCGAGAAGCTGGACTATGTGAAAAAGAATGGGGCATCAGGATTTGAGGAAGACTCATTAACAACCTACAATATGCAGATGACACAATCTTGCTTGCTGAAGCACTTAGGGATGAAGATCCAAGACCACAGCCTTCAGTATGGATTACATCTCAACATAAAGAAAATAAAAGTCCTCACAACTGGACCAATAAACAACATGATGATAAACAGAGAAAATACTGAAGTTGTTAAAGACTTCATTTTACTTGGATTCACAATCAATGCCCATGGAAGCAGTAGTCAAGAAATCAAATGACTTATTGCATTGAGAAAATCTGTTGCAAAAGATCTCTTTAAAGTGTTAAAAAGCAAAGATGTCACTTTGAGGACTAAAGTGTGCCTGACCCAAGCTGTGGTATTTTTCAATTGCCTCATATGCATGCAAAAGCTGGAAAATGAATAAGGAAGACCAAAGAATTGACAGCTTTGAATAATGGTGTTGATGAAGAATATTGAATTTACCATGAACTGCCATAAGAATGAACAAATCTGTCTTGGAAGAAGAACAGCTGGAGTGCTCCTTGGAAGTGAGGATGGCGAGACTTCATCTCATGTACTTTGGACATGTTATCAGGAAAGACCAATCCCTGGAGAAAGACATCATGCTTAGTAAATTAGAGGGTCATTGAAAAAGAGGAAGACCCTCAACAAGATGGACTGACACAGTGGCTGCAATGATGGGCTCGAGCATAACAACGATTGTGATGATGGCACAGGATTGGGCAGTATTTCGTTCTGTTGTACATAGGGTCACTATGAGTTGGAACTAACTTGATGATCAGGCACCTAACAACAACCAGGCATGCTAAAATATGCATAATGGGAGTCCCAGAAGAAAAGGAGGAACAGAAAAAAATATGAAAAAATAATGAATGAAAACTTTCCAAATACTATGAAAAGCTTTAATCTACACGTCCAAGAAGTTCAACAAACTCCAAGCGTGATTAACTAAAAGATTCCGCACTTGGGCCCCTCACAATCAATCTCTTGAGAGAAAAAGACAAAGAAAGAATCTTGAAAGTATCAAGAGAAAAGCAACTTCTCACGTATAATCGATTCTCAATAAGACTAACAGCAGATTTCTCATCAGGAACTATGGATACCAGAAGATAGGGGGATGACATATTTAGAGTTCTGAAAGAAAAATATTGTCAACAAAAATTTGTATATCCAGCAAACCTATCCTTCAAAAATGAAGAATAAATTAAGACACTTTCAGATAAACAAAAACAGAATTCTTCACTAGGAGATCTGCCCTACAAGAAATACCAGAGGGAATTGTTCAGGCTAAAAAGAAAGGACACTAGAAAGTAACTTGAATCCACATAAAGAAATAAAAAGCAACAGTAAAGATAACTATATAGATAAATATAAAAGTCATTGTAAATATATCTTTTGTTTGTAATTTTCTTTTCTTCGATCTGATTTAAAGGATATCTGCATAAACCAACAATTATAAATCTTTGTAATTTGTATAAATCTGATGTAATTTGTATGACAATAATAGTACACAGCAGAGAGAGGGGGGAATGGCACAATATAGGAGTAATGTCTTCGTAATGATTGTAATTAAACTGGTATTATTCCAAACAAGATGTTATAAATTAAGATGTTGATTTTAATCCCCAGGGCAAAGGACACCATCAAGAAAGTGAAAAGACAACCCACTTTCCTGGAAAATTGGAGAATATTTTTGCAAATCATATGTGTTAGTCATCTAGTGCTGCCATAACAGAAATACCACAAGTGGATGGCTTTAACAAAGAGAAATGTATTTCCTGACAGTAAAAAAAAACAGTAAAGTAGGCTAAAAAGTCCAAATTCAAGGCATCAGCTCCAGGGGAAGGCTTTCTCTCTCTGTTGGCTCTGGAAGAAGGTCCTTGTCCTCAGTCTTCCCATGGTTGAGGAGCTTCTCAGGCTCAGGGACCTCAAGTCCAAAGGACGTACTCTGCTCCTGGTGCTGCTTTCTTGGTGGTATAAGGTCCCCAACTCTCTGCTTGCTTCCCTTTTCTTTTATCTCTTGAGAGATAAAAGGTGGTACAGGCCACACCCCAGGGAAACTCCCTTTACCTTGGATCAGGGAGGTGACCTGAGTAAGGGTGGTGTTACAATGCCGCCCTAATCCTATCAACATAAAATTACAATCACAAAATGGAGGACAACCACACATGCCCTAACCAAGTTGATACACACAGTTTGGGGGGGACATAATTCACTCCATGATGTATATTTGATAAAGTTCTAATATCCAGTATATATAAAGAACTCTTACAACTCAACAATTAAAGGACAAATAACACAACTTAAAAATGTGAAAAGTATTTAAATAGAAATTTCTCCAAAAATGTATACACAAATGGCCAATAAGCATATGAAAAGATACTCAATATCATTAGTCATCAGGGAAATGCAAATCATAACCACAGTGAGATACCACTTCACACCCACCAGGATAGCTATAATGAAAAGGACAGACAATAAGAAGCGTTGGCTAGGATGTGGAGAAATTGGAACCCTCATACACAGCTGGTAGGAATGTAAAATGGTGCAGCCACTTGTACAACAATTTGGCAGTTCTTCAAAAAGTTAAACATAGAGTTAACGTATGACCCAGCAATTCCACTCTTAGGTATGTGTACTCAAGAAAAATGAAAACATATGTCCACACAAAAATGTTACACAAATGTTCATAGCAGTGTTATTCATAATAAGCAAAAAGTGGAAGCAACTCAAATATCCATCCACCAACAAATGAATAAACAAACATGGTACATCCGTGCATTGGGATATTACTCAGCCATAAAAGGAATAAAGTACTGATACATGTGACAACAATAATGAATCTTCAACACATTATGCTAAATTAAAGAAGCCAGCCTCCTGGCCCTGCCATTTATCAGCTAAAGGATCATTGGCCCCACTTTGTCAGCGGGGTTGAGGCCCAGGAAACAATGACTTGCCCAGAGTTAGCTGTGTACTATGGAGCAGAGAGTGCCAGGATTCAGCTGAGTTCAGGCTTAGCTAGGACTTGGATCTCAGTTCTCTGCCAGCTGCTTGGGAAAACAGATGTTTTCAAAAAGTTCAGCTACAAACGGTCCCTAGATGAGGAACTCTATGGGAAACTAGAGGAAACTCTTAGGCCAAAATGTATCAGAACAAAGGGAAGAAAAGTACGTGTGTTGTGTAGCAGGAAGAAGCCTCAATAATTGAGAGACCTAAGTTCTAGTCCAGCCAAGTTAACTCAGAAGAACCACTGTACTTTTCTGGGCCTACTTCAACATAGGTAAACGAAACAGACTGAATGCATTAGATTCATTTTTTCCCTTCAACATTTTTCAAGGAACTTTAAGGTATAGTGGTACATCAGGAATTCATAATCTTTTATTTGACTTAAATTTTTAACAGTTAAGCACTGGTGGCACAGAGGTTAAGAGCTTGACTGCTGACCAAAAGGTCAGCAGTTCAAATCCACCAGCCACACCTTGGAAACCCTATGGAGCAGTTGTACTCTGTTCTATACGGTCGCTGTGAATCGGAATCAACTCAACGGCAATGGGTTTGGTTTTTTTTTTTAAATTTATTTTAAAAGTTCTAATCAAATCATGTGCACACTTATGTGTGTGATATGCCAAAAGTGTTAGAGGCCACTGATGTATTAAATTCTGCTGCCAGGTTAGCTCATTTGGGGGAAGATCTTTGAAAAAGACTCTTTTCTTATTAGCTTAAATAAAGAGGGTAAGCTGTTTAAATGAGCTAGTCACTAAGCCTGGATTCAAGGAGAGGGAACATAGCCTCTGCCGCTCAATGAGAGGAATGTGAAAGAACTTACATACATGTTTTTAAACCACTACAATTTTGTAACTACTTATCTGTATGAATCAGTATTTTCTCAAAATTGTGAAACCAAAAAGCAAACCCATTGCTGCTGAGTCGATTCTGACTCATAGTGACCCTATAGGACAGAGTAGAACTCTCCCATAGGGTTTCCAAGGCTGTAAATCTTTATGGAAGCAGACTGCCAAATATTTCTCCTGCAGAGAGGCTGGTGGGTTTGAACCACCAAACTTTTGGGTAGCAGCTGAGCACTTAAAATGACTGTGCTACCAGGGCTCCCTGTGCAACCAAATACAATAGTAAATTTGATCCTGCACCTGAAAAAAAAAAAAAGAACCATGGCAATAAAGCAATTTCACCAATGAGAAGAGGTATCTCATAAATAAAATATTAATGAAGTGAATCCAAAGTATTAAAAACCTTTATATCATAACCCAGGAAGTTTTATACAAGACATTTGGGATAGTAAACACAGAATCTAGTTATGTTAACAGTGGTAATCTCTAGATGGTGAGAACATATAATTTTATTTTCTTATTTTTGCCTTTATTTCCTCATTTTTCTCTAATGGATAGTGTGTGAGGGCACTCTAAAACTGAGGTGCTTGGCATGATTTAAAAATGATTGACCTAGTTCTGAATCAAAGTTCCATTTTTTGAATTAAACTTTAGCCCTATCATAAATCCTCCTTTCTGCCTTCCTAAGAAACTGTGGCATGCAAGTTCTTGTGAAACTTTACCCTCAGCAAACCATGGAATGAGAGAAAATGTGGTTTGTGAAGAAATGTTTGTCAGTAAATGTTTGTCAAGTTGGTCCCAGGAGAATGCTTGCTCAAGCATTCCACAGAAAGAATATATAGGTAAATATGTAGAAAACTGTTTGCTAGGTTGACTCCAGAAAGTCTGTGTTAGAAAATAGGTCAGCTAATCTTGAAAGATTTTAATGTGCTATTGTCTTGTATCTATATGTAAACCCAAGTCCCTATGATTGTGACCATGTACTTATTCTCCACTTTTCTGTATAAAAGCTCACCTCTTTCTCAAAAGGTTGGAGCACTTGGCAATTTTGCTTAAGTGTTGCCCAATTCAAATTGTTCTATTCCTTCAATAAAACTCCTTTTCTTTCATTTTAACAGAATCAGAGATTTTTCTCTTTGACGATAGGTACTGCTTCTGTAATAACAAAAGTTTATAAAACTAAAAAGAAAAAAGGCAATGGGGGAGAAAATATTTGCAACATATAACATAGTTAAAGGGATAATATCCCAAATACACAAAGAACTTTTTAAAATTGAGGAATAAAAGACCAAAAATTTGATATAAAATTTTTTAGAAGACATTGATAAAAGGAGATACTAAAATGATACTTAAACATATTGAAAAGTTTCAACTTTACTCATAAGAGAAATGCATATTAGAACTACATTGAGATGCCATTTCTTATACATCAGATGGTCAAAAATTCGAAAGCTGGACAATTTGCTCTGTTAGTGATTCTGTAGAGAAACAGGCACTTTCACTGTTTGCTGATGGAAATACAAATTGGTACAAAGTGTCGATATCTAAAAAAAACTACGTATGCATTTACTCTTTGACCCAGAAATACTCCTAGGAATTTTTCCTGAAGATACATCTACAACAATATAAAAATACTATTAATTGCAGCATTACTTGTAATTGCAAAATACTGGGAACAACCTAAATGTCCAGTAATAGTAGAGTAGGTATATATTACAATGGAGTGCTATTAAAGTTGTACAAAATAATGAGGAAGATCTCTATGAAGTGATATGGAGTAATTTCCAGAAGTTATTTTTATTTATTTATTGTACTTTAGCTGAAAGTTTACAGAACAAACTAGTTTCTCATCAGTTAGTACACGCATTGTTCTATGACATTGCTTAACAACCCCACGACATGTCAGCACTCTCCCTTCTCAACCCTGGGTTCCCTATTGTCAGCTTTCCTGTTCCTTCCTGCCTTCCAGTCCCTGCCCAAGTCTTGTTTTGTTCCATGGGCCTGTTCAATCTTTGGCTGAAGTGTGAACCTCAGGAGTGACCTCATTACTGAGCTGAAAGGGTGTCCAGGGGCCATACTGTCAGGGTTGCTCCAGTCTCTGTCAGGCCAGCAAGTCTGGTCTTCCTTTTTGAGTTAGAATTTTGTTCTACATTTTTCTCCAGCTCTGTCCGGGACCCTCTATTGTGATCCCTGTCAGAGCAGTCAGTGGTGGTAGCTGGGCACCATCTAGTTGTATTGGACTCAGTCTGGTGGGGGCCGTGGTAGATGTGGTCCCTTAGTCCTTTGGACTAATCTTTCCCTTGTATCTTTATTTTCTTCATTCTTCCTTGCTCCCGAAGGGGTGAGAGCAGTGGTGTATCCTAGATGGCCACTCTCAGGCTTTTAAGGCCCCAGATGCTACTCACCAAAGTAGAACATAGAACATTTCTTTATAAACTATGTTATGCCAATTGAGATAGATGTTCCCTAAGACTATGGCCCCCACAGCCCTCAGTCCAGCAACTCGGTCCCTCAGGGAGTTTGGATGTGTCTGTGGACCTTCCATGAGCTTGCCTTGTGCTGGCTTCCCCAGTATTGTGTACTGTCTTACCCTTCACCAAAGTTACCTCTTATCTATTGTCTATTAATTGTTTTTCCATCCCCACCCCTCCCCTCCAGAAGTTATTTTTAAATGAAGAAAGAAAAATGCAAAAGAGAGTGTATAGTATGCTGCCCTTGTGTAAGAAAAAAGAAAAATTAAGAAAGCATGCATATATGTCTAGTCTTACAAAAACATTAAAAAAAAGGAAGGATAAATTATGAAACATGACTTTGGTTACTTACAAAGATGGAGGGAGTGTGAGGAATGGGACAGAAGACATACAAAAAGGAGGGACACTTCTCTAAGTATATCTTTTAATAACATCTTGACTTCTGGAAGAGAAAAATAACATTAAATCAACAAGGATGGCAAGGCGGAAAAACTAAAAATGAAAGCAAATTGAAATAAATAAGCCCTTTGTATTTCAAATGAATACGATGACCACAATGAAGGAGAAAAATAGAAGAAAGAACTAATACAATTAACTTATGAACTCAGTATTTGACTATATTTCCTCAGTCTTGAGAGGTTTGGGGGTGGGGAGATCTGCAAACAAATTCTGAACTCTTTTTAGTGGTTTTTTTTGAAGTGATGTGGGTGGAACGATTCTAAAATTATACATACATTTTTAAGGAACTAAGCAAATAAATAAGTGTGTTGATGTTGTAGGAGCCAGGGTTCTCACTGACAAAGAAGGGAAATCACAAATGTGGAATGGGAAAAAAAAAAAAAGAACCTTGTGGAGACAGATTGAAATTGGAGATAACCAGTGTGAACTGAGGCTTTCTAAAACAGGTTTATGCATAACTGTATGTGCATATTTATGTATTTATGAATGTATATGTTATGTGTGTATGGAGATGCAAATTGGTACAAATCTGGCGATATCTACATATGTGTGCGTATGTGTACATATATGTATATATGCATCAAATATTTCCTACCACTAACCATTGAAAGAGTTGAGAAACAAAGACACCCCAGTTGCAATGCACACAACTAGCTCAAGTTCTGATCTCTAATATCATTCGCCATTAAAAGGAACAAGGGATATTTGGAGAAATGGTTGATTCAGGGCTGCTGCAGGGAATATATAAGATGCATGTGGATTACCTCATTATGTGCCAGAAAGAAAGTAATAAATGATTTTTTTTCCCTGAACTATTTGAGAGTTGCGTACATTGTGACCCTTTACCCCCAAATACTTCAGTGTGTATTTCACAAGAAAAGGAATATTTGCCGACATAATCACAGTAGTTATAAACTTCGGTTAATTTAACGTTGGTACAGTACTTTAACATCTGTATGCTAAATTCCAGTTTTGAAAATTAATGCAACAATGTCCTTTATAAGCATATTTTCCCTCCTGTACAAGATCGAGTCTAAAATCAGGTATTGTATTTAGTTGTCATTTCTCTTTAGCCTCCTCTAAACTGACGTGTTTCCATAGTGTTTCTTTCTTTCTTTCCTTTTTTTAATAACATTGACATTTTTGAAGAATACAGCCTCTCCCTTCTCACTTTTTAAAACCCTCATTTACGGTTTGTCTGATATTTCTTTATGATTAGATTCAGATTATGCATTGCTGGCTGCAGTACTACATAAATGAATGCTACATGAATTCAGAGTATAGCATCTGAGGCACGTAATGCCCCTCACTGATGATGTTAATTTTGATTACCTAATCTAAGTATTGTCTGATTTCTCCACTATTTCGTTATTATTTTTTCCTTGCAGCTGGTAAGCATTAGGTAGAGAAACACTTTAAGATAATGCAAATGTCCTGCTCCTCTTGAAAAATTTCCCCTAGATTTAGCATCCACTGATGATTCTTGAGGCGCTGTGGTGGCACAGTGGTTAAAGCACTTGGCTGCTAACTGAAAGGTCCGCAGTTGGGATCCACCACCTGCTCCTTGGGAGAAAGATGTGGCAGTCTGCTTCTGTGAAGATTACAGCCTTGGAAACCTTATGGGCCAGTTCTGCTCTGTCCTATAGGGTCACTGTGAGTCGGAATCAACTAAACTGCAGTGGGCTTGTGTGTTAGTCATCTAGTGCTGCCATAACAGAAATACCATAAGTGGATAGCTTTAAACAAAGAGAAATTAATTTTCTCACAGTCTAGTAGGTTACTAGTCCAAATTCAGGGTGTCATCTCCCTGGGAAGATTTTTTCTCTTTATCAACTCTGGAAGAAGGTCTTTGTCTTCAGTCTTCCCGTAGTCAAGGAGCTTCTCGGGTGCAGAGATCCTGGGTCCAAAGGACCCACTCTGCTCCTGGTGCTGCTTTCTAGGTGGTATGAGGTCCCCAACCCTCTGCTTGGTTCTCTTTCCTTTCATCTCTTGAGAGATAAAAGGTAGTGCAAGTCAAAAGAGTAAAAAGTCTACCTACAGACTGGGAAAAAGTTTTTAGCTATGACATTTCTGATCAGCATCTGATCTCTAAAATCTACATGATACTGGAAAAACTCAATTGCAAAAAGACAAATAGCCCAATTAAAAAATGGGCAAAAGGATATGAACAGGCACTTCACCAAAGAAGACATTCAGGTAGCTAACAGATATATAAGGAAATGTTCACAATCCTTAGCCATTAGAAAAATGGAAATCAAAACTACAATGAGATTCCATCTCACTCTAACAACGTTGGCATTAATCCAAAAAACACAAAATAAGAAATGTTGGAAAGGTCGTGGAGAGGCTGGAACACTTCTACACTGCTGGTGGGAATGCAAAATGGTACAATCACTTTGGAAATCGATTTGGGGCTTCCTTAAAAACTTAAAAATAGAACTACCATACAATCTAGCAATCCCACTCCTTGGAATATATCCTACAGAAATAAGAGTCTTTACACGAACACATATATGCACACCCATGTTCATTGCAGCACTGTTTACAACAGCAAAAAGATGGAAGCAACCAAGGTGTCCATCAATGGATGAATGGATAAATAAATTATGGCATATTCACACAATGCAATACTATGCATCGATAAAGAACAATGATGAATCTGTGAAACATTTCATAACATGAAGGAATCTGGAAGGCATTATGCTGAGTGAAATTAGTCAAGTGCAGAAGGACAAATATTGCATGAGACCACTATTATAAGACCTCGAAAAATAGTTTAAACAGAGAAGAGAATATTCTTTGATGGTTATGAGGGTGGGGAGGGAGGGAGGGAGAGGCGTTTTCACTAATTAGATAGTAGATAAGAACTATTTTAGGTGAAGGGAAGGACAACACACAATACAGGAGAGGTCAGCACAACTGGACTAAACCAAAAGCAAAGAAGTTTCCTGAATAAACTGAATGCTTCAAAGGCCAGCATAGCAGGGGTGGGGGTTTGGGGACCATAGGTTCAAGGGACATCTAAGTCAGTTGGCATAATAAAATCTATTAAGAAAACTTTCTAAATCTTACCAGAGATGTAAAACACTTATACAAAGAAAATTACAGTACACTTCTGCAAGAAACCAAAAGAGACTTACATAAGTGGAAGAACATACCTTGCTCATGGATAGGAAGACTTAACATTATAAAAATGTCTATTCTACCAAAAGCGATCTATACATTTAATGCAATTCCGATCCAAATCCCAAGGACATTCTTTAATGAGATGGAGAAACAAATCACCAATTTCATATGGAAGGGGAAGAGGCCCTGGATAACTAAGGCATTACTGAAAAAGAAGAACAAAGTGGGAGGCCTTACTTTACCTGATTTTAGAACCTATCATACCGCCACAGTAGTCAAAACAGCCTGGTATTTGTACAACAACAGATACATGGACCGATGGAACAGAATTGAGAATCCAGACATAAATCCATCCACATATGAGCAGTTGATATTTGACAAAGGCCCCAAATCAGTTAAATGGGGAAAAGACAGTCTTTTTAACAAATGGTGCTGGCATAACTGGATATCCACCTGCAAAAAAATGAAACAAGACCCATACCTCACTCCATGCACAAAAACTAACTCAAAATGGATCAAAGATCTAAATATAAAATCTAAAATGATAAAGATCATGGAAGAAAAAATAGGGACAACGTTAGGAGTCCTAATACATGGCATAAACAGTATAGAAAACATTATAAAGAACGTAGAAGAAAAGCTAGATAACTGTGAACTCCTAAAAATCAAACATCTATGCTCATCCAAAGACTTCACCAAAAGAGTGAAAAGACTACCAACAGACTGGGAAAAAGTTTTTAGCTATGACATTTCTGATCAGCAGCTGATCTCTAAAATCTACATGATACTGCAAAAACTAAACTACAAAAAGACAAATAACCCAATTAAAAAAATGGACAAAAGATATGAATAGACAGTTCACTAAAGAATCCATTCAGGTAGCTAACAGAAATATGAAGAAATGTTCACAATCATTAGCCATTAGAGAAATGCAGATCAAAACTACAATGAGATTTCATCTCACTACAACAAGGCTGGCATTAATCCAAAAAACACAAAATAAGAAATGTTGGAGAGACTGTGGAGAGATTGGAACACTTCTACACTGCTGGTGGGAATGTCAAATGGTATAACCACTTTGGAAATCGATTTGGCACTTCCTTAAAAAGCTAGAAATAGAACTACCATACGATCCAGCAATCCCACTCCTTGGATATATCCTAGAGAAATAAGAGCCTTTACACAAATGGATATATGCACACCCATGTTTATTGCAGTACTGTTTACAGTAGCAAAAACATGGAAGCAACCAAGGGGCCCATCATCAGATGAATGGATAAATAAATTATGGTATATTCACACAATGGAATACTACGCATCAATAAAGAACAGTGAGGAATCTGTGAAACATTTCATAACATGGAGGAACCTGGAAGGCATTCCACTGAGTGAAATTAGTCAGTTGCAAAAGGACAAATACTGTATAAGACCACTATTATAAAAAAAAAAAAAGATTTTTTTTCTTGAGAAATAGTTTAAACTGAGAAGAAAATATTCTTTTGTGGTTATGAGAGGGGGGAGGGAGGGAGGGTGGGAGAGGGGTATTCACTATTTAGATAGTAGATAAGAACTAATTTAGGTGAAGGGAAAGACAGCACACAGTACAGGGGAGGTCAGCACAATTGGACTAAACCAAAAGCAAAGAAGTTTCCTGAATAAACTGAATGCTTCGAAGGCCAGCATAGCAGGGGCAGGGGTCTGGGGACCACGGTTTCAGGGAACATCTAAGTCAATTGGCATAATAAAATCTATTAAGAAAACATTCTGCATCCCACTTTGAAGAGTGGCATCTGGGGTCTTAAACGCTAGCATGCAGTCATCTAAGATGCATCAATTGGTCTCAACCCACCTGGATCAAAGGAGAATGAAGAACACCAAGGACACAAGGTGATTAAGAGCCCAAGAGATAGAAAGGGCCACAGGAACCAGACACTACATCATCCTGACACCAGAAGAACTAGATGGTGCCCGGCTATAACCGAAGACTGCTCTGACAGGGAACACAACAGAAAACCCCTGAGGGAGCAGGAGAGCAGTGGGATGCAGACCCCAAATTTTCATAAGACCAGACTTAATGGTCTGACTTAGACTAGAAGGATCCTGGTGGTCATGGCCCCCAGACCTTCTGTTGGCCCAGGACAGGAACCATTCCCGAAGCCAACTCTTCAGACATGGATTGGACTGGACAATGGGTTGGAGAGGGATGCTGGTGAGGAGTGAGCTTCTTGGATCAGGTGGACACTTGAGACTATGTTGGCATCTCCTGCCTGGAGGGGAGATGAGAGGGTGGAGGGGGATAGACGCTGGCGAAAAGGATACAAAAAGAGAGAGTGGAGGGAGAGAGCAGGCTGTGTCGTTAGGGGGAGAGTAACTGGGAGTGTGTAACAAGGTGTATATGGGTTTTTGTGTGAGAGACTGACTTGATTTGTAAACTTTCACTTAAAGCACAATAAAAATTATTAAAAAGAAAAAGAAAACATTCTGCATCCCACTCTGGAGAGTGGTGTCTAGGGTCTTAAATGCTAGCAAGCTGCCATCTAAGAGGCATCAATTGGTCTCAACCCACCTGGAGCAAAGGAGAATGAAGAACACCAAAGATGCAAGATAATTATGAGCCCAAGAGATAGAAAGGACCACATAAACCAGAGACTACATCAGCCTGAGAGCAGAACTAGATGGTGCCCGGCTACAACCGATGACTGCTCTGACGGGACACAAAAGAGAACCCCGGAGGGAGCAGGAGAGCAGTGGGATGCAGACCTCAAATTCT
The DNA here is from genome assembly GCF_024166365.1 of Elephas maximus indicus. NCBI lineage: Eukaryota > Metazoa > Chordata > Mammalia > Proboscidea > Elephantidae > Elephas > Elephas maximus. Next base: position 51,016,548 of record NC_064846.1, on the reverse strand, counting down.
CGTAAAAAACCAGACAGTGGTCTGACTGAGACTAGAAGGATCCCGGTGATCATGGTCCCCAGATCTTCTGTTAGCCTAAGACAGGAACCATTCCCAAAGCGCACCCTTCAGACAGGGATTGGACTGGACTATGAGAAAGAAAACGATACTGGTGAGGAGTGAGCTCCTTGGATCACGTAGACACATGAGACTATGTGGGTAGCTCTTGTCTGGAGAAGAGATGAGAGGGCAGAGGGAGGCAGAAGCTATCCAAATGGAGGGAAGGAGTATGCTGTCTCATTAGAGGAAGAGCAACTAGGAGTATATAGCAAGGTGTGTATACATTTTTGTATGAGAGACTGACTTGGTTTGTAAATTTTCACTTATAGCACAATAAAAGTTAAAAAAAAAGAACAAAACAAAACAAAAAGGTGGTGCAATTCCACACCCAAGGGAAACTCTCTTTACATTGGATCAGGAACGTGACCTGGTAAGGGTGTTACAATCTCACCCTAATCCTAACATAAAATTACAACCGCAAGATGGAGGACAACCACAGAATACTGGGAATCGTGGCCTATCCAAGTTGATGCACATATTTTTGGGGGAACATAGCTCAATCCATGACAGTTTTTTCTTTTTTTGGAGGGTGAATGATTCTTGCCTGTCCAGTCTTTAATACATGTCTGTAAATATCTCCATACATAATGGTCTTTTTCTATGTTAAGTTAAACATGAGTTCTTACTGATTTCTGCAACTTTAATCCATTACCACATGGATAATTCTAGTCCCTTCCCCTTACTGATCTATACATTTCTACTCTGATAGTGACAGATCTGGCTCCTATCATTCTCCAACCATTTCTTTAATTGCTCATTTCCAGTATAAATGTACAGCAGCATCAAAATGCCCGTATCCACATGGGAAACAAGTTTATTGTGCAACAGTGCATAATGTGCAGTTCCTTCTGCCTTTAGTCTTACAGATTCCATCCGTTTCCAAAGTTATTTAGGCCAACACGTTTTCCCCCACTCCCTTCACTGAGATTGTTTCATATATTTGTAATACAGTTAGATTTTCTTGTCACAGTCTGCGTTCTTTTCTTGGGATCCCTTGACCTCCTAGCTGATTTTTTCAAGTTAACATACATTCAGGTTCACTTTTGGTGTTGTAAAGATTTTGAAAAATGCACAATGTTATCCGTCATTGCAGTATCATACATAATAGATTCGCTGTCCTAGAAATTCCCTGTGATTCACCTATTTTTCTCTCCCCTACTCTCCCTGGATTCTAGATAACCACTGACCTTTTAATTATCTCTATAGTTTTGCCTTTTCCAGATTGTTGTATAATTGGAATCGGACAGTATGTAGGCTTTATAGATTGGCTTCTTTCACTTAGAAATAGACATTTAAAGTTCCTTCATGTCTTTTAGTTGCTTAATAGCTCATTTCTTTTTATCACTGAATAATATTCCATGTATAGTGGTTAATTTTTTGTATTAACTAGGCTAGGTTACGGTGCCCAGTTGTTTGCTCAAACACTTGCTGAGATGTTATTATAAAGGGATTTACATGTGATTAACATATAAATCAGTTGACCTTAAGTAGATTACCCTCCATAATGTGGATGGGCCTCATCTAGTTAGTTGAAGGCTTTAAGAGCAAAAAACTGACATTTCCTGAGGGAGGAGGATTCTGTCTCAAGACTAAATACACATACTACTGGAATTTCTAGCTCTCAACCTGGCCTACAGAGCCCTGGTGGCACAGTGGTTAAGAGATAGGGTTGCTAACCAAAAAGGTCGGCAGTTTGAATCCACCACTCGCTCCCTGGAAACCTTATGGGGCAGTTCTACTCTGTCCTATAGAGTTGATATGAGTTGGAATCGACTCGATGGCAATGGGTTTGGTTTGTTTGTTTGTTTGTTTTCACCTGGCCTACTGTTTCTGGACACAAGGCTACTGGAGTTTATAGTCTTCACCTGACTTATAGGCAGTGGACACAAGACTGTCAGCATTTCCAGCCTCACCTGATCTATGAATTTTGGACTTGCCAACCCCTACAACTGCATGAGCCAATTCCTTAAAATCTTATCATATCTATATCTGTGTCTGTGTGTATTTATCTGTATCTATCTTATTGGCTCTGTTTCTCTGGAGACCTCTAAGACAGATTTTCATACCAGGGGCTTTTGGCTTTTCGGTGGTGCCTGAACCTATGGCCTCATGGGGAGTCCCTTTCTCAGTTGACCGAGAAAGAAAAACTCAGGCTTTGTTTACACATGGTTCTGAATAATATGCAAGCAACACCCTAAAGTGGATAGCTGTAACACTACAGCACCTTTATGGGACATCCCTGAAGGACAGTGATGAAGGGAAGTTCTCCTAGTGGGCAGAACTTGAAATAGTGTACCTGGTTGTTCATTTTACTTGGAAGGAGAAATGGCTAGATGTGTGATTGTATAGTGATTATTGGCTGTGGCCGATGGTTTGGCTGGATGTCAGGGACTTGGAAGGAACGTGATTGGAAAATTGGTGACAAGGAGGTATGGGGAAGAGCAGTGGCATCACTAGGAGGGTACAAGTGGTGCGGCCCATACTTAGTAACACTGTCAGAGGAGGGGACACCAAAATGACAGTCTATAAAATTTTTGTGCAGTGTTTCAGCAGAAATTTATTATTTTTTATAAAAATATCCACGTAGTTAGTTATAACAACAAAATTTTTTTTCATAAGCTCAGCTTATGTGCATCAATATACCTACAAGGCTAAAACTCTATGCTAATTTACTTTTTGAACTTTCTAATGCACTAGGTCAGAGCTGTCATTAGTACTAAATTACAAAGACACTTTGAATTATGTGGGTTCGTCTTCACGGGCTACTGGTGTTTTTATAGTCAATGATTTTGTCAAATTTTCTGGTGTTTTAGCTACAATATTGTAGTAATTAGTATTTGTGAACCTATATCAATAATTCTTGGGGGAATTAAGAAGTAATTAAAGGAAAAGAAGTAGTAAAACAAAAAAGGGCTTCTGCTCAGTTACTAATAATGTTGTGAGAATGTAATTCAATGTAGAAAGATTTTACAAAACAATTCTATTGTTAGTATTCATATGACCTAAGAAATATACAATATATAATTTATAACTTATGACTATCACATATTATTCTTTGATTAAAATTGATAATAAATTTACATGTATAACAATTGTTGATTATATAACTCTTTGATAACTAAATAGAGAAATTGACAGTTTAAAACATGAAGTGGGGCAAATGCTGTTTCTTGATACATGTTGAGAAATATAACTTAAATCTTAAATTCAGTTTTTAAAAAAATTTTCTTTAAAGACATCACTGTCTTGCAAATACATATCTGACTTTAATGAAATGTTCAGGGTTTAAGTTTGAATTATGGTTAAAAAATAGTGACACATTAAAAAGTGAATTGGACTTAATGGTCTGACTAGAAGGATCCCAGAGGTCATGGTCCAGACCTTCTGTTAACCCTAGACAGGGGAATCATTCCCAATGCCAACTCTTCAGACAGGGATTGGACTAGACCATAAGGATAGAAAATGATACTGGTGAGGAGTGAGCTTCTTGGACCAAGTAGACACATGAGACTATGTGGGCAGCTCCTGTCTGGAGGAGAGATAAGAAGGCAGAGGGGGACAGAAGCTGGTTGAATGGACACGGAAATAGAGGGTGGAGAGAAGGAGTGTGCTGTCTCATTAGGTGGAGAGCAACTAGGAGTATATGTTGTTGTTGCTCTTAGGTGCCGTCGAGTCGCTTCTGACTCATAGTGACCCTATGCACAACAGAACGAAACAATGCCTGGTCCTGCGCCATCCTTACAATCGTTATGCTTGAGCTCAGGCTTGCAGCAACTGTGTCAATCCACTTCATTGAGGGTCTTCCTCTTTTCCACTGACCCTGTACTCTGCCAAGCATGATGTCCTTCTCCAGGGACTGGTCCCTCCTGACAACATGTCCATAGTATGTAAGATGCAGTCTCGCCATCCTTGCCTCTAAGGAGCATTCTGGCCACACTTCTTCCAAGACAGATTTGTTCATTCTTTTGGCAGTCCATGGTATGTTCAATATTATTCGCCAACACCACAATTCAAAGGCGTCAACTCCTCTTTTGTCCTCCTTATTCATTGTCCAGCTTTCACATGCATATGATGAGATTGAAAATACCATGGCTTGGGTCAGGCGCACCTTAGTCTTCAGGGTGACATCTTTGCTCTTCAACACTTTGAAGAGGTCCTTTGCAGCAGATTTGCCCAATGCAATGCGTCTTTTGATTTCTTGACTGCAGCTTCCATGGCTGTTGATTGTGGATCCAAGTAAAATGAAATCCTTGACAACTTCAATCTTTTCTCCGTTTATCATGATGTTGCTCATTGGTCCAGTTGTGAGGATTTTTGTTTTCTTTATGTTGAGGGGCAATCCATACTGAAGGCTGTGGTCTTTGATCTTCATTAGTAAGTGCTTCAAGTCCTTTTCACTTTCAGCAAGCAAGGTTGTGTCGTCTGCATAACACAGGTTGTTAATGAGTCTTCCTCCAATCCTGACCCCCTGTTCTTCTTCATATAGTCCAGCTTCTTGTATTATTTGTTCAGCATACAGATTAAATAGGTATGGTGAAAGAATACAACCCTGACGCACTCCTTTCCTGACTTTAAACCAATTGGTATCCCTTTGTTCTGTCCAAACAACTGCCTCTTGATCTACGTAAAGGTTCCTCATGAGCACAATTAAGTGTGCTGGAATTCCCATTCTTCGAAGTGTTATCTATAGTTTGTTATGATCCACACAGTCGAATGCTTTTTCATAGTCAATAAAACACAGGTAAACATCCTTCTGGTATTCTCTGCTTTCAGCCAGGATCCATCTGATATCAGCAATGATATCTCTGGTTCCACGTCCTCTTCTGAAACCAGCCTGAATTTCTGGCAGTTCCCTGTTGAAATACTGCTGCAGCCATTTTTTGAATGATCTTCAGCAAAGTTTTGCTTGCATGTAATATTAATGATATTGTTCTATAATTTCCACATTTGGTTGGATCACCTTTCTTGGGAACAGACATAAATATGGATCTCTTCCAGTCAGTTGGCCAGGAAGCTGTCTTCCATACTTCTTGGCGTAGACGAGTGAGCACCTCCAGTGATGCATCTGTTTGTTGAAACATCTCAACTGATATTCCATCAATTCCTGGATCCTTGTTTTTCTCCAATGCCTTCAGAGAGTAGCTTGAACTTCTTCCTTCAGTACCATCGGTTCCTGATCATATGCTACCTCTTGAAATGGTTGAATATTGGCTAATTCTTTTTGGTATAATGACTCTGTGTATTCCTTCCATCTTCTTTTGATACTTCCTGTGTCGTTTAATATTTTCCCCATGGAATCCTTCACTATTGCAACTCGAGGCTTGGATTTTTTCTTCAGTTCTTTCAGCTTGAGAAACGCCGAGCATGTTCTTCCCTTTTGGTTTTCCATCTCCAGTTATTTGCACATGTCATTATAATACTTTACTTTGTCTTCTCGGGACACCCTTTGAAATCTTCTGTTTAGTTCTTTTACTTCATCAATTCTTCCTTTTGTTTTAGCTGCTCGACGTTCAAGAGCAAGTTTCAGAGTCTCCTCTGACATCCATCTTGGTCTTTTCTTACTTTTCTGTCTTTTCAATGACCTCTTGCTTTCTTCATGGATGATGTCCTTGATGTCATTCCACAACTTGTCTGGTCTTTGGTCACTAGTGTTCAATGGGTCAAATCTATTCTTGAGATGGTCTTTAAATTTAGGTGGGATATACTCAAGGTCGTATTTTGGCTCTCGTGGACTTGCTCTTATTTTCTTCAGTTTCAGCTTGAACTTGCATATGAGCAGTCAGCCCCGCTCTTGTTCTGACTGATGATATTGAGCTTTTCCATCATCTCTTTCCACAGATGTAGTCAAATTGATTTCTATGTGTTCCATCTGGCGAGGTCCATGTGTATAGTCATCATTTATGTTGGTGAAAGAAGGTATTTGCAATGAAGAAGTCGTTGGTCTTGCAAAATTCTATCATTCGATCTCCGACATTGTTTCTGTCACCAAGGCCATATTTTCCAACTACTGATCCTTCTTCTTTGTGTCCAACTTTCGCATTCCAATCGCCAGTAATTATCAATGCATCTTGATTGCATGTTCGATCAATTTCAGACTGCAGAAGCTGATAAAAATCTTCTATTTCTTCATCTTTGGCCCTAGTGGTTGGTGAGTAAATTTGAATAATAGTCGTATTAACCGATCTTCCTTGTAGGCGTATGGATATTATCCTATCACTGACAGCATTGTACTTCAGGATAGACCTTGAAACGTTCTTTTTGACAATGAATTGAACACCATTCCCCTTTGAGCTATCATTCCCAGCATAGTAGACTATATGATTGTCTGATTCAAAATGGCCAATACCAGTCCATTTCAGCTCCCTAATGCCTAGGATATTGATGTTTATGCATTCCATTTCATTTTTGAGTATTTCCAATTTTCCTAGATTCATACTTCGTACATTCCAGGTTCTGATTATTAATGGATGTTTGCAGCTGTTTCTTCTCATTTTGAGTCGTGCCGCATCAGCAAATGAAGGTCCCGAAAACTTTACTCCATCTACTTCATTAAGGTCAACTCTACTTTGAGGAGGCAGCTCTTCCCCAGTCATCTTTTGAGTGCCTTCCAACCTGGGGGGCTCATCTTCCAGCACTGTATCAGACAATGTTCTGCTTCTATTCATAAGGTTTTCACTGGCTAATGCTTTTCAGAAGTAGACTGCCGGGCCATTCTTCCTAGTCTGTCTTATTCTGGAAGCTCAGCTGAAACCTGTCCTCCATGGGTGACCCTGCTGGTATCTGAATACCGGTGGCATAGCGTCCAGTATTACAGCAATATGCAAGCCCCCACAGTACATCAAACTGACAGACATGTGGGGGGGAGTATATAGTAAGGTGTATATAAATTTTTGTATGAGACTTTCACTTAAAGCACAATAAAATTAAAAAAAATTAAATTAGTGAAAGGCATTGATTTTGATGATGTCATTCACAAGTTCGCAGCTTTGAAGATCAGGAAAGTACTGATTTAGTTGCCATGTTCACTAAGTGCTGAAATGCTTGTGTATTTGTTCCTGTTTATTTTTATGGTATTATTTCATTTATGAATATATTTCCATATGCATTTGCCTACACCTTGTACATTACTTGAGCCACTAATGATTATGCAAACCTATTTCGCTAACATATCTCCTGTAACGGTAAAGTTTGACGTTGAAATGAGCATAATTTTGATGTAGTTCTTAAACATTTTTACTTTGAATTCTATTGTTTTCTTATCGAATTTTCACTTTAACCACATGAAACTATGTAGATGTAGATACATTTAAACTGTGCGCATGATATTGTAATTTAAAGGTGTAATTTTAATTTTGCTATTTGTTTATGTCACTATTATTGCCATTACATTCAGTGACACATGGGAATTACGATTTATGAGTAGCATTGGTACAAAAAACATTACTAAGGATTCTGTATTGTCTGGTATAGGTGGAGGTCCATGGGGGGTGACACCATGAGTTACTGCACTAGGTGACTCCAACCCTTGTAACAGCACTTGGGGAAGAGGTATGTGCATAGACATCTTTGAATGGGCAAAAAATGTGGAGGTATTTGTGTTCCATAGGAATGGTCACCAAAGGATAACCTCAGCAGGGGAGAATTTTAATAATCAAGTGGATAGGATGACCCATTCTGTGGATATCAGTCAGCCTCTTTCCCCAGCCACTCCTGTCAATGCCCAACGAGTTCATGAACAAAGTGGCCATGGTGGCATAGTCAAAACCAAACCAATTGTCATTGAGTTGACTTTGACTCATTGTGACTCCATGTGTGTCAGAGTAGAACTATTCTCCATAGGGTTTTCAGTGGCTGATTTTTCAGAAGTAGACTGCCAGGCTTTTCTTCCAAAGCAACTCTGGGTGGACTCAAACCTCCAACATTTCAGTAATCAGCTGAGCACATTAATCCTTTCCACCACTTAAAGATTTGCTGTTTGAACCCACCCAGAGGCACGTCAGAAAGAAGACCTGGCTATCTGCTTCCAAAAGGTCACAGTCTTGCAAACCCTATGAAAAAAAAATTTTTTTAAACCCTATGAAGTGCAGCTATATTCTGCACACATGGGGTCACCATGAGTCAGAATTGACTTGACAGCAACTGTAATGGTGGCAGGGATAAAGGTTACCAGTGGGCTTAGCAATATGGACTTCCAATCACCAAAGCCAACCTGGTTACAATCTGCCAGCAATATGCCCAGTCTACTAGCAGTAGAGTCCAACACTGAGTCCCCAATACGGCATAGTTCTCTGGGATAATCAGACAGCCACCTGATGTCAGTTTGATTACATTGGACTGCTTGAATCATGGAAGAGGCAGAATTTTGTTCATACTGGAATATACACTTTCTCTGGGTACAATCCTTCTACCAAAACTACCATCCATGGACTCACTGGATGTCTTATCCACTGTCATGGTATTCAACAAAGCATTGCCTCTGATCAAGAAACTCACTTCACAGAAAATGAAGTGCAGCAATGAGCCCATGCTCATGCAATTTACTGGTCTTACTATGTTCCCCATCATCCTGAAGCAGCTGGCTTGATACAATGGTGGAATGGCCTTTTGAAGACTCAAATATGGCACCAACTGGTGGCAATACCTTGCAGAGCTGGGGCGATATTCTCCAGGAGGCTGTATATGCTCTAAATCAAACTCCAATATATGGTGCTGTTTATCCCATAGTCAGAATTCATGGGTCTAGGAATTAAGAGGTGGAAACAGGAGAGGCATCCCTCACTATTACCCCTAGTGATCCACTAGCATAATTTTTGCTTCTTCTCCTCATGATCCTATGTTCTGCTGGGCTAGAGGACTTACTTCCAAAGGGAGGAATGCTGCCACCAGGAGACACAACAGTGATTGAACTGGAAGTTGAAACTTCCACCTGGCCACTTTGGGCTCCTCATGCCTCTGGGTCAACAAACATCAGCAAAGAAGGGAGTTACTGGACTGGCTGGTTTGAGTAATCCTGATTACCAAGGGGAAACTGGACTTTTATTACATATGTAATAATGGAGGTAAGGAAGAGTATGGCTAGAATACAGGAGATCCCTTAGGACATCCCTCTGTACTACCATGCTCTGTGATTTAATTCAATGGAAAACTACAACAACCCAATTCTGGCAGGACTCCTAATGGCTCAGACCCTTCAGGAATGAAAGTTTGGGCCAACCCACCAGGCAAAGCCATTACCAGCTGAGGTACTTGCTGAGGGCAAAGGGAATATGGAAAGAGCATTGGAAGAAGGTAGTTGTAAATACCAACTATGACCATGTGATGGCTGCAAAAATGAAGATTGTAATTGTTATGGATATTACCTTTTTATTTTGTTCTGCATATGTTTGTGTGCATTATGTGTAAAACATCTTTGTTTTCTTCCCTCTCTTATTCTCTTATCATATAATGTAAGCTGTATTAACTGTACATCATAGTATTTAAGCTACAGGGTATCAAGGAGAAGAGTGAACATCACCCAAGGATTTTGCATCCTTTCCTGGACAAAGAGTTAGCGCATTTGCAGTTGTAGGGATAGTTGTATGATGTGAGTTAGAAGTATGCCTTTGTTTTTGTCATTATCTGGAGATTAAGTATGGTTCAAGTAGATGTATATAGGTGCCAAACTGACAAGGAGTAGACTGTGATATGTCAATTTGACTAGGTTATGATGCAGTTGTTTGGTCAAACACTAGCCTAGATGTTGCTATATAGGTAGTAATGTTTAAACCAGTTGACTTTAAGTAAAGCAGACTAACCTTCATAATGAGGGTGGACTTCATCCAATCAGTTGGAGGCCTTAAGAGCAAAATCTGAGGTTTCCTGAGTGAGGATTCTGCCTCAAGACTGTAGAGATCCTGCTGGAATTTCCAGCCCACTGCCTGGCCAACAAATTTTGGACACGAGACTGCTGGAGTTTCCAGCCTGTTGCAAGACCTACAGATTTTGGACTTACCAGCCCTCACAATTGCATGAGCTAATTCCTTAAAAGAAAATTTCTCTCTCTCTATATATATCTCATTGTTTCTGTTTCCCTGGAGAACTCTAAGACACCATGTATGGATCACCACAATTTGTTTATGCATTCATCTATTGAAGGACATCTTGGTTGCTTCCAGTTTTGGGAAATTATGAATAAAGCTGCCATAAATATTTGTGTGCTTTCACTAATTTATTTTTTTAATTCTTTATTAAGGAAGACTAAACAAATACAATAGACAGAAGAGTATAAGGAGCCCCTATGTATCCATCACCACTCAGCTTAAACTCAGAAACACTCTTATTTCTTCTAAATCTCCCATTCCTCACTCCCATATTATTTTGAAGCAAATCTCAGGCGTCATATCATTTTATCTATAAATATTTCAGCATATATCTCTAAAAAACAAAGGTTCTTAAAAAAACCCATGATACTATATCTAAAAATTGGCAACAACTATTTAATATCAAATTTCTATTCAGAGATTGTCTTAGTTATCTAGTGCTGCTATAACAGAAATACCTAAGTAGATAGCTTTAACAAAGTGAAATTTTTTCTCTCATATTCTGTTGTTGTTGTTGTTAGGTACCATCGAGTTGGTTCCGACTCATAGTGACACTATGTACAACAGAACAAAACACTGCTGGGTCCTGCGCCATCCTCACAATCCTTGTTATGCTCAAGGCCATTGTTGCAGCCCTGTGTCAATCCATCTTGTTGAGGGTCTTCCTCTTTTACACTGACCCTCTACTTTACCAAGCATTATGTCCTTCTCCAAGGATTGATCCTTCCTGATAACATGCCCAAAGTGTGTGAGATGAAGTCTTGTCAGTCATCCTTGCCTCCAAGGAGCATTCTGGCTATACCTCTTCCAAGACAGATTTGTTTGTTCTTTTGGCAGTCCATGGGTATGTTCAATATTCTTCACCAACACCATAATACAAAGGCATCGATTCTTTTTTGGTCTTCCTTATTCATTGTCCAGCTTTTGCATACATATGAGGAGATTGAAAACACATGCCTTGGGTCAGGTCCACCTTAGTCTTCAAGGTGCCATCTTTGCTCCTTAACATTTTAAAGAGCTCTTTTGGAGCAAATTTGCCCAGTGCAATGCATCATTTAATTTTTTGACTGCTGCTTCCATGGGGATTGATTGTGAATCCAAGTAAAGTGAAATCATTGACAACTTCAGTCTGTTTTCTGTTTATCATGATGTTGCTTATTGGTCCAGTTGTGAGGATTTTTGTTGTCTTTATTTTGAGGTGTAATCCATACTGAAGACTGTGGTCTTTGATCTTCATCAGCAAGTGCTTCAAGTCCTCTTCACTTTCAGCAAGCTAGGTTGTGTCATCTGCATAACGCAGGTTGTTAATGAGTCTTCCTTCAGTCCTGATGTCCCATTCTTCTTCATATAGTCCAGCTTCTCGGATTATTTGCTCAGCATACAGATTGAACAGGTACGGTGAAATGTATGATGCACACCTTTCCTAACTTTAAAACACACAGTAATCCCTCGTTCTGTTCAAACGCTTGCCTTGGATCTATGTAAAGGTTCCTTATTAGCACAAGTAAGTGTTCTAGAATTCCCATTTTTCTTAATGTTATCCATAATTTATTATGATCCACACAGTTGAATACCTCTGCGTAGTCAATAAAACACAGGTAAACATCTTTATGGTATTCTCTGCTTTCAGCCAGGATCCATCTGACATAAGCAACGATATCCCTTGCTCCACATCCTCTTCTGAATCTGGCTTGAATTTCTGGCAGTTCCCTGTTGATATACTGCTGCAGCTGTTTTTGAATGATTTTCAGTAAAATTTTACTTTCGTGTGATATAAATGATATCGTTAGATAATTTCTGCATTCGGTTGGAACACCTTTCTTGGGAACAGGCATAAATATGGGTTTCTTCCAGTTCATTGGCCAGGTAGCTGTCTTCCAAATTTCTCGGCATAGACTAGTGAGCACTTCCAGCACTGCATCTGTCTGTTGAAACATCTCGATTGGTGTTCTGTCATTTCCTGGAGACTTGTTTTTCACCAATGCTTTCAGTGCAGGTTGGACTTCTTCCTTCAGTACCATCGGATCCTGATCATATGCTACCTCTTGAAATGGATGAATGATGACCAATTCTTTTTGATATTGTGACTATGTATTCCTTCCATCTTCTTTTGATTCTTCCCGTGTCATTTAATATTTGCCCTGTAGAATCCTTCAGTATTGCAACTCAAGGTTTTTTTTTTTTTTTTAATTTCAGTTCTTTCAGCTTGAGAAATGCTGAGTGTGTCCTTCCCTTTTGGTTTCATAACTCCTGGTCTTTGCCCATTTCATTATAATACTTTACTTTGTCCTCTCATGCTGCCCTTTGAAGTCTTCTGTTCAGTTCTTTTATGTCACTATTTCTTCCATTAGCTTTAGCTACTCTATGTTCAAGAGCAAGTTTCAGAGTCTCTTCTGACACCTGTTTTGGTCTTTTCTTTTTTTTTTCCTGCCTTTTTAATGACCTCTTGTTTTCTTCTTGTATGAGGTCCTTGATGTTATTCCACAACTCATCTGGTCTTCAGTTATTAGTGTTCAACATGTCAAATCTATTCTTCAGATGGTCTCTAAATTCAGATGGGATATACATTCAAGGTTGTGCTCTGGCTCTTGTGGACTTGCTCTAATTTTCTTCAGCTTCAACTTGAACTTGCATATGAGCACTTGATGGTCTGTTCCACAGTCAGCCCCTGGCCTTGTTCAGACTGATGATGATGAACTTTTCCATCATCTCTTTCCACAGATGTAGCCGGTTTGATTCCTGTGTATTCCACATGGAGAGGTTCACTTGTATAGTCGCCATTTACAGTCTAGGAGGCAGGAAGTCCAAATTCAGGGTGCCAGCTCCAGGGAAAGGCTTTCTGTTGATTCTAGGAGAAGGTCTTTGTCATCAATTTTCCCCTGTTTGAGGAGCTTTTCAGTGCAGGGACCTTTGGTCCAAAGGACATGCACTCCTGGCTCTTCTTGTTTGGTGGTAATAAGGTCCCCCATCTCTCTGCTGGCTTCTCTCTTTTATATCTCAAAAGAGACTGACTCAAGATACAACCGTATCTTGTAGATTGAGTCCTGCCTCATTAATTAACTGCCTATAATCCTGCCTCGTTAACATCATAGATGTAGAATTTACATCACATAGGAAAATCACATCAGATGACAAAATGGTGGGCAATCACACAATACTGGAAATCATGGCCTAACCAAGTCAACATACATTTTGGGGGGGGGATGCAATTCAATCCATAGCAGTGATTTAATTTCTAATTGCCTCACAAATGTCTCATTGTTTTTATAGTTTATTTGAATCAATGTCCAAATGAGATTCACACATCACGATTTGATGATACGTCTTTTAAGTCTCTAATCTATGCCCCCCATCTCTGTCTCTCTTTCCATGAGATGCGATTTATTTGTTGAAGAAATTGGATCATTTGGCCTGTAAAATTTTCCACAGTCTGGATTTTGTGGATTGCATCCTTTGTCTTTTGCCTGTATTTTCCGTAAATTGGTATTTGAATCTAGAGGCTTGGTCAGGTTAATATTTGATTATTTTTCTTTCAAAAGACTATTTTTTATATATCTATTTTATTTTTGGTAAAAATATACACAGCAAAACCTGCTCCCATTCCAGTTTCTATACATAATGATCAGTGACATTGGTTACACTCTTCACACTGTGTCAACATTCTCCTTATTTCTGTTCTAGTTGTTTCATTCCCATTAAGTTAAACTCCCTGTCCCTCCAAGCTTCTTATCAATGCTTTAAAATAGCTGTTGATTATTTGCTCTTATACACCTACTTCTCACTTATCAACTATTCTGTTACCTGAAGTTTTGCATTAAGAACAATAGTAGAAAACCTACTCTCTGACTATCTTGCATATTAATGACATATGTCCGGCAGTAACGAACACTGAGGTCTCGAGAAGTGAAAGTAATGCTGGCTGTGATGTTTAAGGTTATGTGTCAAGTCGGCTGAGCCATGATTCTCAACAGTGTGGCAGTTCTGTAATGTTGTGATTTGGCAGCTACGTAACGATATAGGCATTCTCCATTTTGTGATCTGATGTGGTCATCTTTCATATTCATAAGGCCGATTTTTACATAATGATCTGGTCCTTGGAACATAAATATGTCAATAAGTGAGGAGTGCGTGTACAGATAATTTTTTAAAAAAGAATGAAATAATCCAGGGTGACAATCTTTACTTTTTGAGCTAAACTGTTACTTAGTTTAAGGGTGACTTCAGGGAATAGTTTCGAGATTTGAAGAGTAACTCAGGGCCATAGTCTCAGGGACTCCTACAGCCTCAATAGGTCCAGTAAGCCTGAATTCTTAAAGAATTTTAAGTTCTGTTTCACATTTTTCTTCATTTCTATCAGGATCCATCTATTGTGTCCCCGATCAGAAAGTTTTGTAGTGGTAGCTGGGCACATTCAATTCTTCTGGTCTCAAGGTATAGAAGGCAGTGGTTCAGGGAGACTAGTCCTATAGTCTGTTTCCTTCTCTGATTCTTTGGTTTCCTTCTAGGAAAGACTATTTTCTTTTTTTATTGACAAGACTATTTCATAGGTGGTGTTTGGTTCTTCCATCAGAGGCACATATTGAGTGGTTGTCTCTATTTTTGTGATGTCAGTAGATGTTGACAATCTTTGCCTAAATTCATTAATGACTAAAAAATGGTGATATTCTAATTTTATCACTCCTTCTTCATTTATTAGCCAGAATACTTCTATAATGAGATGCACATCTTCATCTCCCATTTATATACTGAACATTTTGTATATAATGTTTCATAAATCAAAGTGCTAATAATTCATCAACCATTTTCTCATAAAATTAATTCTTAGGTATTTTTTTCTTTGGTTCAGATGTACACAGGTTTTTGTGTGGACATGTTTTCAACTCATCTGGGTAAATTCTTAGGAGTGTGATTCCTGGAGCATATGGTAAGACTATGTTTAGCTTTGCAAGAAACTGCCAAACTGTCTTCCAAACTATGTGTACCATTTTACATTCCCACCAGCACTGAATGAGAGTTTCTCTTGCTCCACATCCTTATCAAGATTTGGAATTGTCATTAGTTTTTTTTCGTAGCCATCCTAATAAGCATTAGCGGTATCCCATTGTTGTTTCAATTTCCATTTGCAAGTCCTGAATGACAATAATACTGAGCAACTTTTTATATGTATATTTGCTATCTATATGTCTTTTTCAGTGCGGTCTCTGTTCAGGTCTTTTGCATATTTTTAATTGGTTTGTTTGTTTTCTTATTGCTGAGTTTCAAGAGTTTTTTTGGTATACTTTTTTTTTATACAAATCCTTTATGAGATATGCATTTTGCAAAATTTTTTTCCAGTCTGTGGCTTGTCTTTTCATTCTTTTAACAGTGTCTTTTGCAGAGAAGGTTTTGGTTTTAATTAAGTCCAACATATCTTTTTTTTTTTCCCTTTAATAGATCATGCTTTTGGTGTTGCATGAAAAAACTCATGGACAAATCCAGAGTCAACTAGATTTCCTCCTATGCTATCTTCTAGAAGTTTTATAGTTAATGTTTTATATTTAGGTATATGATCCATCTTGAGTTAATGTTTGTGAAAGTTGTAAGGTCTGTGTCTAGGTTCATTTTGTTGCATGTGGACATCCAATAGTCCCAGCAGCACTTGTTGAAAAGACTATCCTTTCTCCATTTAATTGCCTATGCTTCTTTGTCAAAGATCAGTTGTGTGGGCTTATTATAATCTATGTGTCTACTCTTTTGCCAGTACTTTGCTCTCTTTATTGCTGTAGCTTTTTAATAAGTCTTGAAGTCAGGTAATATCAGTCCTCCAACTTTGTACTTCTTCAGTATTGTGTTGGTCACTCTGGGTCTTTTGCCTTTCCATATATGTTTTAAAATCAGCTTGTTGACACCCACAAAGTAACCCACTGGATTTTTTATTGGGATTGTGTTGAATCTATAGATCAAGTTGGGAAGAAATATGTTAGCAGTATTGAGTTTCCAACCCATAAACACAGACTATCTCTCCATCTATTTAGATCTTCTTTGATTTCTTTCATCAGAGTTTTGTAATTTTATGCATATATTTGTTACATTTATTTTTTTGTTACATTTATATCAAAGTATTTCATTTTTAATGCTAACGTAAAGAGTATTGTGTATTTAATTTCAAATTGTTCCTTGTTGGTATATATAAAAGCAACTGACTTTTGTATATTAACCTCGTATCCTGCAACTTTGTTATAAATACTTATTACAATTCTTTGGAATTTTCTACATTGAAAATAATGTTATCTGTGAACAAAGATAGGTTTATTTCTTCCCTCCCAAGTTGGTATGCCTTTTATATATTTTTCTGGTCTTACTGCACTAACTAGGACATCTAGTACAGGCTAGTACAGGTATACCACAGAGATATTGTGGGTTTCGTTCCAGACCAATGCAATAAAGGGAATATCACAATAAAGTGAGTCGCATGAATTTTTTGGTTTCTCAATGCATGTAAAAGTTATGTTTACACTATACTGAAGTCTACGAAGTGTGCAAGAGTGTTTTTTTTAAAAAAGTACATATTTTAATTGAGCAATATTTTATTGCTAAAAAAATGCTAACCATCATCTGAGCCTTCAGCAAGTCATAATCTTTTTGCTGGTGGAGGGTCTTGCCTTGATGTTAATGGATGCTGACGGATCAGGGTGGTGGTTTCTGAAAGTTGGGGTGGCTGTGGCAATTTCTTAATGCAACAATGACATTTGCCACATTGACTGATGCTTCCTTTCACGTAAGATTTCTCTGTAGCATGCAATGCTGTTTGATAGCATTTTACCCAAATAGAACTGCTTTCAAAATTGAAGTCAGTCCTCTCAAACCTTGTTCCTGCCTTATGAACTAAATTTATGTAATATTCGAAATCACTTGTCATTTCAACCATGTTCACAGTATCTTCACCCAGGGTAGTTTCTGTCTCAAGAAAGCACTTTCTTTGCTCATCCATAAGAAGCAACTCTTCATCCATTAAAGTTTTATCATGAGATTGCAGCAATTCAGTCACATATTCAGGCTCCACTTCTAATTCTAGTTCTCTTGCTATTTCCACCACATCTGTAGTTACTTCCTCCACTGAAGTCTTAAACCCCTCAAAGTCATCCATGAGGGTTGGAATCAACTTATTCCAAACTCCTGTTAACGTTGATATTTTGACTGCCTTCCATGAATCACAATGTTCTTAATGGCATCTAGAATGGTGAATCCTTTCCAGAAAGTTTTCAATTTACTTTGCCCAGATCCATCAGAGGAATCACTATTTATGACAGCTATAGCCTTATGAAATGTATTTCTTGAATAATAAGACTTGAAAGTTGAAATTGTTCCTTGATCCATGGGCTGCAGAATGGATGTTGTGTTAGCAGACATGAAAACAACATTAACCTCCTTGTACGTCTCCATCAGAACTCTTGTGTGACCAGGTGCACTGTCAACGATTAGTAATGTTTTGGAAGGAATCTTTTTTTCTGAGAAGTAGGTCTCAACAGTGGGCTTAAAATATTCAGTAAACCATGTTGTAAATAGATGTGCTGTCACCCAGGCTTTGTTGCTCCATTTATAAAGCACACGCAGTGTAAATTTAGCGTAATTCTTAAGGGCCCTAAACAAAAAAACCAAACCAAACCCAGTGCTGTCAAGTCAATTCTGACTCATAGCGACCCTTTAGGACAGAGTAGAACTGTCCCATAGAGTTTCCAAGGAATGCCTGGAGGATTTGAACTGCCGACCCTTTGGTTAGCAGCTGTAGCACTTAACCACTACGCCACCAGGGTTTCCTTAAGGGCCCTAGGGTTTTAGAAATGATAAATGAGCATTGGCTTCAACTTAAAACCACCAGCTGGGTGAGGAGTGAGCTTCTTGGATCAGGTGGACACTTGAGACTATGATGGCATCTCCTGCCTGGAGGGGAGATGAGAGGGTGGAGGGGGTTAGAAGCTGGTGAAAAGGACACGAAAAGAGAGAATGGAGGGAGAGAGTAGGCTGTCTCATTAAAAAAAAGGGGGACATTAATTGGGAGTGTGTAGCAAGGTGTATGTTTTTTTTTTTTTTAGCAAGGTGTATGTGGGTTTTTATGTGAGAGACTGACTTGATTTGTAAACTTTCACTTAAAGCACAATAAAAATCACTAAAAAAAAAACCACCAGCTGCATTAGCCCCTAACAAGAGAATCAGCCTGTTGCTTGAAGCTTTGAAGCCAGGCATTGACTTCTCTCTAGCTATTAAAGTTCTAGATGGCATTTTCTTCCAGTATAGGGCTGTTTTGTCTACATTGAAAATCTGTTGGTTAGTACAGCCACTGTCTTAGTCATCTGGTGCTGAAACTATAACAGAATTACCACAAATGGATGGCTTTAACAAAGAGCATTTTATTTTCTCACAGTCTGGTAGGCTAGAAGTCCAAATTCAAGGCATCAGCTCCAGGGAAAGACTTTCTCCGTCTGTTGGCTCTGGAGGAAGGTCCTTGTCATCAATCTTCCCCTGGTCGAGGAGCTTCTCCATGCAGGAACCTGGGGTCCAAAGGACACGTTCTGCTCCTGGCCCTGCTTTCTTGGTGGTATGAGGTCTCCCTGTCTCTGCTTGCTTCTCTCTTTTATATCTCAAAAGAAATTGGCTTAAGACACTATCTAATATTGTAGATCTCATCAATATAAAAAAAAAACTACCACTAATCCATCTCATTACATCATAGTGATAGGATTTACAACACACAGAAAAATCACAAAATGGTGGGCAACCACACATACTGGAATTCATGGCTTAGCAAAATTGACAGATTTTTTTTCTTTTTTTTAAAATTGTATCTTAGATGAAGGTTTACAGAACAAACTAGTTTCTCATTAAACAGTTAGTACATGTATTGTTTTATGACATTGGTTAACAACCTCACGACATGTCAACACTCTCGCTTCTCAACCTTGGGTTCCTTATTACCAGCTTTCCTGTCCCCTCCTGCCTTCTAGTCCTTGCCACAGGGCTGGTGTGCCCCTTTAGTCTCGTTTTGTTTTATGGGCCTGTCCAATCTTTGGCTGAAGGGTGAACCTCAGGAGTGACTTCATTACTGAGCTGAAAGGGTGTCCGGGGGTCATACTCTGAGGGTTTCTCCAGTCTCTGTCAGGCCAGCAAGTCTGGCCTTTCTTTTTGAGTTATAATTTTGTTCTACATTTTTTCTCCAGCTCTGTCCAGGACCCTCTATTGTGATTCCTTGGACAGATATTTTTGGGAGACACAATTCAATCTATGTCATTCCACCCTTTGGCCCCCCAAAATTCTTGTTCTTGCCACATTTAAAACACATGTATCCCATCATATCATAGTAAAAGTCTTAAATAAGTCCAAAATCCAAAAAATTCCTCTTTATCTGTAAAATATAGAATACAAGTTATCTGCTTCCAAAGTACAATGGTGCAAGAGCCACAAGGCAGATGTTTCCATTACATATGGGAGAAATTGGAGGGAAAGAAGGCGTAACAGGCACCAAGCAAGTTAGCAGAACACATTACACTAGACTTCAAGGCTTTGAAAATAATCCTATGTTCTCTGAGACTATTCACACAATAGCCCTGCCCTCCAGACTTTAGGTATTGGCCACACTTTCTGGATTCTGAGTGGAGGCCCCTCAGCCTTGGGCTTCAACTCCACCTTCCAGGCCTACTTGGACAGCAACGCTGCTCCCTCGGCTTTCGGTGCATCATTCTCCTAGTCCATCTGAGTGGTGTCTCCACCTTTAGAAACACCAGAGGCAATGGCTCCACCCTTTGAAACTCCAGGGGTCCTGGCCATACCTTTTGAGACTGAGGGAGCTCTGCTTCCTGTGTTCCTTGACTCCTCAGTTTCTGTTTATTGGTTCCTTGGCCTCTTGGCCCTTGGGCCTCACACTCACATCTGCCCTGCTGGGGCAAGTGTTCCAAAGCTTGGTAGCTCCACTGATAAAAGCCTGGAGGCACCCCACTCCAGCAGTAAACTTTGGCCAGAAAGCACTCAGTTCTCTTGCTCCGTGGTTTGGCAAGCCTAGCTTCACTGATAAGTGCCTGGAGGCACCCCACTCCACCAGGAAGCCTCTCGCATACAGGCACTGAGCTCTCTCACTCCGTGGGGCAGCTCCAGCACTGTCTGGCACTGGTCCTCTGGATCTGCTTTTTCTGGTCCTCTGCTGCTGCCAGTCCTCTGCTGCTACTGGTCCTGTATCTACTCACAGTTTCAAAACCACCTCCATATTTTAGGTGTCTGTTACAGCAGCAACCCACTCCCAGTACCAAATTCTGTCTTAGTCATCTAGTGCTGCTATAACAGAAATACCACAAGTGCCTCCTTCATCAATTATCTTAGCCAGATCTTCTGGCTAACTTGGTGCAGCTTCTAAATCACCACTTACTGTTTGACCTTGCACTTTTATGTTATGGAGCTGGATTCTTTCCTTAAACCTCATGAACGAACCACTGCTAGCTTCAAACTTTTCTGCAGCTTTCTTACCTCTCTCAGCCTTCATACAATTGAAGAGAGTTAGGCCTTGCTCTGGATTAGGCTTTGGTTTAAGGGAATGTTATGGCTGGTTTGATCTTCTGTCCAGACCATTACAACTTTCTCCATATCATCAATAAAGCTGTTTCACTTTCTTATCATTTGTGTGTTTAGTTTCCTTCAAGAACTTTTCCTTTGCATTCACACCTTGGCTAACCATTTGGCACAAGAAGCCTGATGTTTGGTGTATCTTGACTTTCAACAAGCCTTCCTCACTAAGCTTAATCATTTCTAGCTTTTGATTTTAAGAGAGAGACTTGCGACTCTTCCTTTCACTTGAACACTTAGAAACCATTATTAATTGGCCTAATTTAAATATTGTCATGTCTCAGGGAATGGGGGGGTCCAAGAAGAGGGTGAGACAGGGGAACAGCTGATCGGTGGAGCAGGCAGAACACACACAACATTTATCAATTAAGTTGGCCATCTTATATGGGTGCACTTCGTCGTGCTGCAAAACAATTACAATAGTAACATCAAAGATCACTGATCACAAGCTGCCATAACACATATAATAATAATGAAAAAGTTTGAAATATTGTGAGAATTACAAAAATGACACAGGGACATGAAGTGAACACGTGCTGTTGGAAAAATGGCACTGACAGACTTGCTGGTCACAGGATTGCCACGAAACTTCAATTTGTAAAAAACATAGTATCTGCGAAGCACAATAAAAGAAGGTACGCCTATACAATGTTGAATAGGAATAGTGAGAGGGGCATCCTTGCCTTGTTCCCAATGTTAGGAAGAAAGCATCCAGTTTCTCATTAAGTATGATGTTAACTGTAGATTTTTTGTAAATATTCCTAATCAAATTGAGGAAGTTCCCCTCTATATCTAGCTGAGAGCTGTTATCATGAATGGGTGTTGGATTTTGTCAAATGCTTTTTCTGCAACAATCGATGTGGTCATATGATTTTTCTTCTTAGGTCTTTTGATATGGTGGATTACATTGATTGACTTTTTAAAAGTTGAACCAGCCTTGTACACCTGGAATGAATCCTACTTGAACTTGATGTATAATTATTTTTATTCATTGTTAGATTCAATTTGGTAATTTATTGAGGATGTTTACATTTATGTTTTTGAGAGATATTGGTCTATAGTTTCCCTTTCTTGTAATGTCTTTGTCTGATTTTGTAATTAGGGTAATGTTGGCCTCACAGAAGGAGCTAAGAAGTGTTTCCTCTCTTTCGATTTGATTCCATTTTCTGGAAGAGATTGTAGAGTATTGGTATCATTTCATCCTTAAATGTTTGGTAGAATTCACCACTGAAACCAACTTGGCCTCATGCTTTCTTTTTTGGCAGATTATTACAGATTGATTCAATTTATTTAATAGTGGTAGTTCTATCTGTTCAGACTATCTGTATCTCCTTGTGTGAATTTTGGTATTTTGCATCTTTCAAAGAATTGGTCTATTTCACCTAAGTTATCAAGTTTGTGAGTATAGACTTGTTCATAATGTTCCCTTATAATCTTTTAATGTCCTTCACTACTGATCCCTCTTTCATTTCTGATATTAGTAATTTATGTTTTCTTTTTTTTTCTTGGTTAACCTGTATAGAGGTTTAGCAATTTTATTGATCTTTCAAAGAACCGACTTTTGGTTTCATTGATTTTTTGTTTTAAATTTCATTGATTTCTGTGCTAATTTTACTGTTTTTTCTTCTGCTTGCTTTAAGCTTAAATTGCTCTTCTTTCTCTAGTTTCCTAAAGTGGAAGCTTAGATCATTGATTTTAGATATTTCTTCTTTGCTAATATATGCATACAATATTATTTCTCTTTAAGCAATGCTTTCACTGCATCCCACAATTTTCAGTAAGTTTTATTTTTATTTAATTTAAAAGATTTTTAAATTTATCTTCAGACTTTTTCTTTGATCCATGTGTTATTTAGAAATGTGTTGTTTAATCTTCAATATTTTGGGATTTTCCAGCTAAGATTTTGTAATTGATTTCTAGTTTAATTCCACTATGGTATAAGAACATACTTTTTGTGAGTTCTATTCTTTTAATTTGTTCAGGTATGTTTTATGGTCAAGAATGTCATCTATCTTGATGCATGTTCCATGTGAGAATAAGAAGAATGTGTATTCCGCTGTTGTTTCATAAAGTATTTGTCATGGCTTGAATTGTGTCCCCCCAAAATATGTGTCAACTTGGGTAGGCCATGATTCCCAGTATTGTGTCATTGTCCTACATTTTGTGATTGTAATTTTATGTTAAAGAGGATTAGGGTGGGATTGTGACACCCTTATTAAGGTCACATCCCTGATCCAATGTAAAGGGAGTCTCCCTAGAGTGTGGCCTGCATCACCTTTTATCTCACAAGAGATGACAGGAAAGGGAAGCAAGCAGAGAGGGGGTAACCTCATACCACCAAGAAAGAAGCACCAGGAGCAGAGTGCATCCTTTGGACCCAGGGTTCCTCTGTAGAGAAGCTCCTAGTCCAGAAAAAGGTTGATGAGAAGTACCTTCCTCCAGAGCCAACAGAGAGAGAAAGCCTTTCCCTGGAGCTAACACCCTGAATTTGGACTTCTAGCCTACTAGACTGTCAGAAAATAAATTTACCCTTGTTAAAGCCATCCACTTGTGGTATTTCTGTCATAGCAGCACTAGATGACTAAGACACTATCTGGTACCAGGAGTAGGGTGCTGCTCTAACAGATACCTAAAATGTGGAAGCAGTTTTGAAACTGAAAGGATAGAAGACTCAAAAGAGAGTGAGGAGAACTGCTAAAACTGGAGAAGGCACAGATAGTGAGAAACGACAGCAGAAAACTGGCAACATTAGCAAACTGGCAGCAACAGAACCAGGAGACCAGTGCCAAACAGCACTGTAGCTGACCAACAGAGTGAGATTGCTGAGTGCCTGTGTGCAGGAGGTCTCCTGGCAGAGTGGGGTGCCTTTGGGCACTTATCGGTGGATCTAGGCTTGCTGACCCACGAAGCCAGTGAGCTGAGTGCCTGTGTGCAGGCTTCCTGGTGGAGTGGGGTTCTTCAGGCACTTATTGGTGGAGCTACTGAGCTTTTGAATACTTGCCCCAGAAAGGCAGATGTGGGCATGAGGCCCGAGGGCCAAGAGGCCAAAGAACACAAGAAGCCAAGCTGCCTTAGTCTCAAAAGGCATAACCTCAGCTTCTGGGTTTCAAAGGATGGAGCCATGGTCTCTGGTGTTTCTAAGGGTGAAGTCTCCACTCAGATGGACTAGGAGACTGGTGCACCTAAAGCTGAGAAAGCAGAGCTGCCATCCCAGTGGGCCTGGCAGGCAGAGCTGAAGCCCAGGGCCAAGGGGGGCCTCCACACAGAATCCAGAAAATGCAGCCAATACCTAGCATCTGGAGGGCAGGGCTATTGTGTGAATAGTCTCAGAGATTATTTTCAAAGCCTTGAGGGCTAATGTAATGTGTTCTGCTGACTTGCTTAGTGCCTATTATGCCTTCTTCCCTCCAATTTCTGCCATTTGTAATGGAAATGTCTAGCTTGTGCCTGTTCTGCCACTGTACTTTGGAAGCAGATAACTTGTATTCTATATTTCACAGATGAAGAGGAATTTGTGGATTTTGGACTTGGAGTAGAGTTAAGACTTTTGCTGTGATATGGTGGGATGAATGTGTCTTACATGTAGCAAGGACATGAATTTTTGAGAGCCAAAGGGTAGAATGTCATGGATTGAATTGTGTCCCCCGAAAATATGTGTCAATTTGGGTATGCCAGGATTCCCAGTATTGTGTGATCGTCCTCCATTTTTTTATTGTAGTCTTATGTTAAAGAAGATTAGGGTGGGATTGTAACACCCCTATTATTGTCACATCCCTGATCCAATGTAAAGGGATCTTCCCTAGAGTGTGGCCTGCACCACCTTTTATCTTATAAGAAATAAAAGGAAAGGGAATCAAGCAGAGCATGGGGACCTCATACCACCAAGAAAAAGCACCAGGAGCAGAACATGTCCTTTGGACCCAGGGTTCCCGTGCGTAGAAGCTTCTAGTCCAGGAAAAGGTTGATGAGGGGTACCTTCCTCCAGAGCCAACAGAGAGAGAAAGCCTTTCCCTGAAGCTGACACCCTGAATTTGGACTTCTAACCTACTGTCAGAAAATAAATTTATCTTTTTAAAGCCATCCACTTGTAGTATTTCTGTTACAGCAGCACTCGATGACTAAGACAATATTTTATAAATATCAATTATATCCAATTAATTAATGGTGCTGTTCAGATCAACTATACCTGTGAAGTAAGCGGTCTGGCAGTGCTATAATACTGTGGTTTGGCAGTTATGTAATGATATAGTCATCCTTCATGATGTGATCTCATGTGATTAGACAATCAGTTGTGAGGAGAGTTTCCTTGAGGGTGTGGCCTTCATCCAGTATATGAATATGAATGTTCTGACAAATCATGCTTGCTTGCTCTGGATCTTGCATCCAGCTTGTCATTGTCTGACCTCCAGTTCTTGGGACTTGAGCCAGTGGCCTGCAGTATTGCCTGCTGATCTTGGGATTCATCAGCCTCCACAGCCTGTGAGCTAGTAGTCTGCCATCTGACCTGCTGATATTGGGTTCGTCAGGCCCTGCAGTGACCTGAGTCAGGAGAAGCCTCCAGCCTGATGCCTGACCCACAGATTTGGGACTTGCCAGTCTCTACAACTGCATGAATCATTTCCTTGAGATAGATCTCTCTCTCTCTCTCTTTCTCTCTATACACTTCACTGGTTTTGCTTCTCTAGAGAATCCAGCCTAAGACATTTGGTACCAAGAGTGGTTCTAGTGAAACAAAATCATAAGGATGAGTTTTCTAAATTGGTTTTCAAGTCTGACTAGTCTTAAAGATGTTGATGACTCTGCTTCAGGTAGGTAAGAGGGTGTTGATAATCCATGGCATGAGGTGGTAATATTAAAAATGCAAAATATCACCACAAATGGAGAAGTGAGGCTCTTGGTGATTGCATGTTTGATATTTTTCTACAGTTTTGTCAGAATGAGAAGTATAGGGAAGGTGGTTGGTTGGTTCTACTTTTGCAAGACAAAGTGGTGAAAGAAAGAGGTGAGCTCGGGGCTTCAGGGTCACAGCTCAAATGCTGCATAAAAGATCTCAAAGTTGCCACTTGTGCCCTGAATGAAAGCCTTATTCTTGTAGGAACAGAGCTGATATTGCCAAAACCCAAACCCAGAGCCTTATAATAATAATAATAAAAGAGTGGCTGAATTACAACATCAATAGAAGTCTCAAACTCAAATGTGTCTGAAGTTAGTGAGGGCACCGATTGGGAAGAAATGGGGTTCTGAAACTTGGGATGGGGACGTATGGGCAGATAATCAGGAAGCTGGGAACACTGAGCCCCTAAATTTTGTTGAATCACTCATGCCAACAGAACCAGACCTCTTATTCCCATCTGAAGAGATCACTCCACCTTTGCATGCTAAGCCACCCTCCCCAGTAAAACCATTATCCCCTCCAGTTCCATCTGATAAGATTAACTCAGCTGTGCCTGAAGAGTATTTGTCTGGGATGTCACCTCAGGCAGCACTTGGGTCATTGCCTGGGGCATCACCTGTGGTAGATACCTTACAGGATATTGCTAAATGTTCCCAGGACCCACCCCCACCACCCATTTTGCTTCCAGACCTATAACTACACTTAAGTCCCAGTGAATCACAAAAGGTAAAGTATGAACTGTGACCCAGGAGGAGGTACATGACACTCCAAAAAAAACTGCTTGAGTTTTCTAATATATACAAACAGAAACCTGGGGAATATGTGTGGGAATGACTATTAAGAGTGTGAGATAATGGTGCAAGGAACATAAAATTGGGTCAGTCTGAGATTACTCATATGGGCTTACTAAGCACACAACCCCTATGTGCCCATCAGTTTGTTGTACTGTAGGGGCTTGGTGTTGCTGTAAAGCTGTAAGCTATGCCACCGGTATTCAAATACCAACAGAGTCACAAATCACGGACAAGTTTCAGCTGAGCTTCCAGACTAAGACAGACTAGGAAGAAGGACCTGGTTTTTTAGTTCTGAAAAAATTTAGCAAGTGAAAACCTTACAAATACCAGTGGAACATTGTCTGATACATTACCGGAAGACAAGGTCCTCAGGTTGGAAGGCACTCAAAAGATGACTGGGGAAGAGCTGCCTCCTCAAAGTAGAGTTGACCTTAATGAAGTGGATGGAGTAAAGCTTTCAAGACCTTCATTTGCTGATGTGGCATGACTGAAAATGAGAAGAAACAGCTGCAAACATCCATTAATAATCAGAACTTGGATTGTATGAAGTATGAATCTAGGAAAATTTGATACAGTCAAAAATGAAATGGAATGCATAAACATCGATATCCTAGCCATTAGTGAGCTGAAATGGACAGGTATTGGCCATTTTGAACCAGACAATCACATGGTCTGCTATGTCGAGAATGACAACTTGAAGAGGAATGGTGTTGCATTCATCATCAAAAAGAACATTTCAAGATCTATCCTGAAGTACACGCTGACAGTAATAGGATAATATCCATATGCCTACAAGGAAGACCAGTTAATATGACTATTATTCAAATTTAAGCACCAATCACTAAGGCCAAAGATGAAGAAATTGAAGGTTTTTACCAACTTCTGCGGTCTGAAATTCATCAGACATGCAATCGGGATGCATTGATAATTAGTGGTGATTGAAATGTGAAAGCTGGAAACAAAGAAGAAGGATTGGTAGTTGGAAAATATGGCCTTGGTGATAGAAATGATGCTGGAGATCGCATGATAGAATTTTGCAAGACCAACAATTTCTTTGTTGCAAATACGTTTTTTCAATGACATATTTCTTTCTATACTGTGATCATACACGTGGACATCTCCAGATGGAATACATAGGAATCAAACCGACTACATCTGTGGGAAGAGATGATGGAAAAGCTCAATATTATCATTCAGAACAAGGCCAGGGGCTGACTGTGGAACAGACCATCAATGGCTCATATGCAAGTTGAAGTTGAAGTTGAAGAAAATTAGAACAAGTCCAAGAAAGCCAAAGTACAGCCTTGAGTATATCCCGCCTGAATTTACAGACCATCTTAAAAATATATTTGACCCATTGAACACTAATGACTGAAGACCAGATGAGTTGTGGAATGACATCAAAGATATCATACAAGAAGCAAGCAAGGGGTCATTAAAAAGACAGGAAAAAAAAAAAAGACCAAAATGGTTCTCAGAAACTTGCTCTTGAAAGTAGAGTAGCTAAAGCTAGTGGAAGAAATGGTGACGTAAAGAGATGAGCAGATTTCAAAGGGTGGTTTAAGAAGACAAAGTAAAGTATTATAATGAATTGGGCAAAAACCAGGAGTTAGAAAACCAAAAGAGAAGAACACACTTGGCGTTTCTCAAGCTAAAAGAACTGAAGAAAAAATTCAAGTCTTGAGTTGCGATATTGAAGGATTCTATGGGGAAATATTAAATGATACAGGAAGCATCAAAAGAAGATAGAAGGAATACACAGAGTCAGTATACCAAAAAGAATTGGTTGAGGTTCAACCATTTCACAAGGTAGCCTATGGCTAAGAACCGATGGTACTGAAGGAAGAAGTCCAAGCTGCACTGAAGGCATTGGCAAAAAAACAAGGCTCCAGGAATTGATGGACTACACCAGTTGAGATATTTCAACAGATGGATGCAGCGCTGGAAGTGCTTACTCGTTTATGTCAAGAAATTTGGAAGACAGCCACCTGCCAAAATGACTGGAAGAGATCCATATTTATGCCTATTTAAAAAAAAAGTGATCCAACCATATACGGAAATCATTGAAGAATATCGTTAATACCACATGCAAGTAAAATTTTGCTGAAAATCATTCAAGAGAGGTTGCAGCAGTACATCGACAAAGAACTCCCAGAAATTCAAACCAGATTCAGAAGAGGACATGGAACCAGGGATATCATTGCTGATATCAGATGGATCCTGGCTGAAAGCAGAGAATACCAAAAAGATGTTTACATGTGTTTTATTGACTGGCAAAGGCATTCGACTGTTTGGTCCTTAACAAATTATGTATAACATTGCAAAGAACGGGAATTCCAGAACACATAATTGTGCTCATAAGGAACCTGAACATAGATTAAGAGGCAGTCATTCAAATAGAACAAGTGGATACCTCGTGGTTTAAAGTCAGGAAAGGTGTGCATCAGGGCTGTATCCTTTCATCATACTTGTTCAATCTGTATGCTGAGCAAATAATCTGAGAAGCTGGACTACATGAAGAAGAACATGGCATCAAGATTGGAGGAAGACTCATTAACAACCTGTGTTATGCAGATGACACAACGTTGCTTGCTGAAAGTGAAGCAAATTTGAAGCACTTACTGATGAAAATCAAAGACCACAGCCTTCAGTACAGATTACACTTCAACATAAAGAAAACAAAAATCCTCACAAGTGAACGAAGAAGCAACATCATGATAAATGGAGAAAAGGTTCAAGTTGTCAAGAACTTCATTCTACTCGAATTCACAATCAACACCCATGGAAACAGCAGTCAAGAAAGCAGACGATGCATTGCATTGGGCAAATCTGCTGCAAAAGACCTCTTAAAGGGGTTAAAAAGCAAAGATGTCACTTTAATGATCTTGCTTGTACAAGTTGTGCTGGCTTCCCCAGTATTGTGTACTGTCTTACCCTTCACCAAATTTACCATGGAAGCTCCATAGACACATCCAAACTCCCTGAGGGACAGAATTGCTGGGCTGCGGGCTGTGGAGACCATGGTATCCGGGAATATCTAGCTAAATTGGCATAACATAGTTTATAAAGAAAATATTCTACATTCTACTTTGGTGAGTAGCTTCTGGGGTCTTAAAAGCCTGTGAGCAGCTGTCTAAGGCTCTCCACTGGTCTCACCCCTTAGTGAGCAAGGGAGAATGAAGAAAACTAAAGATACAAGGGAAAGATTAATCCAAAGGACTAATGGACCACAATACCGTGGCCTCCACCAGACTGAGTCCAGTACAACTAGGTGGTGCCCAGCTACCACCACTGACTGCTCTGACAGGGATCACAATAGAGGATCCCAGAAAGAGCTGGAGAAAAATGAAGGACAAAATTCCACCTCACAAAAGAAGACCAGACTTGACTTCCAGCCAACATGGCGCCATAGAAGCATCAGGCAGTCCCTACACAGCTAAGACCTGAAAAACTAAGTAAAACAGAGACAAACGTCATTTCTGGAACCTGAAGTGTCAAATGGAGAGATAAAGAACTCAGTCAAGCACCGAATGAAATAAGAAACTGACAGAGGACAGAGAGCAAGGAGAGATACATGTGGATAGCCTCACCTGGTAATGCAGCACTGGTCCCCCATCTTGGACTCCAGTCGGGGATCGGCAGACAGGGAGCACGGGAAAGCAGCTTCGCAGAACTCCCAGCAGGAGACAGAGCACCCGGTAACCAGTGATACATGCTTTCCCACCCCCCATTCTCTCCCCCCTGCTCTACCTCCGAGCTTCCTGGCTGGCTGTGGTGCCTTGGCCAGCTGGGAAGTGCAGCGTCCATGCCACTTGGATTTGCCCACCCACATCACAGATCAGCAGTCAGGGAGTACAGGAAAGCAGCTTCACAAAGTTCCCAGCAGGAGACAGAGCACCCAGTTAAGGAGAGATATACGCTTTCCTAACCCACCCTCCTCCCCGCGCTTCGGCCTCCTCTGCTTCTTGTGAGCCGCAGTCTGTTGGGTGGGAGGCAACTGCTCTGGCCTCAGGCTGCTTGGATTTGCCCTGCTGACACTGGCCAGGACCCTGAGCTGGTTTTGGTTTTTTTCCATCTCTTTTGGTTTTTTCTGTACCTCCTACCACCTCCTCCTCCTTTCTCTGGAACACCTGGCTTTGTATGCCATCTTTGCTTCTTTCTTGAAAGGCTGTGAAGCAATGCTTGGCTGGGGAACCACTACCCCAGCCCGCTATACCATGCTGGTGAGATCCCCGGGGCTTTTTTCCCCCTTGTTTTGCTTTGTTTCTATTCTTTTTGGGAGCCCCTTTTAGCCAGGCTGTACTGCACAGCTTGGGAGCTTTTCCCAAACCTGCACAGCTGCGTAGGTGGGATCCCTGGGGGCATTTCTTTTCTTCTTTCTTTTCTCTCTCTTTTTCCCTTTCTGTGTTTCTTCATTTCTCAGTTCTCATCTCTCTACACGTATCTTCTTTTCCTGTCTCCTGAATACCTGGTGCTGTGTGACATCTATATCCCCTCTAGCCAGTCTATACTGCACAGCCTGGGAGCCACTTCCCCAGTCTTAGCAGCCCCACTGGTGGAACTCTGGGGCTCCTGGGGGCTTTTCTTTTACAAATTTTTATCTAGTTATTTTTTCATCCCCCCCCCCCTTTTTTTTTTTTTTTTTGCTTTTCTCCATTTCTCATCTCTCCACTCCAACAGCAAGCTCCCTTGGCACTCTTTCTTTGCTCCAGTTTCTCTTTCCTCTCCCTCCTCTTTCCCACGCCCCTATTAGCTTGACACATCACAACCTCCCCCCCTTTCCTGCCTACCTGCACGATGCACTGAACATCACGCCACTGAGCTGCACAGGCATGGCCTCCTGGAACCTGCCCAGCAATGATTCCTGGCCCTCCCTGTCGGCCATAGTACATGCCACAAACAACCCATCTCAGCCCCTCCCCTTCAGCTGGACCTGCCCTGCTGCACCATAGCTGAATAACTGGCCCTGCCCATTGGACAAGAGGTGAAAAGTATCATGATTACAGACAAGCAAACAACAAAAAATGCACAGCCTATCTGCTCAGACATAACCAAATAAAATAAAAAAGCAGAAGAAACAAATAAATCTACAATCAAAAAATGAAGAGAATAACTACTGAATGCCCCAAAGACAGCAGAGAATATCAAAACATTAAAAAAAAAGGACAGGATGGTTCCAGTAGTCATCCAAAATAAAACACCAGATGACTTTCCAGTAGAAGAAAAGGCACTCAAACTACCTGACAGGGAATGAAATGTCTAATATTTAGAGCAATCCAAGAGTTGAAGCAAAAAGCAGACAAAAATGAAGAAAAAATAGACAAGTTTATGGAAAAGGCAGACAAATTCATGAAAAATACAGACAAAAAATTGGAACAATTCAGGAAAGTAATACAGGAACAAAATACCTAAATAAATTCACAACTAGAAATGATACAAAAACAACAATAAGAAATCCAAAAGGTAAACAACAAAATTGCAGAAATGCACAGTATCATAGAAGGGCTGAGGAGCAGATCTCAAATGATAGAAGACAGAATCAGTGAAATTGAAGACAAACACTTGGATACAGCTCTTTGAGGGAAAATCAGAAAAAAGAATGAAGAAAAATGAAGAAACTCTGAGAATTATGTGGGATACAATCAAAACCAAAAATTTATGAGTGATCGGGGTTCTAGAACAGGAAGACAAAATGGAAAACAGAGATGATCATCAAAGAATTGCTGACAGAAAACTCTCCTACTATCATGAATGATGAAAAGCTGACCACCCAAGAAGCACAATGGACCTCATATAGGATAGACCTCAGAATAAAGACACTAATGTGTGTCATAATCACACTCGCTAAAACCAAAGACAAAGAAAAAATCCTGAGAGCAGCTAGAGAAAAACAAAAAGTCACATACAGAGGAGAAACAGTAAGACTGAGCTTTGATTATTCAGTAGAAACCATGCAGGCAAGAAGGCAATGAGATGACATATATAAAACCTTGACAGAAAAAAAAAAATGCCAACCAAAAATAATATATCCTGCAAAACATTCATTCAAGTAAAACCAAAAAACCAAACCCAGTGCCGTCAAGTCGATTCTGACTCATAGCGACCCTATAGGACAGAGTAGAACTGCCCCATAGAGTTCCCAAGGAGAGCCTGGTGGATTCAAACTTCTGACCCTTTGGTTAGCAGCTGTAGCACTTAACCACTATGCCACCAGGGTTTCCATAATATGATGGTGAAATTAGAACGATTCCAGATAAATAGAAATTAAGAGAATACGTAAAAACCAAACCAAACTTACAAGAATTATAAAAGAGAGTCCTTTGGTCTGAGAATAAATGACATCAGACCACAGCCTGAATCTAGGACACAAGATTGTACCAGACAGATACCAACCTAGGGAATAAAGTCTCAAGACCTATCCAAAACCAAAAGAATTGCAACAGGGTACCAGAGAGGTTAATCTGTAAATGATAGTAATGTCAAAACAATAAAAGAGGGAATAAACAGTATAGGCATAGAACTTTCTAATGGAGAGGAAGGCAAGGTGATACCAAGTAATAATAGACTGGTTCAAGCCTAGGTAAATTTCAAGGTAACCCAAAGAAAGTTAACAAACTTACTCATCAAAATAAAGAAGAAAAACATAAAGTCTCAATAAAAACAAAATCTACAAAAACAAAAGAAATGAAATCTACAAACAAAAGGAACTCAGCACAGGAGAGTAAGAGGAACAAAGAAAATGTTAGCACCACAAAAAAAAGCACTACAAAATGACAGCAACAAACTCACACATATCAATAATTATGCTGAATGTAAGTAAAATGGCCTAAATGCACCCAAAAAGAGACACAGAGTGACAGAATGAATTAAAAAACATGATCCATCAATATGCTGTCTACAAGAGACACACCTTAGAAGCAAAGACATAAAAGCATTAAAAATCAAAGGATGGAAAAAATATATCAAGCAAATAACTACCAAAAAAGAGCAGGAGTGGCAATACTAATCTCAGTTAAGATAGACTTTATCACAAAATCCACCACAGATGACAAAGAAGAGCACTATATAATGATTAAAGGGACAATCCATCCTGAAGATTTAAGCATAATAAACATCTATGCACCCAATGACAGGGTTCCAAAATACATAAAACAAACTCTTAATATCACTGAAAACAGAAATAGACAGTTCCACAATAATAGTAGGAGACTTCAACACACCACTGGTCAGTAAAAGACAGAACATCTAGAAAGAAACTCAACAAAGATACAGAAAAGCTAAAGAGCACAATCAGCCAACTTGATCTCATAGATATGTATAGAACACTCCTCCAACAGCTGCAAATTACACATTCTTTTCCAATGCACATGGAACATTCTCCAGAATAGACCACATCTGAGGCCACAGAGCAACCCTCAACAAATTCCAGAACTTTGAGATAATACAAACTATCTTCTCTGACAACAATGCCATCAAAGTAGAAATTAACAATAGGAAGAGTAAGGAAAAAATCAATTACATGGAAACTGAATAACACCCTGCTTAAAAACCACTGGATAACAGGAGAAATCAAAGATGGAATAGAAAAGTTCCTAGACTCAAAAGAGAAAGAAAATGCATCATACCAAAACCTTTGGGACACAGCAAAGGCAGTCCTCAGAGGTCAATTTATAGCTTTAGATGCAAAACCCACCCACTACCGTCAAGTTGATTCCAACTTGTAGCGACCCTATAGGACACAGTAGAACTGCCCGATAGAGTTTCCAAGGAGCACCTGGCAGATTCAAACTGCCGACCTCTTGGTTAGCAGCCGTAGCACATAACCACTGCGCCATGAGGGTTTCCACTAGATGCACACATCAAAAAAAAAAAAAAGAAAGGGACAAAATCAAAACATTAGTTACACATCTTTTTTTTTAATAATTTTTATTGTGCTTTAAGTGAAAGTTTACAAATCAAGTCAGTCTGTCACATATAAGCTTATATACACCTTACTCCATATTCCCACTTACCCTCCCCCTAATGAGTCAGCCCGCTCCCTCCTTCCAGTCTCTCCTTTCGTGACAATTTTGCCAGTTTCTAACCCTCTCTACCCTCCTATCTCCCCTCCAGACAGGAGATGCCAACACAGTCTCAAGTGTCCACCTGACACAAGTAGCTTGCTCTTCGTCAGCATCTCTCTCCAACCCATTGTCCAGTCCCTTCCATGGAGGATGCAGGGGTGGTGATTCCCACCACATTCTCATTCAGCACACCTTTAAAAAAAATTTTTATTGTGTTTTAGGTGAAAGATCACAGCTAAAGGTAGTTGCTCATTCAAAAATTTATACATGTATTATTTTGTGGCATTGGTTACAATCCCCACAATGTGACAGTGCTCTCTCCCTTCCACCCCAGTTCCCTGTGTTCTTTTGTCGAATTTCTGTCTCTTCTTGCCTTCTTGTGTAGCTTTTGGGCAGGAGTAGCCCATTTCGTCTCGTATATTTGGTTGAACTAAGAAGCATGTATCTCATGTGTGTTATTGTTTGTTTTATAGGCCTGTTTTAATCTTTGTCTGAAAGTAGGCTTCAGGAGTGGTTTCAGTTCTGAGTTGGCAAAGTGCATGGGTGTTATAGTCTTGGGGGTCCCTCCAGTCTGTGTCAGACCAGTAAGTCTGGTATATTTCTGAATTTGAATTTTGTCCTTCATTTATCTTCCACTGTGTCCAGGACTCTGTTGTGATCCCTGTAGAGCAATTGGCAGTGGTAGCTGGTCACCATCTAATTCTTCTGGGCTCAGGCTGGTGGAAGCTCTGGTTTCAATACATGATGTTGCCTACTGGTCCAGTTGTGAGGATTTTTGTTTTCTTTATGTTGAGGTGCAATCCATACTGAAGGCTGTGGTCTTTGATCTTCATCAGTAAGTGCTTCAAGCCCTCTTCGCTTTCAGCAAGCAAGGTTGTGTCATCTGCATAACGCAGGTTGTTAATGGGGCTGGTTTCAGAAGGGGGCCTGGAACCAGGGATATCGTTGCTAATGCCAGATGGATCCTGGCTGAAAGCAGAGAATACCAGAAGGATGTTTACCTGTGTTTTATTGACTATGCAAAGTCAATCGACTGTGTGGATCATAACAAATTATGGATAACACTGCGAAGAATGGGAATTCCGAACACTTAATTGTGCTCATGAGGAATCTTTACATAGATCAAGAGGCAGTTTTTCGGACAGAACAAGGAGATGCCGATTGGTTTAAAGTCAGGAAAGTTGTGCGTCAGGGTTGTATTCTTTCACCACACCTATTCAATCTGTGTGCTGAGCAAATAATACGAGAAGCTGGACTACATGAAGAAGAACTGGGGATCAGGATTGGAGGAAGACTCCAACTGGACCAATGAGTAACATCATGATAAATGGAGAAAAGATTGAAGTTGTCAAGGATTTCATTGTACTTGGATCCACAATCAACAGCCATGGAAGCAGCAGTCAAGAAATCAAAAGACGCATTGCATTGGGCAAATCTGCTGCAAAGGACCTCTTTAAAGTGTTTAAGAGCAAAGATATCACCTTGAAGACTAAGGTGCACCTGACCCAAGCCATGGTGTTTTCAGTTGCATGTTATGCATGTGAAAGCTGGACAATGAATAAGGAAGACTGAAGAAGAATTGATGCCTAGAATTGTGGTGTTGGTGAAGAATATTGAGTATACCACGGACTGCCAAAAGAACGAACAAATCTGTCTTAGAGGAAGTACAGCCAGAATGTTCCTTAGAGGCAAGGATGGCGAGACTGTGTCTTACACACTTTGGACATGTTGTCAGGAGGGATCAGTCCCTGGAGAAGGACATCATGCTTGGCAGAGTACAGGGTCAGCGGAAAAGAGGAAGACCCTCAATGAGGTGGATTGACACAGTGACTGCAACAATGAGCTCAGGCATGGCAACAATTGTGAGAATGGCTCAGGACCAGGCATTGTTTCATTCGGTTGTGCATAGGGTCGCTATGAATTGGAACCGACTCAACAACACCTAACAACAACAACATGGACTGCCAGAAGAACGAACAAATCTCTCTTGGAAGAAGTACAGCCAGAATGCTCTTTAGAAGCAAGCATGGTGAGACTTTGTCTCACGTGTTTTGGACATGTTATCAAGAGGGACCAGTCCCTGGAGAACGACATTTTGCTTAGTAGAGGGTCAGTGTAAAAGAGAAAGACCCTCAACAAGATGGATTGACATACTGGCATAACAACAACTGTGAGGATGACACAGGGCTGGGCATTCTGTAGTACATAGGGTCACTATGAGTTGGAACTGACTCAACAGCACCTAACAACAACAAGAACATGGTAATTCCATGGAATCCCTGGCTGATGCAAATGGTTAAGTGCTAGGTTATTAACTGAAAGGTTGGTGGTTTGAATCACACAGAAGTCCCTCAGAAGAAAGACCTGGCAATCTATTTCTGAAAGATCATAGCCACAGAAAACCCTGTAGAGTACAGTTCTACTCTGAAGCACATGGGGTTGCCAGGAGTCATAATTGACTTCATAGCAATTTTTTAATGGTAATTCCCTGTTTAACTTTTTGAGGAATCGGCAAGCTGTTTCCCACAGCAGCTACCCCACTTTACATTCCTGCCACCAGTGCATGAGGATTACAATTTTTCCACATCCTCATCAACACTTATTTTCCATTTTTAAATTAATATGTATATTAGCCTTCCTAGTGGGTGTGAAGGGGTATCCTAATGTGGTTTTGATTTGCGGTTTCCTAATAATGTCTCTGTAGGAGAAAAAAATGTTCCTATCTGCTCCCATACAGATTACAGCCTAGAAAACCCTATGGGGCAGTTCTACTCTTTGTCACATTGGGTCACTATGAACCGAAAATTGATTTGACAATACCTAACAACAACAATGACTAATGACATTGGTCATCTTTCCCTGTGTTTAATGGACATTTGTATATATTCTTAAGAGAAATATCTATTCAAGTTCTTTGCCCCTCCCCCCTTTTTAAAATAATTTTTATTGCGCTTTGAGTGAAAGTTTACAAATCAAGCCAGTCTCTCACACAAAAACCCATATACACCTTGCTACACACTCCCAGTTACTCTCCCCTTAATGAGACAGCCTGCTCTCTCCCTCCACTCTCTCTTTTCGTGTCCATTTCTCCAGCTTCTAACCCCCTCCACCCTCTCATCTCCCCTCCAGGCAGGAGATGCCAACATAGTCTCAAGTGTCCACCTGATCCAAGAAGCTCACTCCTCACCAGCATCCCTCTCCAACCCATTGTCCAGTCCAATCCATGTCTGAAGAGTTGGCTTTGGGAATGGTTCCTGTCCTGGGCCAACAGAAGGTCTGGGGGCCACGACCACCGGTGTCCTCCTAGTCTCGGTCAGACCCATAAGTCTGGTCTTAAGACAATTTGGGGTCTGCAATGCACTGCTCTCCTGCTCCCTCAGGGGTTTTCTGTTGTGTTCCCTGTCAGGCCAGTCATTGGTTGTAGCCAGGCACCATCTAGTTCTTCTGGTCTCAGGATGATGTAGTGTCTGGTTCCTGTGGCCCTTTCTATCTCTTGGGCTCTTAATCACCTTGTGTCCTTGGTGTTCTTCATTCTCCTTTGATCCAGCTGGGTGGAGACCAATTGATGCATCTTAGATGGCCTCTTAAGCATTTAAGACCCCAGACACCACTCTTCAAAGTGGGATGCAGAATGTTTTCTTAATAGATTTTATTATGCCAATTGACTTAGATGTCCCCTGAAACCATGGTCCCCAGACCCCTGCCCCTGCTACGCTGGCCTTGGAAGCATTCAGTTTATCAAGGAAACTGCTTTTGGTTTAGTCCAGTTGTGCTGACCTCCCCTGTATTGTGTGCTGTCTTTCCCTTCACCTAAAGTAGTTCTTATCTACTATCTAATTAGTGAATGCCCCTCTCCCGCCCTCCCTCCCTCCCCGTCTCTTAACCACAAAACAATGTTTTCTTCTCAGTTTAAACTATTTCTCAAGTTCTTATAATAGTGGTCTCATACAGTATTTGCCCTTTTGCAACTGACTTATTTCACTCAGCATAATCCCTTCCAGGTTCCTCCATGTTATGAAATGTTTCACAGATTCCTCACTGTTCTTTATCGATGCGTAGTATTCCATTGTGTGAATATACCATAATTTATTTATCCATTCATCCGTTGATGGGCCCCTTGGTTGCTTCCATGTTTTTGCTATTGTAAACAGTGCTGCAGTAAACATGGGTGTGCATATATCTATTCGTGTAAAGGCTCTTATTTCTCTAGGATATATTCCAAGGAGTGGGATTGCTGAATCGTATGGGAGTTCTATTTCTAACTTTTTAAGGAAGCGCCAGATAGATTTCCAAAGTAGTTGTACCATTTTACATTCCCACCAGCAGTGTAGAAGTGTTCCAATCTCTCCGCAGCCTCTCCAACATTTCTTATTTCGTGATTTTTGGATTAATGCCAGCCTTGTTGGAGTGAGATGAAATCTCATTGCAGTTTTGATCTGCATTTCTCTAATGGCTAATGATCCTGAACACTTCCTCATATATCTGTTAGCTACCTGAATGTCTTCTTTAGTGAAGTGTCTATTCATACCTTTTGTCCATTTTTTAATTTGGTTATTTGTCTTTTTGCAGTTGAGTTTTTGCACTATCATGTAGATTTTAGAGATCAGCTGCTGATCAGAAATGCCATAGCTCAAAACTTTTTCCCAGTCTGTAGGTAATCTTTTTCCTCTTTTGGTGAAGCCTTTCGATGAGCATAGATGTTTGATTTTTAGGAGCTCACAGTTATCTAGTTTTTCTTCTGCATTCTTAATAATGTTTTGTATACTGTTTATGCCATATATTAGGGCTCCTAACATTGTCCCTATTTTTTTTTCCGTGATCTTTATCGTTTTAGATTTTATATTTAGGTCTTTGATCCATTTTGAGTTGGTTTTTGTGCATGGAGTGAGGTATGGGTCTTGTTTCATTTTTTTGCAGATGGATATCCAGTTATGCCAGCACCATTTGTTAAAAAGACTGTCTTTTCCCCATTTAACTGTTTTGGGGCCTTTGTCAAATATCAGCTGCTCATATGTGAATGGATTTAGGTCTGGATTCTCAATTCTGTTCCATTGGTCCATGTATCTGTTGTTGTACCAGTACCAGGCTGTTTTGACTACTGTGGCGGTATAATAGGTTCTAAAATCAGGTAAAGTAAGGCCTCCCACTTTGTTCTTCTTTTTCAGTAGTGCCTTATTTATCCGGGGCCTCTTTCCCTTCCATATGAAATTGGTGATTTGTTTCTCCATCTCATTAAAGAATGTCTTTGGGATTTGGATCAGAATTGCATTAAATGTATAGATTGCTTTTGGTAGAATAGACATTTTTATAATGTTAAGTCTTCCTATCCATGAGCAAGGTATATTCTTCCACTTATGTAAGTCTCTTTTGGTTTCTTGCAGAAGTGTACTGTAGTTTTCTTTGTATAAGTCTTTTACATCTCTGGTAAGATGTATTCCTAATTATTTGATCTTCTTGGGGGCTACTGTAAACAGCATTGATTTGGTGATTTCCTCTTCGATGTCCTTTTTGTTGGTGTAGAAGAATCCAACTGATTTTTGTATGTTTATCTTGTATCCCAATACTCTTCTGAACTCTTAGTTTCTGTAGTTTTCTGGAGGATTCCTTAGGGTTTTCTGTGTATAAGATCACATCATCTGCAAATAGAGGTACTTTTACTTCTTTCTTGCCAACCTGGATTCCCTTTATTTCTTTATCTAGCCTAATTACTCTGGCTAGGACCTCCAACACAATGTTGAATAAGAGCTCAGTGATGAAGGGCATCCTTGTCTGGTTCCCGATCTCAGTGGGAATGGTTTCAGGCTCCCTCCATTTAGGGTGATGATGGCTGTTGGCTTTGTATAAATGCCCTTTATTATGTTGAGGGATTTTCCTTCTATTCCTATTTTGCTGAGAATTTTTATCGTGAATGGGTGTTGAACTTTGTCCAATGTCTTTTGTGCATCAATTGATAAAACCACGTGGTTCTTGTCTTTTGTTTTATTTGTATGATGGATTACATTAATTGTTTTTCTAATGTTGAACCATCCCTGCATACCTGGTATGAATCCCACTTGGTCATGGTGAATTATTTTTTTGATATGTTGTTGAATTCTATTGGCTAGAATTTTGTTGAGGATTTTTGCATCTACATTCATGAGGGATATAGGTCTATAATTTTCTTTTCTTGTGGTGTCTTTATCTGGTTTTGGTATCAGGGATATGGTGGCTTCATAGAATGAATTTGGTAGTATTCCATCCTTTTCCATGCTCTGAAATACCTCTAGTAGTAGTGGTGTTAACTCTTCTCTGAAAGTTTGGTAGAACTCTGCAGTGAAGCCATCCGGACCCTGCCTTTTTTTTGTTGGGAGTTTTTTGATTGCCATTTCCATCTCTTCTTTTGTTATGGGTCTATTTAGTTGCTCTACCTCTGTTTGTGTTAGTTTAGGTAGGTAGTGTGTTTCTAGGAATTCATCCATTTCTCCTTGGTTTTCAAATTTGTTGGAGTACAGTTTTTCATACTAATCTGATATGATTCTTTTAATTTCAGTTGGGTCTGTTGTAATATCGCCCATCTCATTTCTTATTTGGGTTATTTGCTTCCTCTCCTGTTTTTCTTTTGTCAGTTTGGCCAGTGGTTTATCAATTTTGTTGATTTTTTCAAAAAATCAGCTTTTGGTCTTGTTAATTCTTTCAATTGTTTTTCTGTTTTCTATTTCATTTAGTTCAGCTCTAATTTTTATTTGTTTTCTTCTGGTGCCTGTGGGTTTCTTTTGTTGCTCTCTTTCTATTTGTTCAAGTTGTAGGGATAGTTCTTTGATTTTGGCCCCTTCTTCTTTTTGGATGTGTGCATTTACTGACATAAATTGGCTTCTGAGCACCGCTTTTGCTGTGTCCCAAAGGTTCTCATAGGAAGTGTTTTCATTCTCACTGGATTCTCTGAATTTCTTTATTCCATCCTTAATGTCTTCTATAATCCAGTCTTTTTTGAGCAGGGTAATGTTCAGTTTCCAAGTGTTTGATTTCTTTTCCCTGCTTTTCCTGTTATTGATTTCCACTTTTAAGGCCTTATGGTCAGAGAAGATGCTTTGTAATATTTCAATGCTTTGGATTCTGCTAAGGCTTGCTTTATGACCTTTATGACTGGAACACTTATACACTGCTGGTGGGGATATAAAATGGTACAACCGCTTTGGGAATCTATTTGGCACTTCCTTAAAAAGCTAGAAATAAAACTACCATAGAATCCAGCAATCCCACTCCTTGGAATATTTCCTAGAGAAATAACAGCCCTCACAGGAATAGATATATGCACATCCATGTTCATTGCAGCACTGTTCACAATAGCAAAAAGATGGAAACAACCTATGTGCCCATCAACAAATGAATGGATAAACAAATTATGGTATATTCAAACAATGGAATAGTACCCAACAATAAAGAACAATGATGAATCTGCAAAACATCTCATAACGTGGATGAATCTGGAAGGCATTATACTGAGTGAAATTAGTTGCAAAGTACAAATATTGTATGAGACCACTGTTATAAGAACTCAGGAAAAAGGTTTAAACACAGGTTTGAACATTCTTTGATGGTTACGAGGGTGGGGAGGGAGGGAGAAGGGTGTTCACTAACTAGATAGTAGACAAGATTTAGCTTAGGTGAAGAGAAGGACAACACACAATACAAGGGAAGTCAGCACGACTGGACTAAACCAAAAGCTAAGAAGTTTCCTGAATACAACCAAACACTTCGAGGGACAGAGTAGCAGGGGAGGGGATCTGAGGACCATGGTTTCAGGGAACATCTAAGTCAACTGGCATAACAAAGTTTACTAAGAAATGTTCTGCATCCCACTTTGTTGAGTGGCATCTGGGGTCTTAAAAGCTAGCAAGTGGCTGTCTAAGATGTGTCAATTGATCCTAATCCACCTGAGCAAAGGAGAATGAAGAACACCAAAGACACTAGGAAAATATGAGCTCAAGACACAACAGCCAAGGGGCAAGGGCTAGAAGGTAGGAGTGGACAGGAAAGCTGGTAATAGGGATCCCAAGGTTAAGAAGGGAGAGTGTTGACATGTTGTGGGGTTTTTAACCAATGTCATAAAACAACATGTGTAATAGCTGTTTAATGAGAAACTAGTTTGTTCTGTAAACCAGCATCTAAAATACAAT
Source organism: Elephas maximus indicus (assembly GCF_024166365.1). NCBI lineage: Eukaryota > Metazoa > Chordata > Mammalia > Proboscidea > Elephantidae > Elephas > Elephas maximus. The sequence continues at coordinate 50,973,876 of NC_064846.1, read as the reverse complement.
TAAAAAAAGTCAAAAAAAAAAAATAAAGAAATATGAGCCAAAGAGACAGAAAGTCCTCATAAACCAGAGACTCTATCAGCCCGAGACCAGAGGAACTAGATGGTGCCCAGCTACCACCAATGACTACCCTGAAAAGGAACACAACAGAGTGTCCCTGATGGAGCAGGAGAAAAATGAGGTGCATAAATCAAATTCTAGTAAAAAGACCAACTTAATGGTCTGATAGAGATTGGAGGGATCCCAGTAGACATGGCCCCCAGACTCTCTGCTAGCCTAAAACTAAAACCATCCCTGAAGCCAACTGTTCAGACAAAGATTGGACTGGACTATAAAACATAAAATGATACTTGTGAAGATTGTGCTTCTTAACTCAAGTAGCTACATGAGACTAAATGGGCAGCTCCTGTCCAGAGGAGAGATGAGAAGGCAGTGAGCGACAGAAGCCCATTGAATGGACACGGGAAATACAGGGTAGAAAGGAAGAATATGCTGTCACACTATAGGGAGAGCAACTAGGGTCACATAACAATGTGTGTATAAATTTTTGTACGAGAAACTGTCTTGAACTGTAAACTTCACTTAAAGCACACACACAAAAAAACAAAAAACCTTCTAATCCATGAACACAAATGTCCTTCCATGTGTTTAGGTCTTCTTTATTTGAGTAATGTTTTATAGTTTTCAGTGTACATGTCTTTCTCTGCCATGGTTAAATTTATTCCTATGTATTTTATTCTTATAGATGCTATTTTAAATGGAATTGTTTCCTTAATCTCCTTTTCAGATTGCTCATTGTTGATGTATAAAAACCCAACTGATTTTTTAAAATAATTTTTATTGTGCTTTAAGTGAAAGTTTACAAGCCAAGTCAGTCTGTCCAACTGATTTTTGTGTGTTGACCTGTACGCTGGCACTTTGCTGAGTTCACTGGCTCTATTAGCTTTTTGGTGGATTCTTTGGGGTTTTTAAAATAACAGGATCATATCATGTGCAGAAAAGGATAATTTTGCTTTTTCCTTCCTGATTTGAGTATTTTTTTTCTTCCTTAATTGTTCTGGCTATGACTTCAACATTGAATAGCAGTGGTGAAAGCAGGTATCCGTGTCTTTTTTCTGATCTTAAGGAAGAAACTATCAGTCTTCTCCATTGATTATGATGCTATCTGTGGTTTTTTAAAAAAATAAATGTCCTTTATCATATTGAGTAATTTCCCTCCTATTCCTAGTTTGTTGAGTGAGTTTTTTTTAAATCACGCTGGAGTTTGTCAAATGCTTTTTCTAAACCAATTGAGATAACCATGTGGTTCTTTTCTTTGTTCTATTAATGTGGTGCATTACATTAATTGATTTTCTAATACGGAACCACCCTTGAATCCCCGAAATAAATCCCACTTGATCATACTGTATAATGTTTTAATATGCTGTTGGATTTGGTTTTCTAGTATTTTGTTGAGAAATTTTGCATCTATGTTCATAAGGGATATTGATCGGAAGTTTTCTTGCTGTGTCTTTGGCTTTGGTATTGGGTAATGCTCACTTCATAGGATAAATTAAGAAGTGATCCCTCTTCTATTTTTTGGGTTTGCCAAAAATTGATATTAATTCTTCTTTAAAAGACTCACAGCGGTCGAGTCAATTCTGACTCGTAGAGACCCTATAGGACAGAGGAGAACTGCCCCATAGGGTTTCCAAGGAGTGCCTGGTGGATTTGAACTGCCAAATTTTTGATTAGCAGCCGCAGCACTTAACCATTATGCCACCAGGGTTTCCTTAAATATTGGTAGAATTCATAAATGAAGTTATTTGGTCCAGGGCTTTTCTTTGTTGCAAGTTTTTGGATTACTAATTCAGTCTCTTTTTTTAAAATGTTTTCATATTTTCTATTTCTTATGAAGTCTGTTTTGGTAATTTGTATGCCTAGGAATTTGTTCATTTCATCTAGATTATCTAATATATTGGCATACAATTGTTCATGGTGTTATTGTATAATCTTTTTTAATTTCTGTAAAATAGGGTGTAACGTCTCCCTCTTTCATTTTGTGATTTTTGTAATTTGAGCCTTCTTTCTTTTTTTCTTGGTCAGCTTAGCTAAAGGTTTGTCGATCTGTTCATAGAACCACCATTGATTTTTTTGTATTGTTTTTCTCTTCTCTATTTATCTCCAATATTATCTATATTCTTCCTTCTGCTTGCTTTGAGTTTATTTTGACCTTCTTTCTCTTGATTCTTACTGTGGATGGTTAGGTTATTGATTTGAATTTTTTTTAAATATAGGCGTTTACAGCTATAAATTTCCATCTGAGAACTGATTTCACTGTATTGCATAAGTTTTGGTGCATTGTGCTTTCATTTTCATTCCTCTCTATTTTCTAATTTCCTTGTGACTTCTTTGATTCACTGGTTGTTTAGGAGTGTGCTGTTTAATTTCTACATATTTTTGTATTTTCTAGAATTACTTCTGTTATAGAATTCTAATTTCATTCCATTATGGTAGGAAAACATACTTGGTATGACTTCAACCCTTTTAAATGTATCGATGTTTGTTTCATGATCTAGCATATGGTTTATCCTGGTTTGTACTTGAGAAGAAGGTGTATTTTGCTGTTGTTGAGTGGAGTGTTCCATAGATATTTGTTAGGTTTAGTTAATTTATAATGTTGTTCAAGTCTTTTATTTCTTTGTTGATCTTTTACCTACATGTTCCATTATTGAAAATGAGGTATTGAGGTCTCCGTCCATTATTATTAAACTATCTATTTCTCCCTTCAATTCTGTCCATTTTTGCTTCATTTCTTTTCAGTCTCTGTTTTAAGTTCATATCTTATTGTTATTTTTACATTTTCTTTATATATGATCCTTTTGTCTTACAAAATGTCCTTGTCTCTAGTAACATTTTATCTTAAAGTCTATTTTATTTTGTATAATTTAGTACAGCTATTCCATTTTTTTTGGTTACTATTTGCATTGTATACCTTGTTCCATCCTTTTATTTTCAACCTACTTTTGCATTTGAATGAAATGTTGGTCTCTTCTACATAGCACGTAGTTGGATTGTGCTTTTTTTTCCCCTATCCATTCTGCCAATCTCTGCCTTTTAATTGGAGAGTTTAGACCATTAACATTTAATGTAATTAGTGGTAAGGAAAGGCTTATTTCTGTCATTTTGCTATTTGTTTCATATATGTCTTCTATCTTTTTGGTTCTTCAATTCCTCCTTTATTGTATTCTTTTGTATTAAGTAGATATTTTGTAATGTAACATTTTAATTCCCTTGTCATTACTTGGAAGCCCTGGTGGCATAGTGGTTAAGTGCTACGGCTGCTAACCAAGAGGTTGGCAGTTCGAATCTGCCAGGTACTCCATGGAATCTGTATGGGGCAGTTATACTCTGTCCTATAGGGTCACTATGAGCCGGAATCGACTGATTGCAGTGTTTTTTTTTTTGTCTTTAATTGTGGTATGTTTTTAGTTATTTTCTTATTGGGATTACAATTAACATCTTTATAACAATCTAGTTCAGACTGATACCAGCTTATTTTCCATAGTCTCCAAAAATTCTGTTTCTGTATAGCTCTATTTCACTCCTCTTATACTGTTATTGCCACAAATTATATCTTTATACATTGTGTGCCCATTGTTTTAGATTTATAATTATTGCTTCATTCAGTTGTCCTTTAAATCAGATAGGGGAAAAAAGGAGTTACAAACAAAAAATACATTTACACTGTCTTTTATATTTACCTATGTAGTTGCCTTATTGGTGTTCTTATTTCTTCATGTAAATTCTGATTACTCTCTAGTGTCCTTTCATTTTAGCTAAAGTGTAATATTCCCTTTAGCATTTCTTGTTGGGCAAATCTGCTAGTGATGCATTCAGTTTTTATTTATATGGAAAGGTTTTAAGTTCTCTTTCATTTTTTAAATTGTGATTTAGGTGAAAGTTTACAGAGCAAATTAGTTTCTCATTCAAAAATTTATATATAAATTGTTTTGTGGCATTGGTTGCAATCCCACATTGCATCAGCACTCTACCCCTTTCCCCTTCCACTCTGCATTCTCTGGTTCCATTCATCCAGTTTTCCTGTCTCTTCCTGCTTTCTTGTCTTTGTTTTTTATCTCATATACTTGATTGATCTAAGATGCACATTCCACACGTGTGTTATTGTTTGTTTTGTAGGCTTGCCTAATCCTTGGCTGAAAGGTGGACTTCAGGAGTGGCTTCAATTCTGAGTTAGAAGGGTGTCCAGGAGCCATAGTCTCGGGGGTTCCTCCAGTTTCTGTCAGACCAGTCAGTCTGGTCCTTTTTTGTGAATTTGATCATTTGTTCTACATTTTTCTCCCACTATGCCCAGGACCCTGTTGTATTCCCACTCAGAGTAGTCAGTAGTTGTGGCCAGGCACCATCTAGTTCTTCTCTTCTTGGGGACGTGTTGGCTGTGGTTCATGTGGTCCATTAGTCCTTTGGAATAATTGTTCCCTTGAGTCTTTTTTTTTCCCCTCCTTTGCTCTGAACTAGAAGAGACTGATAGTTGTATCTTAGATGGCCATTCAAAAACTTTTAAGATTCCAAATGGTACTCACCAAAATAGGATGTAGGACATTGTCTTTAAGAACTATATTGTGCCAATTGATGTAGCTGTCCCCTAAGTCTGTGGTTCTTTGCCTTTGATCTTGGAAACTTCATCCCGTGAGGTGTTCATTTATGTCTAAGAGGTTTCCCTGACTGTGCCACTTGTGTGCTCTATTCTCTATATCAATATATAAGGAGCATCCACTGTCATTTATTTAGAAATTTCCATCACTGAACGTGTATCTGCCAGTGCGTATGTTCCATTACCCTCTCCCTCACCTCTTGGCATATCTATTGCTCTATATATACATTTGTAGTTTATTGTTGATTCTATTGTTGCAGGATTGCCTATGCTATAGTAGTTAGTTAGTTACTATAAAAAAAAAAGTTACTATAGCTGTCCTTTATTCCTGCGTTCTTCTCAATATCCTGTCTTGCCTCGATCATGTTGTGCTGACTTCTCCCATATTGGGTATTGCCTTTCCATTCACGAATATTAACTAGTGTCTACTACCTCTGTTAACTTTCCCTCCCTCCACCTCTCATCTCTGGTACCATCAAAGAGTTTTTTGTTTTACTTTTGAGTAAACCTTTTGTTGTTACTTTATAAAAGCAGCCTCATACAATATTTGTCATTTTGCAGTTGACTTATTTCACTCAGCATAATGCCCTCCAGATTCCTCCGTGTTGTGAGACATTTCTCAGATTCATCATTGTTTTTATTGTTGCGTAGCATTCCATTTGTATATGTACCATAATTTGTTTATCCATTCATCCGTTGATGGGCACTTAGGTTGTTTTCATCTTTTCACTATTGTGAATAACACTGCAGTGAACATGGGTGTGCACATGTCTATTCATGTGACAGCTCTTATTTCTCTAGGATCTGGGAGAAAGGATTCGGGACCTTGCCTGAGGCAGAAGGCAGCCTAGGTCTGCGGGTTCCTGGAAGTCTAGTGACTTGTGACGCTGCTGCCAGTGACAAATGGTGACTCCCACACTCACATATCCCCTGGTGGCAGAATGAGGGATTGCTGGATAGTAAGGTATTTCTATTTCTAGCCTTTTAAGGAGGCACCATGTTGTTTTCCATAGTGGTTGTACCATTTTACATTCTCACCAGCAGTGCATAAGCCTTCCAATTTCCCCATAACTTCTCAAACATTTATTATTTTTTGTCTTTTTTGATTAGTGCCAGTAATTTCAGGGTGAGATGGTATCTCATTGTAGTTTTGGCTTGCATTTCTCTAATGGCTAATGATTGTGAGCATTTTCTGTCTGTTAGCCACCTGAATGTCTTCTTTGGTGAAGTGTCTGTTCATAACCTTTGCCTCTTTTTTTAATCGGGTTGTCTTTTTTTGTTAAGGTGTTTAAGTATTCTACAGATGTTAGATATTAGACCCTTGTTGGATATGTCAAAACCAAAATTTTTTACCCAGTCCATAGGTTCCCTTTTTACTCTTTTGGTGAAGTCTTTTGAGAAGATAAGTATTTAATTTTTAGGAGCTCCCAGTTATCTAGTTTATCTTCTGGTGTTTGTGCATTGTTATGGTTTGTATTCTATTTATGCCATGTATTAGGGCCCCTAGCATTGACCCTATTTTTCCTTCCATGATCTTTATCATTTTAGGTTTTATATTTAGGTCTTGATCCGTTTTGAGTTAGTTTTTGTGTATGGTGTGAGGTATGGGTCCTGTTTCATTTTTTTTTACAGAAGGACATCCAGTTTTGCTAGCACCATTTGTTTTCCCCATTTAATGGATTTTGGCCCTTCGTTAAAGATCAACTGAGCATAGGTGGATGGATTTACATCTAAGTGCTTGATTCTGTCCTATTGGTCTATGTGTCTGTCATTGTACCAGTACCAGGCCGTTTTGACTACTATGGCTATATAGTAGTTTCCGAGATCAGGTAGTGTTAGGTTTCCTACTTAGTTCTTTTCCTTCAATAATGCTTTGCTTATTTGGGGCCTCTTTCCTTTCCATATAAAGTTGGTGATTAGTTTTTCCATCTTCTTAAAGAATGCTGCCGGTATTTGGATCACAATCGCACTATATCTGTAGATTGCTTTTAGTAGAATTAACATTTTCACAATGTTCAGTCTTCCTATCCAAGAGCATAGTATGCTTTTTCATTTATGTAGGTCTCTTTTGGTTTCTTGCAATAGTGTTTTGTAGTATTCTTTGTATAGGTCTTTTATCTCCCTGGTTAGATTTATTCCTAGGTATTTTATCTTTTTAGGGGCTATTATAAATGGTATTGTTTTCCTGATTTCCTTTTCAAAGTTCTCTTTGTTGGTGTAGAGGAATCCAACTTATTTTTGTATGTAAATCTTGTATCCTGATATTATACTGAATCTTTCTATTAGTTCCAGAGTTTTTCTTGAGGAACCTTTGGGATTCTCTATGTGTAGGATCATATCATCTGCAAATAGGGATAGTTTTACTTCTTCCTTTTCAATTTGGATTCCCTTTATTTTATTTTCTTGCCTTATTGCTCTAGCTAGAACTTCCAGCACAATGTTAAATAGGAGTGGTGATAAAGGGCATCCTTGTCTTGTTCTTGTTCTCAAGGGGAATGCTTTCAGCCTCTCTCCATTGAGAACGATGTTGGTTGTTGGTTTTGTATACCCAAAATATAGATGCCCTTTATTAGGTTGAGGAATTTCTCTTCTATTCCTATTTCATTGAGCTTCTTCTTTTTTTTTTTTTAATCAGGAATGGGTGTTAGACTTTATCAAATGCCTTTTCTGCATTGATTGAGATGTTCATGTGATTCTTTTCTTTTGTTCTATTTATGTGGTGGATTATATTGGTTGATTTTCTAATGTTGAACCATTCTCTCATACCTGGTATGAATCCCACTTCATTGTAGTATATTATTTTTTTGATATGATGCTGAATTGGCTAGAATTTTGTTGAGAATTTTTCATCTATATTCATGAAAGATATTGGTCTGTAATTTTCTTTTCTTATGGTATCTTTGCCTGGCTTTGGTATCAGGGTTAGGCTGGCTTCATAGAATGAATTCAGGAGTTTTTGTTCCTTTTCTATACTCTGAAATAGTTTGAGCATGAGCTCTTCTCTGAATGTTTGGTAGAATTCTCCAGTGAAACTGTCCATGCCACGGATCTTTTGGTTGGGAATTTTTTTTTCATTACCTCTTCAATCTCTTCTTTTGTTATGGTCTGTTTGGTTTTTTTAACATCAGTTTGTGTTAGTTTAGGTAGGTAATGTGTTTCTAGAAATGTGTCCATTTCTTCTAGGTTCTCAAATTTATTGGAGTACAATTTTTCATAGTATTCTGTCATGATCCTTTTTATTTCAGTTGGATCTGTTGTAATATCCTCCATCTCATTTCTTATTTGGGTTATTTCCTTCCTCTCCTGTTTTTCTTTTGTTAGTTTGACCAGTGGTTTGTCATTTTGTTGATCTTTTCAAAGTAACAAGTTTTGCTCTTCTTGAGTCTTTCTATTGTTTTTCGGTTCTCTGTTTCACTTATTTCTGCTTTAATTTTATTATTCCCTTTCCCCTGTTGCCTTGGGCTTCTTTTACGGCTCTCTTTCTATTCGTTCAAGTTGTAAGGCTAATGTTTTTATTTTGGCTTGGTCTTCTTTTTTTGATGTGTGTGTTAATGCTATAAATTGCCTTCTGAGCACCGCTATTGCTGTGTCCCAAAGGTTTTATTATGATGTGTTTTCATCTCATTTGATTCTAGGAATTTTTTTTTATTACCTCTTTGATTTCTTCTGCTACCCAGTTGTTTTTAAGCAAGATGTTATTCAGTTTCCTTCATTTGATTACTTTCCCTTGCTCTTCCTGTTATTGATTTCTACTTTTACGGTATTGTGGTCAGAGAAGATGCTTTGTATTATCTCAATATTTTGGATTTTGTTAGGGTTCCTTTGTGGTCTAAAATGTGGCCTATTCTGGGTAATGTTCCATGTACTTTGGAAAAGAATGTATACTTTTTTGCTATTGGGTGGAACGTTCTATTTATGTCTGTGATGTCGAGTTGGTTGATTGTGTCCTTTAGATCTTCTGTGTCTTTGTTGAGTTTCTTTCTAGATATTCTGTCTTTTACCAAAAATGGTGGTTTGAGGTCTCCAACTATAATTGTGGAGCTGTCTATTTCTCTTTTCAGTCTTTTTAGAGTTTGTTTTATGTATTTTGGAGCTCGGTCATTGGGTGCATAGGTATTTATTAGGGTGATGTCTTCTTGGTGGATTTTCCCTTTATTCATTATATAATGTCCTTCCTTGTCTTTGATGGTTACTTTTGCCTTAAAGTCTATTTTGTCTGAGGTTAGTATTGCCACTCCTGCTCTTACTTCGTTACTGTTTGCTTGATATATTTTTTCCATCCTTTGATTTTTAATACATTTATGTCTTTGTGTCTAATGTGTGTCTCTTGTAGCCAGCATATTGATGAGTCATTTGTTTTTTGTTTTTTATCCATTATGCCACTCTCTGTCTCTTCACTGGTGCATTTAAGGTATTTTCACTCAGCGTGATTATTGAAAGGTAAGAATTTATTGCTCTCATATTGTGCTTTTTGTGTGTGTGTGTGGTGCTGACGTTTTCTTTGTTCCTCCTACTTTCCTGTGCTGAGTTCCTTTTGTTTGTGGATTTTCTTCTCTTTCATTTTTATAGATTTTGTACTTACTAAGTCTTTAGGTTTTTCTTCTTCTATTTTGATGAGTAGGCTTGTTATCTTTCTTTGTGGAAACCTTGAAATTTACCCTTATCTTCCCAGGCCTGAACCAGTCTTTCATTATTTGATATTGCCTTGACTTCTGCTCCATTTGAAAGTGCTATAACTACATCGTTTATTCCCCCTTTTATTGTTTTGGCATTGTCATTATTTAATGATTGACATCTCTATTTCCCTATTTTAAGTTTTTTAGCTTTGTTTTGTTATTGAGAATTCTTTACTTAGGTTGGTGTCTGCCTCATACTGTCCCGTGACCTAGACTCCAGTTGTTGTTTCATGCTGTTGGTTCTCTAACCCAAGGACTCCCTTTAATATTTCTTGTAAGTTTGGTTTTTTTTTTTTATGAATTCCATTAATTTATGTTTATCTGGAAATGTGCTAATTTTGCCATTGGATTTTTAAAAATTTTAATTGTGCTTTAAGTGAAAGTTTACAAATCAAGTCAGTCTCTCACACAAAAACCCATATACACCTTGCTACACACTCCCAATTACTCTCCCCCTAATAAGACAGCCAGCTCTCTCCCTCCACTCTCTCTTTTCGTGTTCATTTTGCCAGCTTCTAACCCCCTCCACCCTCTCATCTCCCCTCCAGGCAGGAGATGCCAACATAGTCTCAAGTGTCCACCTGATCCAAGAAGCTCACTCCTCACCAGCATCCCTCTCCAACCCATTGTCCAGTCCAATCCATGTCTGAAGAGTTGGCTTTGGGAATGGTTCCTGTCCTGGGCCAACAGAAAGTCTGGGGGCCATGACCACCGAGGTCCTTCCAGTCTCAGTCAGACCATTATGTCTGGTCTTAAGACAATTTGGGGTCTGCAATGCACTGCTCTCCTGCTCCCTCAGGGGTTCTCTGTTGTGTTCCCTGTCAGAGCAGTCATCGGTTGTAGCCGGGCACCATCTAGTTCTTCTGGTCTCAGGATGATGTAGTCGCTGGTTCATGTGGTCCTTTCTGTCTCTTGGGCTCTTAATCACCTTGTGTCCTTGGTGTTCTTCATTCTCCTTTGATCCAGGTGGGTTGAGACCAATTGATGCATCTTAGATGGCTGCTTGCGAGCATTTAAGACCCCAGACGCCACTCTTCAAAGTGGGATGCAGAATGGTTTCTTAATAGATTTTATTATGCCAATTGGCTTAGATGCCCCCTGAAACCATGGTCCCCAGACCCCTGCCCCTGCTATCCTGGCCTTCGAAGCATTCAGTTTATTCAGGAAACTTCTTTGCTTTTGGTTTAGTCCAATTGTGCTGACCTCCCCTGTACTGTGTGCTGTCTTTCCCTTCACCTAAAGTAGTTCTTATCTACTATCTAATTAGTGAATGCCCCTCTCCCGCCACCCCTCCTTCCCCCTCTCGTAACCACAAAAGAATGTTTTCTTCTCAGTTTAAACTATTTCTCAAGTTCTTATAATAGTGGTCTTATACGATATATGTCCTTTTGCAACTGACTTATTTCACTCAGCATAATGCCTTCCAGGTTCCTCCATGTTATGAAATGTTTCACAGATTCCTCACTGTTCTTTATCAATGTGTAATATTCCATTGTGTGAATATACCATAATTTATTTATCCATTCATCTGATGATGGGCCCCTTGGTTGCTTCCATGTCTTTGCTATTGTAAACAGTGCTGCAATAAACATGGGTGTACATGTATCTGTTCGTGTAAAGGCTCTTATTTCTCTAGGATATATTCCAAGGAGTGGGATTGCTGGATCCTATGGTAGTTCTATTTCTAGCGTTTTAAGGAAGCGCCAAATTAATTTCCAAAGTGGTTGTACCGTTTGACATTCCCACCAGCAGTGTAGAAGTGTTCCAATCTCTCCACAACCTCTCCAACATTCACTATTTTGTGTTTTTTGGATTAAAGCCAGCCTTGTTGGAGTGCGATGAAATCTCATTGTAGTTTTGATCTGCATTTCTCTAATGGCTAATGATCATGAACATTTCTTCATATATCTGTTAGCTACCTGAATGTCTTCTTTAGTGAAGTGTCTCTTCATATCTTTTGCCCATTTTTTAATTCGGTTATTTGTCTTTTTGCAGTTGAGTTTTTGCAGTATCATGTAGATTTTAGAGATCAGGTGCTGATCAGAAATGTCATAGCTAAAAGCTTTTTCCCAGTGTGTAGGTAGTCTTTTTACTCTTTTGATGAAGTCTTTGGATGAGCACAGTTGTTTGATTTTTTAGGAGCTCCCAGTTCTCTAGTACTTCTATGTTATTTATAATGTTTTCTATACTGTTTATGCCATGTATTAGAGCTGCTAACGTTGTCCCTATTTTTTCTTCCATGATCTTTATTGTTTTAGATTTTATGTTTAGGTCTATGATCCATTTTGAGTTAGTTTTTGTGCATGGAGTGAGGTATGGGTCTTGTTTCATTTTTTTTGCAGTTGGATATCGAGCTATGCCAGCACCATTTGTTAAAAAGACTGTCTTTTCCCCATTTAACTGTTTTGGGGCCTTTGTGAAGTATCAGCTGCTCATATGTGGATGGATTTAGGTCTGGATTCTCAATTCTGTTCCATTGGTCCATGTATCTGTTGTTGTACCAGTACCAGGCAGTTTTGACTACTGTGGCGGTATAATAGGTTCTAAAATCAGGTAAAGTAAGGCCTCCCACTTTGTTCTTCTTTTTCAGTAATGCCTTTTATATCCGGGGCCTCTTTCCCTTCCATATGAAACTGGTGATTTGTTTCTCCATCTCATTAAAGAATGTCCTTGGGATTTGGATCAGAATTGCATTAAATGTATAGATTGCTTTTGGTAGAACAGACATTTTTATAATGTTAAGTCTTCCTATCCACGAGCAAGATATGTTCTTCCACTTATGTAAGTCTCTTTTGGTTTCTTGCAGAAGTGTACTGTAGTTTTCTTTGTATAAGTCTTTTACATCTCTGGTAAGATGTATTCCTAATTATTTTATCTTCTTGGGGGCTACTGTAAATGGCATTGATTTGGTGATTTCCTCTTTGATATTCTTTTTGTTAGAGTAGAGAATCCAACTGATTTTTGTATGTTTATCTTGTATCCCGATACTCTTCTGAACTCTTCTATTAGTTTCAGTAGTTTTCTGGAGGATTCCTTAGGGTTTTCTGTGTATAAGATCATGTCATCTGTAAATAAAGATACTTTTACTTCTTCCTTGCCAGTCTGGATGCCCTTTATTTCTTTATCGAGCCTAATTGCTCTGGCTAGGACCTCTAGCACAATGTTGAATAAGAGCGGTGATGAAGGGCATCCTCGTCTGGTTCCCGATCTCAATGGGAATGGTTTCAGGCTCTCTCCATTTAGGGTGATGTTGGCTGTTGGCTTTGTATAAATGCCCTTGATTATGTTGAGAAAGTTTCCTTCAATTCCTATTTTGTTGAGAGTAATTTATCATGAATGCGTGTTGAACTTTGTCAAATGCCTTTTCTGCATCAATTGATAAAATCATGTGGTTCTTGTCTTTTGTTTTATTTGTATGATGGATTACATTAATTGTTTTTCTAATGTTGAACCATCCCTGTATACCTGGTATGAATCCCACTTGGTCATGGTGAATTATTTTTTTGATATGTTGTTGAATTCTATTGGCTAGAATTTTGTTGAGGATTTTTGCATCTACATTCATGAGGGATATAGGTCTATAATTTTCTTTTCTTGTGGTGTCTTTATCTGGTTTTGGTATCAGGGATATGGTGGCTTCATAGAATGAATTTGGTAGTATTCCATCCTTTTCTATGCTCTGAAATACCTCTAGTAGTAGTGGTGTTAACTCTTCTCTGAAAGTTCGGTAGAACTCTGCAGTGAAGCCATCCGGACCCTGCCTTTTTTTTGTTGGGAGTTTTTTGATTACCATTTCAACCTCTTCTTTTGTTATGGGTCTATTTAGTTGTTCTACCTCTGTGTTAGTTTAGGTAGGTAGTGTGTTTCTAGGAATTCATCCATTTCTCCTTGGTTTTCAAATTTGTTGAAGTACAGTTTTTCATACTAATCTGATATGATTCTTTTAATTTCAGTTGGGTCTGTTGTAATATCGCCCATCTCATTTCTTATTTGGGTTATTTGCTTCCTCTCCTGTTTTTCTTTTGTCAGTTTGGCCAGTGGTTTATCAATTTTGTTGATTTTTTCAAAAAATCAGCTTTTGGTCTTGTTAATTCTTTCAATTGTTTTTCTGTTTTCTATTTCATTTAGTTCAGCTCTGATTTTTATTGTTTGTTTTCTTCTGGTGCCTGTGGGTTTCTTTTGTTGCTCTCTTTCTATTTGTTCAAGTTGTAGGGATAGTTCTTTGATTTTGGCCCTTTCTTCTTTTTGGATGTATGCATTTACTGATATAAATTGGCCTCTGAGCACTGCTCTTGCTGTGTCCCAAAGGTTCTGATAGGAAGTGTTTTCACTCTCATTGGATTCTCTGAATTTCTTTATTCCATCCTTAATGTCTTCTATAATCCAGTCTTTTTTGAGCAGGGTTTTTTTTTTTTTTTTTTTAGTGTTCAGTTTCCAAGTGTTTGATCTCTTTTCCTGTTATTGATTTCCACTTTTAAGGCCTTATGGTCAGAGAAGATGCTTTGTAATATTTCAATGTTTTGGATTCTGCTAAGGCTTGCTTTCTGACCTAATATGTGGTCTATTGTAGAGAATGTTCCATGTGCACTAGAAAAGAAAGTATGCTTGGTTGCTGTTGGGTGGAGTATTCTGTATATGTGTACGAGGTTAAGTTGGTTGATTGTGGCATTTAGATCTTCCGTGTCTCTATTGAGCTTCTTTCTGGATGTTCTGTCCTTCACCGAAAGTGGTGTGTTGAAGTCTCCTACTATTATTGTGGAGCTGTCTATCTCACTTTCCAATGCTGATAGAGTTTGTTTTCTGTATCTTGCAGCCCTGTCATTGGGTGCATAAATATTTAATATGGTTATATCTTCTTGGTGTATTGTCTCTTTAATCATTATATAGTGTCCTTCCTTATCCTTTCTGATGGATTTAACTTTAAAGTCTATTTTGTTAGAAATTAATATTGCCACTCCTGCTCTTTTTGATTGTTGTTTGCTTGATATATTTTTTTCCATCCTTTGAGTTTTAGTTTGTTTGTGTCTCTAAGTCTAAGGTGTGTCTCTTGTAGGCAGCATATAGACGGATCTTGTTTTTGAATCCATTCTGCACTTTCTGCCTTTTTATTGGTGCATTTAGTCCATTTACATTCAGGGTAATTATGGATAGGTATGAATTTAGTGCTATCATTTTGATGTCTTTTTTTGTGTGTTGACAGCTTCCTTTTCCCACTTGATTTTATGTGCTGAGTAGATTTTCTTTGTATATTGTGCTTTCCTCATATTTGTTGTTGATTTTGTTTCTGCTGAGTCTGTATTTTTCCCTTGTATTTTATTTTGATGAGTAGGATAGTTTGTCTCCTGTGTGGTTACCTTATTATTTACCCTAGTTTTCTAAATTTATAACTAACTTTTATTTCTTTGTATTGCCATATCTTCCTCTCCATATGGAAGGTGTATAATTACATTTCTTAGTTCCTCTTTATTATTTTAATATTGTCTTCTTTTATAAATAACATCACCGTTACCCTGTGTTGGAGTTTTTTTTTTTTTTTTTTTTTTTGGATTTCCCTGTCTGGGTTGACTTCTGGTTGCTCTGTCCCGTGTTCTAGTCTTGGGTCGATACCTGATATTATTGATTTTCTAACCAAAGAACTCCCTTTAGTATTTCTTGTAGTTTTGGTTTGGTTTTTATGAATTCCCTAAACTTGTGTTCACCTGGAAATGTCTTAATTTCACCTGCATATTTAAGAGACAGTTTTGATGAATATATGATTCTTGGCAGGCAATTTTTTCCCTTCAGTGTTTTAAATATGTCATCCCATTGCCTTCTTGCCTGCATGGTTGCTGCCGAGTAGTCCGACCTTATTCTTATTGGCTCTCCCTTGTAGGTGACTTTTCTTTTTTCCCTCGCTGCTCTTATAATTGTCTCTTTATCTTTGGTTTTGGCAAGCTTGATGATAATATGTCTTGGTGACTTTCTTTTAAGATCTACCTTATGTGGAGTTCGATGAGCGTCTTGGATAGATATCGTCTCATCGTTCAAAATATCATGGAAGTTTTCTGCCAACAAATCCTCAACAATTTTCTTTGTATTTTCTGTTATCCCTCCCTGTTCTGGTACTCCAGTCACTCGTAGGTTATTTCTCTTGATAGAGTCCCACATGATTCTTAAGGTTTCTTCATTTTTTTAAATTCTTTTATCTGATTTTTCTTCAAATATATTAGTGCCAAGTGATTTATCTTCGAGTTCAGAAATTCTAGCTTCTACTTGCTCAGTTCTGCTCCTCTGACTTTCTGTTGAGTTATCTAATTCTGTAATTTTATTGTTAATCTTCTGAATTTCTGATTGCTCTCTGTCTATGGTTTTTTCCACCTTATTAAACTTTTCATTATGTTCCTAAATAATCTTTCTGAGTTCTTCAGTTGCTTTATCTGTGTGTTCCTTGGCTTGTTCTTCGTATTGCCTCATTTCCTTCCTGATGTCTTGAAGTGTTCTGATATTAAACTTTTGTATTCTGCATCTGGTAATTCCAGGAATGCACTTTCATCTAAAAGATCCCTAGATTGTTTGTTATGAGAGCCTGTTGAGGTGCTCATGGCCTGTTTCTTTATGTGACTTGATATTGACTGTTGTCTCTGAGCCATCTATAAGTTATTGTATTAGTTTATGCTTGCTTACTGTGTCGTAACTGCTTGCTTTGTTTTGTTTTGGTATACCCCTATGGGTTGCTCGAGTGAGCTAGCTTGATTATTTTTGCCTCTGGAGCTCTGGTGTCCTGTCCCCAGCTGGCTAGAGCTGTTATCAGGTATGTTAGTCTAGGAGTCCATTCAGTTTTCTTGTATGAATGCAGCTTAGGTTTCCAGGTAGCTGATATCAAGTGTGTGGTACAGGCTCTGTCCTACAGTCTTAGAGGGGCAGGGGTGATTGGCGTATATACCCATATCTGATTGCACCAGGGGGTCACACTCTGAACAAGGCAGGGGGCTGAGAACTGACCCCCAAGTGCCTCTGAGGAAAATGTGTCTCTGTTCTCTAAAGCATGCTGATGGGTGGGCTCTACAGAGGGACCTTGGGCACCCGAAGATTTCATTGTAAGGACTGGGAGGTACCAGTTATCCCTGGGCCCCTGTCGCGGGTGGCTGGGAGACCCAAGTGGAGCCACCACTCCTTAGGTCCCTGTTGTGGGTAGGTGAGGACCTTGTTTAATAGGCAAAGCGATGTCAAACGTCAAACACCCACCTCTCCACCGCACCGCTGGAATGGTTGGAGTTTGCCAACAAGGGCCTATTCTCCTGAAATAGGCCCACACAGGTCCATGCAGAAGGGAAAGGTGCTCAATGTCCACTGATGGTTTATGCCTGGACAGGAGCCGCTTCTTTCCTGAGCTCCCCCAGTTAATGGAGCTAGCAAATTATCTTTTCCCCCCAGTTGCAAATTTTTTCCTTCCCCAATGCCGGGAGGACGGCTCCAGGTGCTCACCAGTGTCTATCTCAGGCCTAGGGTTTCAGCCGCTGAAGCTGGGTTGGGGGTGGGGGGGCGGTAAAATATGCACAAGTACTTAGCTTTTGCTGACAGCTCCTTTTTGCTCAGGTTCCGGAGTTGTGAGTGGGCTGCGTGGCCGGCTGCTTCTCCCTGAGGAAACTGCGGCTGAACGCTAGGACCAGCCCGCTGCCGCCGCCCCAGCCACTCCGGGAATGGTGCCTGAGGGCTCCCAGCGATTCAGGTCCGGTAACTCCTCTCCGCTTCTGAACGGCCTCTTTCTACCCCTGCCCCTCAGTTCATTGTCTAAGCTTGCCTTTGATGTTCAGGGCTCCCAGCTTGTCACAATTATACTCATTTCACTTGTTTTTTCGGGTCTTTGTTGTAAGGAGGGCTCGAAAGAAGTGTCTGTCTATTCCGCCATCTTGGCTCTGCCTCCCTTGCCATTGTATTTGAGAGACAGTTTTGCAAGGTACTTATTCTTGTCTGGCAGTTTTTTTTTTCTTTCAAGGTTTTATATATGTCATCCCATTGCCTTCTTGCCTGCATAGTTTCTGGTGAGTAATCAGAGTTTAGACTTATTGTTTCCCCTTTGTTTGTGATTTTTCTTTTTTTTTGAGCTGCTCTAAGGATACTTTGTCTTTGGTTTTGGCAAATGTGGTTATGATATGCCTTGGTGACATTCTTTTGGGGTCTATTCTATATGGGGTTCATTGAGCTTCTTGGATGGTCAGCTTTTCATCTTTCGTGATATTTGGGAAGTTTCTGCCAGCAACTCTTCAACAATCTTCTGTATGTTTTCCATATTCTCCCCCTGTTCTGGAACTCTGAGCTTGTGCAAATTTTTGCTCTTGTTTCCCATATAATTCTTATGTTTTCTACGTTCTTTTCTCTGATTTTTCCTCAAACAATGTGTCATCCAGGAATTTGTCTTCAGTTGCACTGATTTTGTCTTCCATTGTGTCAAATTTGTTCCTAAAACCTTCTGTTGAGTTGTCCGTTTCTGAAATTTTATTATTTATCTTTTGGATTTTTGTTTGTTGTTTTTGTATGATTTGTAATTGTTTATTTATTTTGACTTTTTTTTCTTGTATTATGTTCCCAAGTTCTTCTATTGCTTTGTCTGTGTTTTCCATGATTTTTTCTATTTTTTCCTTGGTTTTGCCTGTGTTTTCCTTAATCTCCTTCCTAATCTCTTGGAGAGCCCCAAATATTAGTCTTTTGAATCCCGTATCAGGTAGTTCCAGTGCCTTTTCTTCTACCAGAAGGTTATCTGGCTCTTTATTTTGATCACTTGCTGGAGCCATCTTGTTCTGCTTTTTTATGTTTTGATATTGTCTCCTGTATCCAAGATATTAAGGTATTTTTTTTATTCATTGATTGTATGTTCACTTTTTTTTGCTGTGCTTTTGTTTTGTTTTGATATGTCAAGGCAGGTGAACCAGAAGTGCATTGCTGTTCACTTTTCTATGGGCATGATAGCTCTCACCACCTTGTCCAGATGGTCAGGGTAGCAGCAGGCAGGGTGGGCTCACTTCACTGTACACTGGTTTAGTGAAGTGGCCTAGGGTGGATCGTATGGGCACTGTCTGCCTCCTAATGTTGGTCCAGCATTGTGGGTGCATTCATAACCCCTCACCAGATGGGCAAGGGCATCAGATGGGGAATGGTATAGACTTGCTTCCCACTGTTCAGCAGCTGGTTGAGTGGCAGGAAGTGGGCGGCGTTGTGGACCTGTTGCAGCGGCATGCCTAAGCGCCAGGGATGCTCTAGCTGCAGCGGGGTGAAGTGAGCTGGCAGGAAGGGGAGGAGGTGACATATGGAGCTAGGTGGGAGGGAGAAAGAAAAGAAAGAGAAAGGAAAAAAATTGGGGCAGTGTGGCAGTTGCCAGTGTGTGGGGGCAGGGTGGACCAGGTGCAGCAGTGGTCCAGTGTGCTGGTGGCACTCTATCTATGGCAGCATGGAGGGGCTGGCAGGAAGGGGAGGAGGTGGAGTGTGGGGCTAGGTGAGAGGGATAAAGAAAAATAAGAAAGGAAAAAAGGGAAAAGAAAAAAAAATGGCAGCATGTTGGGGGCCACCGAGTGGGGGCAAGGCAGACCTGGGGGCTGGTGGAAAGGGAGGGGAGGTGGTGTATGGGGCTATGTGTGAGTGAGAAAGAAAAGATAGAAAAAAATTGTGACTCAGCTGGAGCCTGTGGGTGGAGCTGGGGTGGGCCCAGGGTAGTGATCGGCTGGTTTTAGCCATGGCAGAATGGTGGGGACTTGTGTAAAGGGGGGAGGTGGCACATGGGGCTAGGTGGGAAAGAGAAAGAAAAGGAAGAAAGAAAAAAATGGAAGTACAGTGTGAGCTGGCAAGTGGAGGCAGGGTGGACCCAGGGGCTGGTCTAAAGGGTGAGGGGTGGGAATGCATGTCTCTCTGGTTACCAGGTGCTCTGTTTCCTGTTGCGAGCTCTGTGAAGTTGCTTTCCTGTACTACCTGTCCAGGGTTGCTGCTGGCTCTGTTCAAAGATGGCAATGCTGTGGCATGTTAGTTGGCAGAGGACCTCCACTCCATATCTCTCCTCGTTCTCTGTTTTTCATCGGTTTCTTCTTCCATTCGGTGTTTGATCTCGTTCTTTATCCCTTCGTTTGATGCTTAGGCTTCCAGGATTAACATATGTATATGTTTTACTTAGTTTTTCGGGTCTTTGCTGCAGAGGAACAGCATGGTGCAGCTGTCTAGGGTACCATGTTGGCTCCACCTCCCCCATAAATGTTTTTGACAAATTCCTTCTGGGTAGTGTCTTTAGCACTGAGAAAGTTGCAACAGGCAAAATCAAGGCAGGCCTTTTGAGTGGTTCTTTCAGGGATCCACCAGACAGGTCAAATAAGGGCAATTATTTGTGAATGAAGTCCATTCTGCTCCTTCTGGTACCAGAAATATGGGTGGTTATTTTTAAAGCTATGCCTACATTATAGAGTGAATATAGGACTATGATAAGTTAAAACACTGCACAGCTTTCTGTTCTTACTGATATTCAACTGTTTTTCTTGAATAAGTGTCCCCCAAGTTGCTCCAAAGCTGTGTTTAGTTTCTAGATTTCTGAAAAAGTTGATTCTGACATTTTTTTTTAAAACTGATATTATGGAAGGGCGGTATTTCACAGTTCTTTACTGTGTCATTTTTGCTGACATTTCTTATCAAGTGTTACCTGGGGAAGATCTGATTACTGGACAAGTCAAAACAATCAAGTTCTTTTGTCTTCAGGATGCAGAGATCCCAGGAATTCATACTTCACTTTAATGTGGAGTTGGGAGTAAATTCAGCTTTATCTCCTGCTATAAATACAGCTGGTACAAGCCTACAGAGAACAACCTTTATTCAGCTGGTATAAATCACTAGAAGAGGGCTGACAAACAGGACCAGCCTGAGAACCCCCAAAGCTCAAATATGAGTGGGGAGAAGATGAGTCAGCAATTTTTCTCAGGAGACAGACTACTGCTGGGACCTTGCTGACTCTCTCTGCCTCTAGGAAACTGCTGAGTGGTAGAGTTGGCTCCATTAATAAGCCAACTTCAAGTAAAGGACTGAGTACAGGTTATCAAGTCAGACATACAAAGCCACAATCAACTCTGTGGTTATGAGAAGTCATATATTTTGGACCCTAAATTCCCATTATCAGTCTTCATAGAGCTTGTAATCACCACTTGGTTGATAATTTATAAAACTATAAATGCAGAAGAGCTTTGTATATATTGAGCCAGATTTGAGGTCCAGGACCCTAATGTTCTTCTTGTCTGTTCTTCAGGCCCTTTGGAAGTGAACTAAGCAACCATAAACTATAGAGAAAAGTAGAAAACTGTCCAAGTATACGGCATGATTTTGGGCAACTGATGGGCTGGACATGGATTTGACATTGCGCCTGCAGAGACAAGAATATAACCCAACAAACTGCTTGACTTGGCAGTGCTCAGTATTTAGATAATCATCATAATGTAATATTGGTTTTTTGTTTTAAACTTTACTATCAACCCATTAACAACATATAGAAGACTTCCTGAGGTTACAAAACAGAACATAATGCTATTAATCTTGTTACTACAAGAAGCGAGGAGTGGTAGTAGGAGGAAAGTGTAAGGGAAAGGGCTAGGTGCCAATATCCTTATTCCACAGAGTGGGAGTTAATAGCTACTGTTAAGAAAAAATGAGAAGGGAAATTCAAGTATATTACTTACTTTTAAAAGAAAGAAAAAATGAGAAGGGAAATTCAAGTATATTACTTACTTTTAAAAGAAAAAAATAATAAAACTCATTAAAATTAAGAATGGGGTTAGTGAGTTAAATCATTATTCATAGACTCAAAATATCATGATCAGTAATGTATAAAATTGATAAATAAAAATGGAAGAATAGATACAGTATTAAAAGTTGTGGAAATAGACACCAGAAGAACTAAAAAGAGAAATGATAACTCCACATTGTGGGGCTGATGTTGTGGAGTGGTGGCCATTTTCTAACTATGAATAAATATGTGAAAATAATGCATGTATATGTTGTATAAAATTAATAAGCAGAAAGGCTTACAATGAAAAGTAGGTATCCACTTTTAGCATTTCTTTTTCTAGTAGTATCTTGCTAATTTATAAAATAAATGAAAATACAAAATAAAAATAAACAGAAGAATAAATAAACTAATTATGGTATAGTCACATCATAGAATATTATACTGCAAAAAGACTTAATAATATACAATTACATGCCAAAAGGATGAACAAATCTGTCTCAGAAGAAGTGCAGCCAGAATGCTCCTTGGATGCGAGAATGAGGACTTCGTCTCACTTTCTTTGGACATATTATCAGAAAGGAACCAGTCCCTGGAGAAGGACATCATGCTTGGTAAAGCAGAGGGTCAGTGAAAAGGAGGAAGACCCTCGAGAGATGGATTGCCATAGTAGCTGCAACAATGGGCTCAAACATAATAACAATTGTGAAGATGGTGCAGGATGGGGCAGCGTGTCCTTCTAACTCAATGGTACCTAACAACAACAACAACAGGCAAAACATGGATAACTCTCAGAAACCTAATATTAAGGTAAAGAACAAAACCAAAAACCAAAAACCAAACCCATTGCCTTCAAGTTGATTCCGACTCATAGTGCCCCTATAGGACAGAGTAGAACTGCCCCATAGAGTTCCCAAGGAGCGCCTGGTGGATTCAAACTGCTGACCTTTTGGTTAGCAGACATAGCTCTTAACTACTACGCCACCAGTGTTTCCAAGTTGCAGAAGCCAGAAACAAAGAAGTACATTCTTTATTATTGTACTTACATAAAATACAAAAACAAGGAAAACCATTTAACACTGTTAGAAGTCAGGATAAGGGTTACCCTTGCGGGCAGGTAGTGGCAAAAGAAGGTGCAGGGAGGATTCTATACATGGGATATCCAGTTACTAGGTAAGTTGTTGATTGTGCACTCAAGACTAATGATTGTTTCTGTTTGTACCCTACACTTCAATAAAAAGCTTAATAATAATAATAACAATAATAATAGATACAATCAAGAACCGATGGTACTGGAGGAAGAAGGCCAACTGCACTGAAGCCATTGGCGTAAAACAAAGCTACAGGAATTGAGGGAATACCAATTGAGATGTTCCAACGAATGGATGCAACTCTAGAGGTGCTCACTTGTCTCTGTCAAGAAATTTGGAGGAGAGCTGCCTGGTCAACTGACTGGAAGAGATCCATATTTGTGCTCATTCCAAAGAAAGATGATCCAACAGAATGTGCAAATTATCAAACAATATCATTAATATCACACATAAGTAAAATTATGCTGAAAATCATTCAAAAGTGGTTGCAGCAGTACATCGACAGGGAACTGCCATAAATTCAAGCCGGATTCAGAAGAGAACATGGAATGAGGGATATCATTGCTGATGTCAGGTGGATCTTGGCTGAAAGGAGAGAATACCAGAAAGATGTTTACATTTTATTGACTGTCTTGGTCATCTAGTGCTGCTATATCAGAAATACCACAAGCGGATGGATTTAACAAAGAGAAGTTTATTCTCTCACAGTCCAGTAGGCTAGAAGTCCGATTTCAGGGTGCCAGCTCCAGGGGAAGGCTTTCTGTCTCTGTCGGCTCTGGAGGAAGGTCCTTGCCATCAGCCTTCCTTTGGTCTGAGAGCATCTCAGCGCAAGAACCTCAGGTCCAAAGGACTCATTCTGCTCCCGGCGCTCCTTTCTTGATGGTATCAGGTCTCCGTGTCTCTCTGCTCGCTTTTCTCTTTTATATCTCAAAAGAGATTGGCTGAACACCTATCTAAACTTGTAGCTCTCACCAATATAACTGCCACTAACCCATCTCATCTCACTACCATCATAGTGATACGATTTACAACACATAGAAAAATCACATCAGATGACAAAATGGTAGACAATCATACAATACTGGAAATCACGACCTAGCCAAGTTGACAGATATTTTGGGGGGACACAATTCAATCCATGGCATTGACTATGCAAAGGCATTGGAGTGTGAGGACCATATCAAATTATGGATAACATTGAGAAGAATGGGAATTACAGAACACTTAATTGTGCTCATGGGGAACCTGTACATACACCAAGAGGCAGTTGTTCCAACAGAACAGGACGATATTGCAAGGATTAAAGTCAGGAAAGGTGTGTATCAGGGTTGTATCCTTTCACCATACTTATTCAATCTGTATGCTGAGCAAATAATCCGAGAAGCTGGACTATGTGAAGAAGAACAAGGTATCGGGATTGGAGGAAGACTCATAAACAGCCCACAATATGCCGATGACACAACCTTACTTGCTGAAAGTGAAGAGGACTTGAAGCACTTAATGATGAAGATCAAAGACAGCCTTTAGTACGGATTACACCTCAACATAAAGAAAACAAAAATCCTTACAACTGGACCAATGAGCAACATAATGATAAATGGAGAAAATATTGAAGTTGTCAAGGATTTCATTTTACTTGGATGCACAATCAACGCCCATGAAAGCCGCAGTCAAGAAATCAAACAACATATTGCATTGTGCAAATCTGCTGCAAGAGACTTCTTTAAAGTGTTAAAAAGCAAAGGCATCACTTGGAGGACTAAGGTGTATCTGACCCAAGCCATGGTATTTTCAACCACTTCATATGCATGTGAAAGATGGACAATGAATAAGGAAGGCAGAAGAAGAATTGACACCTTTGAATTACGGTGTTGGTGAATAATATTGAATACACCATGGACTGCCAGAAAAGTGAACAAATCTGTCTTGGAAGAAGTACAGCCAGAGTGCTCCTTATTATCAGGAGGACTAGTCTCTGGAGAAAGGCATCATGCTTGGTAAAGTAGAGGGTCAGTGAAAGAGAGGTAGACTCTCAATGAGATGGATTGACACAGTGGCTGCAACAATCGGCTCAAGCATAACAATAATTGTGAGGGTGGTACAGGATTGGGCAGTGTTTCGTTCCATTGTACATAGGGTCACTATGAGTCAGACTCAACTGGACAGCACCTAACAACAACAATAATAAATAATACTGTACTTACATGGTGCTTACTATGTAGCAGGTTCTGGTCTAAGTGATTTCACTTTCTTTAATTCATACTGGTTTTCATAGACATGCCCATTGAACCATCCTTTGCTCTAGCCATTCTCTCTACCTGGAACGCTTCTCCCTGCTTCTTCATGCAGCTGGCTCCTTCCCGCCATTCAGCTCTCAGCCTACTTTCAACCACACTGATTAATTTTAATGTTGTTTATCACTTATCACAACTTGAAATTTTAACATTCCATTTATCTGTTGATATAAAATTTGCTGTGCACCCCCACTAGAATATAAGAAGCTCCATGAACACAAGGATCTTATCTGCCTTCTCCACTTCTATATCTTCAGCGGCTATAACAATACATGGCGCCTAGTAGGTGCTCAATACTCATCTACTTAATGAATGATTATGTGAGTGATTAGGTCTCCTTTCTAGTTCTATTCTCCACATTGAAGCCAGAGTGGTCTGTCTAAAGTGTAATTTTGATCATGATAGTCCCTTTCTTTTAAAAGCTTACAACTATTCCCTATTTCTTTGCAGGTATGATCTCAAATCTTTACTATGGCCTTTTTCCTGTTTATCTTTTGCTTGCGTCTGAGAACTAATCTTTCTCCATTCTTCTCCTCCCAGGCTACGTTCAGCCATGCTTCTGAACTTATCTCACTTTCCCTATCACACTCTCACTCATCTTTAAGCCTTCCAACTTGGTGTTCTTTCTGCCTAGGATTTTCTCACTTTGCCTTCCCTCCTCTTCACCAAATTAACTTCTCCTCAGCCTGCTGGTTTTAGCTTAGACATCACTGTCTCTGAGTGATGTATTGCTACATGTTTTTGTAGCATTCTCAAATTTTATACATAGTTTTGGGGTGGACACCAGGAGTAATTGCACGGGTCACTGTTATCCTGGTATCCCGAGGAGAGCTGTGCTTGGGCCAGATGCAGCTGGGCACATTGGGTTTGTGTACCAGGAGAGGGAACCAGCACCCTTTTGCTCTCCCTTTTTATGGAGCAAGTGAGAGAGAAGCTTTGCCAGGAGTGCAAAATTTTAACACCAAGTGACTTGAGCTTAGGTGTCAGTTTTCCTAATAGTCAGTTGTAATGCCAGCTTCCCAGCTTCTGGAGACCTTGGGGAAGTTGAGATTATATGCAGTCCCTCTCACTGAGGGGAGAAGGATTCCATGTAACTCATCTCCAGGCAATCCAGAGAGGCTTCCTGGTGTCATTCATATCACCATTACTTTAGTCATTATTATTTTAGTAATTATTATACTGCATTGTCTCTCCAACTAGTCCAAATACTTATTGAGATCAGGGACACTGCTTTACTCATCACTATGTCTCCAGCACCTAGCCAGGTTTTAGATACTTTCCTTTGAATAAATCAATAAATGAATGACATGCCCTATGACATTACACTTGGAAGGTGCTGCCGAACTAACAGAACCCTCCCATTTACATGTATGTTTATTGTCTGAGACTTCAAAAAATACCCTGGTGGTCTGAAGGCCTCTCTAAGAACCAGATAAGAAAATCTCAAAGTTGGCAGAACGCCTTGGTATTATCAGGGTGGAGATCATGTTCCCTCAACTCCTTAATTCGTTCATGTGTGTGTATGTGCGTCCGTTATTGGCTTCACTGGCTTCAGTCATGATCACAGAGAAGGAGAAAACACTTGCACTGAAACTTGAATTGAAACCAGATCAGAAGGCTTACTAACTCCAAGCATAGTCTCTGAAGTCACAAAGATAATATAAAGCATTGGCTTATGTAATGCAACAAAACCTCCCTTATGGCTGAGTTTAAAACTTTTTTTAATATCGTTAGACTTTTTTTGGAACATGCTGATATCTTTCTAGATGTTTGTTAGATAAATTATAAAGTCATGGCAACAGATGAACTATTTATTTTAGTGCAGCATCAGGGCTCTGAATGGTCCCTCCCTTATTTTTTTAAAACCTCCAGAGAGTCCTATTTTTTCCTTCCTTCTGGGTGGAGCAGAACAACACTCCCCCCCCCGAAGTAATGTAACAAAGGGCTACTTTAATCTGTACATCACTCTGATCCCCTCTTAAGAATTGAATTGTGTCCCCCCAAAATAAGTGTAACTTGGCTAGGCCATGATTCTCTGTATTGTGTGGTTGTCGTCCATTTTGTGATCTGATGTAATTATCCTGTGTGTTTTAAATCCTAACCTCTATGATGGTAATGAGGCAGGATTAAATAAAAAAAAACATTGCCATTGAGTTGATTCCAACTCAAAGCGCCTCTACAAGGCAGAGTAGAATTGCCCCCTAAAGTTTCCAAGGAGTGGCTGGTGAATTCAAACTGCTGACCTTTTGGTTAGCAGCCTTAGCTCTTAGCAACTACACCACTAGGGTTCTGAGGCAGGATTAGAGGCAGTTATGTGAAGTGAGGCAGGACACAATCTACATGATTAGGTTGTATCTTGAGTCAATCTCTTCTGAAATATATAAGAGAGAAATGAACAGAGAGGAGAGGGACCTCATTACCAACAAGCACAGAGATTCAGGAGTGGAGTGCATTCTTTGGACCCGGAGTCCCTGTGCTGAGAAGCTCCTAGACCAGGGGAAGATTGATGACAAGGACCTTCCCCCAGAGCTCACAGAGAGAGATAGCCTTCCCCTGGAGCCGGTGCCCTGATTTCGGACTTCTGGCCTCCTAAACTGTGACAGAATAAATTTGTTTGTCAAAGCCATCCACTTGTTGTATTTCTGTTATAGTAGCAATAGATAACTAAGATACCCTTCTACAGTTTTCTCCTGATCCCTCTATAAACCTAAGACTTCCCCCAAGGAGATAACACACAATTCAAGAGCTATTTGTAGTTAAGGATCAACAGTAATCCTTGAAGTCTATTTGTAGTTAAGGATCAACAGTAATCCTTGAAGTCTAACTACAGCGAGGAGTTTCATGGAATTACTCAACAGGAGATGTATCTGAATGTTAAGGCCTACTTGAAAAAAATGCCCTATTTTCAAAATGGCTAGTGGTACCCATCCTACTTAATTTATTTTGTGTTTTCTTTTAATTAGATATATTTTAAATTGTGTTTAGGGTGGAAAAACACTAAGTTGAAAGCAGTGAAATAAACAACTGGTTCTTTTTTAATAACTGATTTTTTTCTAAAAGAAAAACATATAATCATTCCAGGATGAAAGAAACTTCTTTTTTTTTTTTAAGTCTCCAATGAAACCATTCCCTTAACTGTGAGAGATTTTGCCTTCACTAGTTACCTGTGTTTTATTGACTATGCAAAGGCATTCAACTGTGTGGATCATGACAAATTATGGATAACATTGCCAAGAACGGGAATTCCAGAACACTTAATTGTGTTCATGAGGAACCTGTACATACACCAAGAAGCAGTCGGCCAAACAGAAAAAGCAGATATTGTGTAGTTTAAAGTCAGGAAATGTGTGCGTCATGGCTGTCTTTTCACCATACTTATTCAATCTGTATGCTGAGCAAACAATCCAAGAAGCTGGATTATATGAAGAATGTGCCATAAGGATTGGAGGAAGACTCATTAACAGCCTGCAATATGCAGATGACACAACTTTGCTTGCTGAAAGCCAAGGGGACTTGAAGCACTTACTGATGAAGATTAAAGACTACAGCCTTAGCATGGATTACACCTCAACAAAAAGAAAACAAAAATCCTCACAACTAGACCAATAAACAACATAATGATAAACTGAGAAAATATTGAAGTTGTCAAGGATTTCATTTTACTTGGATCCACAATCAATGCTCGTGGAAGCAGCAATCAAGAAAGCAAGCAACGTATTGCATTGGGCAAATCTGCTGCAAAAGACCTCTTTAAAGTGTTAAAAAGCAAGGTGTTACTCAGTTTCCATGTTTTTTATTTTTTTCATCGCTCTTCTTGTCATTAATTTCTACTTTTATGGCATTGTGATCAGAGCAGATGCTTTGTATTATTTCAATGGTTTAGATTTTGTTGAGGGTTGCATTTTATGGTCTGTTCCGAAGAGTGTTCCATGTGCATTGGAAAAGAATGTATACTTTACTGCTGTTGAGTGGAAAGTTCTGTATATGTCTATGAGGTTCTAGTTGGTTGATTGTGGCCCTTAGATCTGCATCTTTGTTGAATTTCTTTCTAGATATTCTGTCCTTTACTGAACTTGGTGTGTTGAAGTCTCCTACTATTACTCTGAAACTATTTCTCTTTTCAGTGCTGTTGGAGTTTGTTTTATGTGTTTTGAAGCCCTGTCATTGGGTGCATATATATTTATTATGTTATGTCCTCCTGGTGTATTGACCCTTTAATCATCATATAATGTCCTTCCTTAACCTTTATGGGGGATTTTGCTTTAAAGTCTGTTTTATTGGAGATTAATATTGCCACTCCTCCTCTTTTTTGGTTATTGCTGCTTGATGTATTTTTTTCATCCTTTTTTTGTTTATTTGTATCTTTGTGCCTGAGGTGTGTCTCTTATAGGCAGCATATAGATGGATCATATTTTTTGTAATTTAATCCGTTCTGCCACTATCTGTCTCTTTAACGGTCCATTTGGGCCATCTACATTCAGTGTAATTATTGATAGGTACGTATTTACTATTGTCATTTTTTTTTTGTGGTGTTGACAGTTTCTTTGTTCCGCTTGATTTTCTGTGCTGAATCCTTTTTGCTTATGTATTTCTTTTCATCTCTTTCCTTGTTGTTGATTTTGTGTTTGTTGAGTCTTTATATTTTTCTTCTTTTTTATTTTGAAGGGTAGGTTTGTTAACTTCCTTTGTGGTTACCTTTATTTTCTAAGTTTAAACCAGTCTTTCATTTCTTGATATTGCTTTGACTTCCTCTCCATATGGAAGATCTACGACTACACTGTTTATTCCCTCTTTTTTGTTTTGACATTTTGTCATTTGCATATTGATGTCTCTGGTCCCTATTTTCAGTCTTTTAGCTTTGCTTTGTTTTCGTGAATTCCCTATCTGGGTTGGTTTATGGCTGATCTGTCCTGTGTCCTAGTCTTGGGTTTTTGTCTGATGTTGTTGATTCTCTAACCAAAGGACTCCTTTTAATATTTCTTGTTGTTTTAGTCTGGTTTTTACAAATTCCCTTAATTTCTGTTTATCTGGAAATGACCTAATTTTGCCATCATATTTGAGAGACAATTTTGCTGGATATATAATTATGGCTGGCAATTTTTTTTTTCCTTCAAGTCTTTGTATATGTCATCCCATTGCTTTCTTGCCTGCATGGTTTCTACTTAGTAGTCAGTGCTTAGTCTTATTGGTTTTCCTTTGTAGTGACTTTTCATTTATCCCTAGCTGCTCTCAGGATTCTTTCTTTGTCTTTGGCCTCAGCAATTTTGATTATGGCATGTCTTTTTTTTTTTTTTAGGTGACTTTCTTTTGGGGTCTGTTTTAGTTACCTAGTGCTGCTGTTGGAAACCCTGGTGGCATGGTGGTTAATTGCTACGGCTGCTAACCCAAAGGGTCGGCAGTTTGAATCCTCCAGGCCCTCCTTGGAAACTCTATGGGGCAGTTCTACTCTGCCCTATACAGTCGCTATGAGTCGGAATCGACTTGACGGCACTGGGCTTCTAGGAGTGCTGCTATAACAGAAATACCACAAGTGGATGGCTTTAACAAACAAATTTATTTTCTCACAGTCTAGGAGACTAGAAGTTCAAATTCAGGATGCCAACTCCAGGGGAAGGCTTTCTTTCTGTGTCAGCTCTGGAGGAAGGTCCTTGTCATCAATCTTCCATTGCTCTCGGAGCTTCTTAGCACAGAGGAGACTAAGACATGATAACGAATTGCAATGTGGGATCCTGGATTTGATCCTGGAACAGAAAAAGACATTAGGTGAACAACTTACAAGTTCAAAAATGCCTGAAAATCAGTTAATAGAACTATATCCATATTAATTTCCCGGTTTTGATAATTGTACTGTGTAAGCAAACCCCAAAACCAAGGCATTTGGCATAACTAAGATGGCTGCCCCAGAATTAAATTAAAGCTCCATATTGAAGCAAAACTGCAGCGGGGCCTGAAATCTTCACTCCTGCTGCCCCAAAGAGATAATTCAGCTTCTTGTAAAAGCTTAACTGCCTGTAGCACAGAAAGGAACAAGGGTCAAGACTTTAGCTTGTATGAGGAATTGTTTGTTTTTAAAAAGATGTTTGTCAAGAATTTTTACGCAGCTTGATCCAAGAAGAATGCCTTGGTCAACATGTTCTAGGAGGCGAGAGAATAGAATTGATAATGTTTAGAAAGCTTGTACCTTAATGATGCCCCTTGTAACTTTTGCCCTGTACCCTCTTCATGCCTGTGAGCATGGAGCCCTTTGTTTACTCCATCCAATAAAAGCCTCACTGTCCCCCTGCAATGTGGAACACTATGGTACTTTGTATAGGTGTTATGGTGTGTCCTGGCTTGCGAATCTCTCTCTCCACAATAGAAGTTTTTGCTTTCACTGCTAACAGAGTGTAAGGCTGGTGCTTCACTACAACATTTCTTGGTGACCACAAAGGAACCTAAGGGTGAATTGACCTCTGCAACCTCTAAGGTGCAAAGAATTCTGGCTAGCAATGGTACCAGGCTGGGCTGTTTTTGGACCCTCCATTTCCACAGTGGATTCAGGAGTTGTGGAAGGTAAATATCCCTTGAGTCCAAGCCTCTGCTTTCTTTGGATAGAAGCTCTCTGAATTTTATTGTAGAATTTGTCTTTTTTCTTTCCTCTCTGTCTTTATAAATGGAACATAAGATCCTTTGATTTTTAGGCTCCATATGATCATTGCCTAAAGATTTTAGAACCTTAAAGACACTTATACCAGGTTCTTTTATTGTCCAGTTCTGAGACCCTGAAAGCTCTGACCTTTTCTTTGAAGTGTTTGAAGCTAGGATTTCACTGCTTTTGGGGATATCGAAAATGCCAAATCTAAGAGTGATACTGAGCCTCCTTTGGGGATTCCCACTCATTACATGAACAAGCTTTTGGCATGTTTGCTCTTTGCTTGGCATGACCTAACTAAGGGTGGTTCAGATGATCAGTGGCCACTTTGAGGAACCTTTGATCCTTCTAAATTAATTTTTCTGCACAGTAAATTAGAACAGAAAGTTTCCTGGATCAAGCAGTTACAATGGAATGCCTATTTGTTGGTTTTTGTGAGGCCTCTAAAAAACATCAAATCCACAATATAACCTATCTGCAAGGTACTGTTTCCAAATTGACTAAACAGAATAAAGAACTGCAGAATAAAGTTTCTGAATCACTAAGCAAAATAGTCAGAGCTCTGCTATACTTATACCCCCCTCCGCTGTAGCCCCCTCTGCTTCTCTGTTGGTGCCCACTCATCTGTACCCTCCTCTACATTCTTACCCTTCTGAAAACACTTTGCATGAGCTTCCTTTCTTCCCTAAAGAATCTGCTAAAGATTCAAAGCCAGAGAATCTAAAGCTCATTCCTGTAATGCCTTTTAAAATTCACACTGCAGAATCTTGGGTGGATAAAAAAGAAAACCCGAAGAACTTTATTATTTCCTTTACTCCCTGGACTCACACAGAATTACGTAGCATTGTTAAAAGTTTTCTAAATTTACACGAGGATCCTTACAGATTTGCTAAAGAATTCAAAGTCTTTCTTGGTGCGTATCAGCCCAGGTTGGCAGACTTATATCAGTCCATATATTAGTTGGCCCTGGTTAATTGTGGTTAGAATATGCTGAATGGAAAATTCCCAAGATAGTTTAACCTTGGATGTAGGCAAAATAACCAAAACCCTGCTTGTAGAAGTTCAAGATAGAGGCATAAAGTTACATGAAGTGATCCCTAAGGCCTTTCCCACAATAATTGATTGGACAAAAATTCATTCTTGAATACAAAATAAAGATGAAAGTGTTTATGATTATTCCAGAAGCTTTCAGGACATTCTGGGTTAAATCCTTTAGATGAAGAGACTAAGGGGGCCTTTAATGCAGTATTTGCATCTGGCCTCAAACATGAAATTTCAGTCCTAGTTAAAAGGCATTTAGATTGGAAGGCTGCTCCCACTGGAGAATTGGTTAATCTAGCTCATGAGCTTGCTCAAACCTTAGAAACAAAGCAGACTGTTAAGACTAACAAATTAATAGCCCTTTAATTATAGCAGCTACAAGGAATTACACAGAAAATAAACCTGAAACCTGGCCATTGAAAAAAATGAATGCTTTAAATTGAAGAATAAACCCCATCTGCCTCTCCACTCTGATTCAGAATGAAGGGGCTCCAGGGATGTCTTAGGCTGGATTCTTTAGAGAAGCAAAATCAGTGAAGCGTATATATATATATATATATATATATATATACACACACACACATACATACATACACAGAGAGAGAGAGATTTATTTCAAGTAAACTTCTCACGTGGTTGTAGATGTTGGAAAGTCTTGAGTCCATGGGTCAGCCATCAGGCTGGAGGCTTCTCCTGACTCATGTAAATGCAGGAGCTGGACAAACCCAAGACTGGCAGGTCAGATGGCAGGCTGCTGGCTCATGGACTGCAGAGGATGATGAATCCCAAGATCAGCAGATAATATGGCAGGCCACTGGCTCAAGTCCCAAGAACCAGAGGTCAGATGATGACAAGCCGGATGCAGGATCCAGAACTAGCAAAAGCCAGCAAGCTTTGCTAGAACATCTGTATAAATTGGAAACAGGTCACACCCCTGAGAAAACTCCCCTTACAGCTGATTGGCTGATCACATCAGGTCACATCAGGGATGTGGTTACATTATATCACAAAATGGAGGATAACTACATCATTACATAACTGCCAAACTACATCATTACATAACTACCAAACCACTGAGAATCATGGCCTAGCCAAGTTGACACACAACCATAACCATCACAGGGGACAAACCAGGGACTTTTCTCATGGTAGCGCTAAACCCTTGAGGAGAAACGACCATGTACTTAATGGAGAACCCTGCCAATTTTTAATTGATACAGGATTTACACTTTCTGCTATAAATCCCATATGTTTACAAAAGCTCCTACCCTGTAGTAAAAAGACCTAAAATATACTGGGAATTACTAATAAAGAACAAACATTGCTTCATTCTCAACTTGTGCCAATATCTCTTGGACCCATAAAGGATCTACATCCTTTTTTGCTTAATACTGACATCTCTGTTAACTTAATAGGAAGAGATATTTTATCTAAATGGAATTGCCATTTACAATTTAATGAAAAGGGGGAAATACTATTAAGCTTGCCTGAAAATACCAACCTAGGTACGGAAGAGGCTATTTGTCACATGCAAGCTCTTACTATGCCCCTTCAAAATTCTGTTCAATCAAGCCCTCCTCCTCCTGGTATCATTTCTCAGGTTCCTGAAACCCTGTGGGCCACAACTTCTACAGATGTTGGCCAAGTTCTGTCCACTGAACCTTTTAAAATTCAAGTGCACACATCTAAATCCTTACACAAACACACAAGATTCCCCAATATCCACTTAAATGAAAAGCAAAGGAAGGATTAACTTCTATTATTTAGGATTTTCTTTCTAAAGGGTGAATCATCCCCTGTCCTAGTCCTTGTAACACTCCTGTCCTTCAAGTTAAAAAGCCACACAATCGAGGTTGGAGCTTTGAGTACTTATGTGGAGTTAACTGCATTGTCATTCCTAGATCCTCAATTGTCCCTAACCCACATTTGTTACTTTCCAATATTCCCCCTGAAATGACATGTTTCACTGCATTGGATCTTTGTAGTGCTTTTTTCAGTATTCCTGTGGTCCTTGAAAGCCATTATTTGTTTGCTTTCACTTGAGGCAACCATCAGTTTACCTGGACTGTCATGCTGTAGGGATTCACAGGATCTCCCAAGTACTTTTGTCAGACTTTGCATGTGGACTGGCAACTTTTGCAATTTCCAGATGAATCTACCGTTACTATATATCGATGACTTACTCATCTGCTCCCCATCCCTGCAGGCTTGCTTGGAGGAAAACATAGTTTTGCTAAAACATTTAGCTAACGGAGGACATAAAATTTCTAGAGAAAATTTACAATTAGCTCAGCCTTCTGTTAAATATTTAGGTCACTTGATTTCTGCAGAAGGCATGTCTATTGACTCCAAGAGAAAAGAAGGTATTGCACCTTTTCCTTTACCTAAAACAATTAAAGGGATTTTGGGGACTTTGTGGCTATTGTTGAGTATGGATTCATAACTTTTCTCTCATGGCTCAATCCTTATACAAATATTTGAAAACGTCTGAGCCTGATCTATTCTATCTTACCCCATAAGATCAGGGGGGCAATAACTAAATCGAAAGACTTTGACTAACATACCCACTTTAGGGTTCCCTATCCTTTGAACTATTTTCTTTTTGTACATGAAGTTTCTGGTAATGCATTAGGCATTCTTACACAGAAACATGGAGGACAAAATAGGCCTGTAGGTTATTAGAGCCTGCAGCTGAACCCTATGGCCAGAGCCTAACCCCTTGCTTCAGGGCTGTAGCTGCTACTGCAAAGTTAGTAGAAACCACTGCAGATATAGTTTTGGGAGATCTTTTAGACATATATTTAGTGCATGCTGTGTCTGCATTACTTAATTCTGCTTTAACCCAGCATTTATCTACCAACAGACTCACTTCTTATGAAGTTCTTCTTCTGGCAGCTTGGAATATTAGACTACATATGGTGGCTTCTTTACGCCCAGCCATGCTTCTTCCTCTAACTGATGATTAGATTAGGATGATTGTTCCCCCCGTGATTGCCTAGATCTAACTGAGCAGCTTTTGACTCCCTGTAGTGATTTGAAGGAAACTCCTTTAACAAATCCTGGTATGATATTATTTGTAGATGGCTCTTATGTGAAACCATCTCCTGACTCTCATTATGAGGCTGGTGTCATGGATTGAATTGTGTCCCCCAAAATATGTGTCAACTTGGTTAGGCCGTGTTTCCCAGTATTGTGGGGTTATCCTCCATTTTGTGATTGTAATTTTATGTTAAAGAGGATTAGGGTGGGATTGTAACACCACCCTTACCCAGGTCACATCCCTGATCCAATGTAAAGGGAATTTCCCTGGGGTGTGGCCTGTACCACCTTTTATCTCTCAAGAGATTAAAAGAAAGGAAAGTGAGCGGGGGGTTGGGGGGGGAGGGTCATAACACCAAGAAAGCAGCAGTGGGAGAAGAGCATGTCTTTTGGACCTAGGGTCCCTGCACCTGAGAAACTCCTTCACCAGGGGAAGATTGATGACAAAGACCTTCCTTCAGAAGCAACAGAGACAGAAAGCCTTACCCTGGAGCTGACACCCCAAATTTGGAATTTTAGCCTACTTTAGTGTGAAAGAAATAAATTTCTCTTTGTTAAAGCCATCCACTTGTGGTATTTCTTTTATAGCAGCACTAAATAACTAAGACAGAATTTAGTACAAAGAGAGTAGGGTGCTGCTCTTACAGAGACCTAAAATGTGGAAGCAGTTTTGAAACTGCGAATGGATAGAAGACTCAGAAGGAAGTGCGAACTGTTAACACTGGAGAAGGTGCAGATGGTGAAAAACAGCAGGAGAGGATCAACAGCAGCAGTGAATTGGCAGCAGCAGAACCAGGAGACCAGCACCAGACAGTGCTGGAGCCAAACCACGGAGAGAGAGAGCTGAGTACCTGTGTGCAGGAGGCTTCCTGGTAGAGTGGGGTGCCTTCAAACACTTATCGGTGAAACTGCAGAGCTTTGGAACACTTGCCTCAGCAGGGCAGATGTGTGTGTGAGGCCTGAGAGGCTGAGAGGCCAAGACACCAGGAAGCAAAAGCTGAAGAGACAAAAAACACAAGGAGCTGAGCTGCCTCAGGCTCAAAAGGTATGGCCATGGCCTCTGGTGTTTCTAAGGGTCGAGTCACCACTCAGATGGACTAGGAGAATGGTGCGCCTAAAGCCGAGGGAGCAGAGTTGTTGTCCCAGTGGGCCTGGAAGATGGAGCTGAAGCCTGGGGCCAAGAAGCCTTCACTCAGAATCCAGAGAGTGTGGCCAATACCTAGAGTTTGTAGGGCAGAGCCATTGTGTAAATTGTCTCAGAGAACAGAATATTATTTTCAAAGCCTTGAGAGCTAATGTAATGTGTTCTGCTGACTTACTTGGTGCCTGTTAACCCTTCTTTTCCTCCAGTTTCTTCCATTTGTAATGGAAATGTCTAGCTTTTGCCTGTTCTGCCACTGTACCTTTGGAAGCAGATAACTTGTATTCGAGATTTCACACATGAAGATGAATTTTTGGATTTGGACTTGGAGTTAAGATTTTTGCTATGATAGATTGGTGTGAATATATTTCGCATGTTTCAAGGATGTGATTTTGGGGGGGCCCAAGTGTTGAATGTCATGGATTGAATTGTGTCCCCCCAAAATATGTGTCAACTTGGTTAGGCCATGATTCCCAGTATTGTGTGGCTGTCCTCCATTTTGTGATTGTAATTTTATGTTAAAGAGGATTAGGGTGAGATTGTAACACCACCCTTACCCAGGTCACATCCCTGATCCAAATGTAAAGGGGGTTTCCCTGGAGTGTGGCCTGCACAACCTTTTATCTCTCAAGAGATAAAAAGGAAAGGGAAGTGAGTAGAGGGGAGACGTCACACCACCAAGAAAGCAGTGCCAGGAGCAGAGTGCATTCTTTGCAGCCGGGGTCCCTGCACAGAGAAGCTCCTAGTCCAGGGAAGATCGATGAGAAGGCCAACAGAGAGAGAAAGCCTTCCCCTGGAGTTGATGCCCCTAATTTGGATTTTAGCCTACTTCACTGTGTAGAAATAAATTTCCTTTGTTAAAGTAATCCACTTGTGGTATTTCTGTTATAAAAAAAAACCCAACCGAACCCAGTGCCATCGAGTTGATTGTGACTTATAGCGACCCCATAGGACAGAGTAGAACTCCCCCATAGAGTTTGCAAGGAGCGCCTGGCAGATTTGAACTGCTGACCTTTTGGTTAGCAGCCATAGCACTTAACCATTATGCCACCAGGGTTTCCATTTCTGTTATGACAGCACAAAATAACTAAGACAGCCAGCTATGCTGTTACAACTTCTACCAAAGTCCTTGAAAGTCAGGCTCTCCCTAAAGCTACTTCAACATAACAGGCTGAACTTATTGCTCTTAGAAGAGCTTGCAAACTTCCTAGAGGGGAAGTCTGTGACTGTTCTTATGGATTCTAAATATGCTTTTGGAATAACTCATGCATTTGGTATATTATGGAAAAAAGGAGGGTTTTTAACCTC
Source organism: Elephas maximus indicus (assembly GCF_024166365.1). NCBI lineage: Eukaryota > Metazoa > Chordata > Mammalia > Proboscidea > Elephantidae > Elephas > Elephas maximus. The sequence continues at coordinate 50,936,279 of NC_064846.1, read as the reverse complement.
TCCTGGTATCACTATTAAAATATAGCTTTAGAAGCAGACCTCTCCCCAACGTGTCTGTCAGTTTGTTGTACTGTGGGGGCTTGCATGTTGCTGTGATGCTGGAAGCTATTCCACTGGTATTCAGATACCAGCAGGGTCACCCATGGAGGACAGGTTTCAGCTGAGCTTCTAGACTAAGACAGACTAGGAAGAAGGACCCAGCAGTCTACTACAGAAAAGAATTAGCCAGTGAAAACCTTATGAATAGCAGCAGAACACTGTCTGATATAGTGCCAGAAGACGAGCCCCCCAGGTTGGAAGGTGCTCAGAAGACAACTGGGAAAGAGCTGCTGCTTCAAAGTAGAGTCAACCTTAATGACGTGGATGGAGTAAAGATTTCGGGACCTTCATTTGCTAATGTGGCACGACTGAAAATAAGAAGAAATAGCTGCAAACATCCATTAATAATCTGAAAAAGGGATGCATGAAGTATGAATCTAGGAAAACTGGAAATTGTCAAAAATGAAATGGAACACATAAACATTAATATCCTGGGCATTAGTGAGCTGGAATGGGCTGATATTGGCCATTTTGAATTGGACAATCATATAGTCTACTATGCCAGGAGTGACAACATGAAGAGGAATGGTGTTGCATTCATTGTCAAAAAGAATATTTCAAGATCTATTCTGAAGTACGATGCTGTCAGTGATAGGATAATATCCATATGCCTACAAGGAAGACCAGTGAATATGACTATTATTCAAATTTACGCACCAACCACTAAGACCAAAGATGAAGAAACTGAAAGTTTTTATCAGCTTCTGCACTCTGAAATTGATCGAACATGCAATCAGGATGCATTGATAATTACTGGTGATTGGAATGTGAGAGCTGGAAACAAAGAAGGATTGGTAGTTGGAAAATATAGCCTTGGTGATAGAAACAATGCCGGAGATCCCATGATAGAATTTTGCTAGACCAATGACTTCTTCATTGCAAATACCTTTTTTCACCAACATAAACGGCAACTATACACATGCACTTGTCAGACGGAATACACAGGAATCAGATTGACTACATGTGTGGAAAGAGACGATGGAAAAGCTCAATATCATCAGTCAGAACAAGGCCGGGGCCGACTGTGGAACAAACCATCAATTGCTCATATGCGAGTTCAAGTTGAAACTGAAGAAAGTCAGAGGAAGTCCACGAGAGCCAAAACATGACCTTGAGTGTACCCCACCTAAATTTAGAGAGCATCTGAAGAACAGATTTGACGCATTGAACACTAATGACTGAAGACCAGACGAGTTGTGGAATGACATCAAGGACATCATAAATGAAGAAAGCAAGAGGTTATTGAAAAGACAAGAAAGAAAGAAAGGACCAAAATAGATGTTAGGAGACTGAAAATTGCTCTCTAACGTCGAGCCGCTAAAGCAAAAGGAAGAAATGATGAAGTAAAAGAACTGAACAGATTTCAAAGGGCAGCTTCAGAAGACAAAGTAAAGTATTATAATGATATGTGCAAAGAGCTGGAGATAGAAAACCAAAAGGGAAGAACACGCTCGGCGTTTCTCAAGCTGAAAAAACTGAAGAAAAATTCAAGCCTCGAGTTGGAACAGTGAAGGATTCTGTGGGGAAAATATTAAATGATGCAGGAAGCATCAAAAGAAGATGGAAGGAATACATGGAGTCATTATACCAAAAAGAATTAGTTGACATTCAACCATTTCAAGAGGTTGCATATGATCAGGAACCGATGGTACTGAAGGAAGAAGTCCAAGCTGCACTGAAGGCACTGGCCAAAAACAAGGCTCCAGGAATTGACGGAATATCAATTGAGATGTTTCAAGAAATGGATGCAGTGCTGGAAGTGCTCACTTGTTTATGCCAAGAAATATGGAAGACAGCTTCCTGGCCAACTGATTGGAAGAGATCCGTATTTATGCCTATTCCCAAGAAACGTGATCCAACTGAATGAGGAAATTATCAAACAATATCATTAATATCACATACAAGCCAAATTTTGCTGAAGATCATTCAAAAGAGGCTGCAGCAGTATATTGACAGGGAACTGCCAGAAATTCAGGCTGGATTCCTAAGAGGACATGGAACCAGGGATATCATTGCTGATGTCAGATGGATCCTGGCTGAAAGCAGAGAATACCAGAAGGATGTTTACCTGTGTTTTATTGACTATGCAAAGGCATTCGACTGTGTGGATCATAACAAATTATGGATAACATTGCAAAGAATGGGAATTCCAGAACAGTTAATTGTGCTCATGAGGAACCTTTACATAGATCAAGAGGCAGTTGTTCGGACAGAACAAGGGGATACTGAATGGTTTAAAGTTAGGAAAGGTGTGCGTCGGTGTTGTATTGTTTCACCATACCTATTCAATCTGTATGCTGAGCAGATAATCCGAGAAGCTGGACTATATGAAGACTCATTAACTGAAGGAAGACTCATTAACAACCTGTGTTATGCAGATGACACAACCTTGCTTGCTGAAAGTGAAGAGGACTTGAAGCACTTACTGAAGAAGATCAAAGACCACAGCCTGCAGTATGGATTACACCTCAACATAAAGAAAACAAAAATCCTCACCACTGAACCAATAAGCCACATCATGATAAATGGAGAAAAGATTGAAGTTGTCAAGGATTTCATTTTACTTGGATCCATAATCAACAGCCATGGAAGGAAGCAGCAGTCAAGAAATCAAGAGAAGCATTGCATTGGGCAAATCTGCTGCAAAGGACCTCTTTAAAGTGTTGAAAAGCAAAGATGTCACCTTGAAGACTAAGGTGTCCCTGGCCCAGGCCATGGTATTTTCAGTTGCATCATATGCATGTGAAAGCTGGGCAATGAATAAGGAAGATCGAAGAAGAATTGACAACTTTAAATTTTGGTGTTGGCAAAGAATATTGAATATACCATGGACTGCCAAAAGAACGAACAAATCTGTCTTAGAAGAAGTACAACCAGAATGCTCCTTAGACGCAAGGATAGCGAGACTGCATCTTACATACTTTGAACATGTTGTCAGGAGGGGTCAGTCCCTGGAGAAGGACATAATGCTCCGTAAAGTACGGGGTCAGCAGAAAAGAGGAAGACCCTCAACAAGATGGATTGACACAGTGGCTGCAACAATGGGCTCAAGCATAATGATTGTAGGGATGGCTCAGGACCGGGCAGTGTTTCGTTCTGTTGTGCATAGGGTCGCTATGAGTTGGAGCCAACTCGACAGCACCTAACAATAGCAGACCTCTTAGATGTTTTATTGCTCCCTTCTGAAATCGCTGTAATTAAAATACAGGTGCACCAGTTGAAAAGAGTTCCTCAAACTGAAAAAATTAGAGGAAATAACCTCACCGATGCAGTTTATAAACAGACTGCTTTACAAATTATTGTTGTTCCTATTATAACAAAGTAGTGTCTAGAAGGGCCTCTGGAAGAACCTACAGAGAACTATTCTCATGAAATAACTAGTATTTTTGCACCCACCAAAGAGGAGCTTTTGAAACATCCTCAATTGGCTCAATCAGATGAAATTGATATATGGGAAAAATCAAACTGTTGCCAAGACCCTAACGCTTAATTATGGTTAGGGCCTGATGCGAAAATTGTTCTCCCTATACTTTCGTATGTCCCTATGACGAGGGCTCTACATGAGAACACTCATCTACAAAGAGATAAGATGATTGAAATTAAAAAAAAAAACTGATGCAGAAAATCTTCCGAAGCAAATGAGCATGTGGCTGCTCATTGTTCTCTTGGCCCTTACTGTAACCCTGGGAAACATATTAAGACTTTACCTGAGGAAAACCCTTTGCCTTCTGGATCTATGCTTGAATGGCAATTAGATTTTATCCAGCTTCCACCTTCGAATAGTTATAAATATATCTTAGCGATGATTTGTAGATTTTCACATTGGGTGGAGGCTTTCCGCTGCTGATGTTCCACTGTCCCTTTTGTAGCAAAAAACTCCTCAAAGACATAATAGCTACCGGGAGAGCACCGAAAATTCTTTGTAGTGATCGGGGAACTCGTTTTACTGGACAAGTAATTCAAGAATTATCCCAAATCTTCCCCATATATCAGAGATTGCAGTGTCCTTATCATCCTCATCCTCTGGACTTGTAGAAAGAAATAATGGTGTAATGGAAACTCAGCTTGCTAAACTTTCTTGAATCCTTAGGCTTGTCTTGGACTGAAGTTCTCTCTTTGGTCCTTTTCTTAGTCATCGAGGGCTGCTATAACAGAAATACCACAAGTGGGTGGCTTTAACAAACAGAAATTTATTCTCTGGCAGTCTGGGAGGCTAAAAGTCCAAATTCAGGGCACCAGCTCCAGGGGAAGGCTTTCTCTGTCTGTCAGCTCTGGGAGAAGGTCCTTGCCATCAATCTTCCCCTGGTCTAGGAGTTTCTTCACACAGGAACTCCAGGTCCAAAGGACATGCTATGCTTCTGCTGCTTCTTTCTTGGTGGTATGAGGTCCCCATGTCTTTTTGCTCACTTCTCTCTTTTATATATCAAAAGAGGTTGATTTAAGACATAATCTAATCTCGTAGATTGAATTCTTCCTCATTAACATAACTGCCTGCCTCATTACTATCATAGAGGCAGGATTTACAACACATAGGAAAATCACATCAAATGACAAAATGGTGGACAATTACACAATATTGGGAATCACAGCCTTGCAAAGTTGACACACATTTTTGGGGGACACGATTTGATCCATAACAGTCCTTTTAAATTTAAGAACACTCCTCCCCAAAGCCAACTCTTCAGACAGGGATTAGACTGGACAATGGGTTGGAGAGGGATGCTGGTGAGGAGTGAGCTTCTTGGATCAGGTGGACACTTGAGACTACATTGGCATCTCCTCCCTGGAGGGAAGATGAGAGGATAGAGGGGGTTAGAAGCTGCCGAAATGGACACAAAAAGAGAGAGTGGAGGGAGGGAGTGGGCTGTCTCATTAGGGGGAGAGTACTTGGGAGTATGTAGCGAGGTGTATATAAGTTTTTGTGTGAGAGACTGACTGGATTTGTGAACTTTCACTTAAAGCACAATAAAAATTAAAAAAAAAAGAAGCACTCCTCTTGGATCTCATAGACTTACTCCCTATGAAATTGTTACTGGAAGGCCTATGACCCTTCCTTACATTGCCTCTACCGACCCTAACTTAGTGCAATCTGAATTACTAACTATTGTCAATCTCTAATGCAATATTCTAAGAAACACTTTTCACAGATTAAAGAAACATTTGAGGAGCAAAAACCTGATTCTCCTCCTTTACTTAATATTACCCCCAGGGGATTATGTTTATTGGAAAAGACACTGTCTTAGTTATCTAGTGCTGCTATAATAGAAATACCACAAGTGGATGGCTTTAACAAACAGAAATGTATTCTCTCACAGCCTAGGAGAGTAGAAGTCCAAATTAAGGGTGCCAGCTCCTGCGGAAGACTTTCTCTCTCTGTCGGCTCTGTCATCATCTTCCACCGTCGAGGAGCTTCTCAGCACAGGGATCCCAGATCCAAAGGATGCTCTATTCTCCTGGCTCTTGTTTCTTGGTGGTATGAGGTTCCCATGTCTCTCTGCTCGCTTCTCTCTTTTATATCTCAAAACGGTTTAAGACACAACTTAATCTTGTAGATTGAGTCCTGCCTCATTAACATAACTGTTTCTAATCCTTCCTCATTAACATCATAGAGATAGGATTTACAACACATAGGTAAATCACATCAGATGATAAAATGATGGACAATCACACAATGCTGGGAATCATGGCCTAACCAAATTGACACATATTTTTAGGAGACACAATTCAATCCATGTCAGAAACCAACTAAAGGATTCTTTAGAACCTCAGTGGAAGGGGCCTTATCTAGTTCTTTTAACTAACCTTTGTGTGGCAAAATTGGAAGGAATTAATCCTTGGATTAATTTATCACAGTTAAAGAAATCTAAAGCACCTATCTGGACTTGTCATCCAGCTAGAGATTTGAAACTCAGACTGTAACGCCCCAGTGACCAGAAGCAAGCGACTTCAAAAGCAGGCAGCTAACTCCAAGATCATGGAAAGAGATTACATGCAAGCTGCTCAAATCTTTGGAATCTGTTTCTTAACTGTTTGTATTTTAATAGGTTTCACTATTTTTGCATTCTTGTGGAATTATTTCTTAGTGGCTTTGTTAATCATCGAATATCTTTAACCCTAACCTAGTGAGTTAATTGAAATTGTTGCACGCTGTTTAATACTTATAGCCTTTGAAACATGTTTTATCAATTTAGGTTCATTTAGTATATTGCTTGAAAAGGAGCTTTTTTTGTCTTTACTAACCTCTTCTGTTATGCAGCTTTTAATAAGCATTCTGTATTTATTATAACCAGCAATGACACTTGGAACAAAAATGCTTTCATCAAATTAACTCAATCAGTAGCCAGCGCCAGTAATTTGACGTTGGGTATGTCACTCTCCCTCTCAGTGTATACAAGACCATACTGATCCTCTTGCTGTACCAGTCTTGGACTACAGGTTCACACCTAATTTTACTATTGATTTTTTTTTATTAACTTTTATTGAGCTTCAAGTGAACGTTTACAAATCAAGTCAGTCTGTCACATATAAGTTTATATACATCTTACTCCATACTCCCACTTGCTCTCCCCCTAATGAGTCAGCCCTTCTAGTCTCTCCTTTTGTGACAATTTTGCCAGCTTCCAACTCTCTCTATCCTCCCATCCCCCCTCCAGACAGGAGATGCCAACACAGTCTCAAGTGTCCACCTGATATAATTAGCTCACTCTTCATCAGCATCTCTCTCCTACCCACTCTCCAGTCCCTTTCATGTCTGATGAGTTGTCTTCGAGGATGGTTCCTGTCCTGTGCCAACAGAAGGTTTGGGGACCATGACCACCGGGATTCCTCTAGTCAGAGTCAGACCATTAGTATGGTCTTTTTATGAGAATTTGGGGTCTGCATCCCACTGATGTCCTGCTCCCTCAGGGGTTTATTGTGCTCCCTGTGAGGGCAGTCATCGATTGTGGCCGGGCACCAACTAGTTCTTCTGGTCTCAGGATGATGTAGGTCTCTGGTTCATGTGGCCCTTTCTGTCTCTTGGGCTCTTAGTTGTCGTGTGACCTTGGTGTTCTTCATTCTCCTTTGCTCCAGGTGGGTTGAGACCAATTGATGCATCTTAGATGGCCACTTGTTTGCATTTAAGACCCCAGACGCCACATTTCAAAGTGGGATGCAGAATGTTTTCATAATAGAATTATTTTGCCAATTGACTTAGAAGTCCCCTTAAACCATGGTCCCCAAACCCCCGCCCTTGCTCCGCTGACCTTTGAAGCATTCATTTTATCCCGGAAACTTCTTTGCTTTTGGTCCAGTCCAATTGAGCTGACCTTCCATGTATTGAGTGTTGTCCTTCCCTTCACCTAAAGCAGTTCTTATCTACTAATTAATCAGTAAAAAACCCTCTTCCTCCCTCCCTCCCTCCCCCCCTCGAAACCACAAAAGTATGTGTTCTCCTCAGTTTATACTATTTCTCAAGATCTTATAATAGTGGTCTTATACAATATTTGTCCTTTTGCCTCTGACTGATTTCGCTCGGCATAATGCCTTCCAGGTTCCTCCATGTTATGAAATGTTTCACAGATTCGTCACTGTTCTTTATCGATGCGTAGTATTCCATTGTGTGAATATACAACAATTTATTTACCCATTCATCCGTTGATGGACACTTTGGTTGCTTCCAGCTTTTTGCTATTGTAAACAGAGCTGCAATAAACATGGGTGTGCATATATCTGTTTGTGTGAAGGCTCTTATTTCTCTAGGGTATATTCCGAGGAGTGGGATTTCTGGGTTGTATGGTAGTTCTATTTCTAACTGTTTAAGATAACGCCAGATAGATTTCCAAAGTGGTTGTACCATTTTACATTCCCACCAGCAGTGTATAAGAGTTCCAATCTCTCCGCAGCCTCTCCAACATTTATTATTTTGTGTTTTTTGGATTAATGCCAGCCTTGTTGGAGTGAGATGGAATCTCATCGTAGTTTTAATTTGCATTTCTCTAATGGCTAATGATCGAGAGCATTTTCTCATGTATCTGTTAGCTGCCTGAATATCTTCTTTAGTGAAGTGTGTGTTCATATCCTTTGCCCACTTCTTGATTGGGTTGTTTGTCTTTTTGTGGTTGAGTTTTGACAGAATCATATAGATTTTAGAGATCAGGCGCTGGTCGGAGATGTCATAGCTGAAAATTCTTTCCCAGTCTGTAGGTGGTCTTTTTACGCTTTTGGTGAAGTCTTTAGATGACCATAGGTGTTTGATTTTTAGGAGCTCCCAGTTATCCGGTTTCTCTTCGTCATTTTTGGTAATGTTTTCTATTCTGTTTATGCCTTGTATTAGGGCTCCTAGGGTTGTCCCTATTTTTTCTTCCATGATCTTTATCGTTTTAGTCTTTGTGTTTAGGTCTTTGATCCACTTGGAGTTAGTTTTTGTGCTTGCTGTGAGGTATGGGTCCTGTTTCATTTTTTTGCAAATGGATATCCGGTTATGCCAGCACCATTTGTTAAAAAGACTATCTTTTCCCCAATTAACTGACACTGGGCCTTTGTCAAATATCAGCTGCTCATACGTGGATGGATCTATGTCTGGGTTCTCAATTCTGTTCCACTGGTCTATGAGCCTGTTGTTGTACCAATACCAGGCTGTTTTGACTACTGTGGCTGTATAATAGGTTCTGAAATCAGGTAGAGTGAGGCCTCCCACTTTCTCCTTCTTTTTCAGTAATGCTTTGCTTATCCGAGGCTTCTTTCCCTTCCACATGAACTTGGTGATTTGTTTCTCTATCACCTTAAAAATTGACATTGGAATTTGGATCGGAAGTGCATTGTATGTATAGATGGCTTTTGGTAGAATTGACATTTTTACTATGTTAAGTCTTCCTATCCATGAGCAAGGTATGTTTTTCCACTTAAGTATGTCCTTTTTAATTTCTTGTAGTAGAGCTTTGTAGTTGTCTTTGTATAGGTCTTTTACATCCTTGGTAAGATATATTCCTAAGTATTTTATCTTCTTGGGGGCTACTGTGAATGGTATTGATTTGGTTATTTCCTCTTCGATGTTCTTTTTGTTGATGTAGAGGAATCCAAGTGATTTTTGAATGTTTATCTTATAACCTGAGACTCTGCCAAACTCTTCTATTAGTTTTAGTAGTTTTCTGGAGGATTCCTTAGGGTTTTCTGTGTGTAAGATCATGTCATCTGCAAATAGAGATAATTTTACTTCCTCCTTGCCAATCCAGATGCCCTTTATTTCTTTGTCTAGCCTAATTGCCCTGGCTAGGACTTCTAGCACGATGTTGAATAAGAGTGGTGATAAAGGGCATCCTTGTCTGGTTCCTGTTCTCAAGGGAAATGCTTTCAGGTTCTCTCCATTTAGAGTGATGTTGGCTGTTGGCTTTGCATAGATGCCCTTTATTATGTTGAGGAATTTTCCTTCAATTCCTATTTTGGTGAGAGTTTTTATCATAAATGAGTGTTGGACTTTGTCAAATGCCTTTTCTGCATCAATTGATAAGATCATGTGGTTTTTGTCTTTTCTTTTATTTATGTGGTGGATTACATTAATGGTTTTTCTGATATTAAACCAGTCTTGCATACCTGGTATAAATCCCACTTGATCGTAGTGAATTATTTTTTTGATATGTTGTTGAATTCTATTGGCTAGAATTTTGTTAAGGATTTTTGCATCTATGTTCATGAGGGATATAGGTCTGTAATTTTCTTTTTTTGTAATGTCTTTACCTGGTTTTGGTATCAGGGAGATGGTGGCTTCATAGAATGAGTTGGGGAGTATTCCGTCATTTTCTGTGCTTTGAAATACCTTTAGTAGTAGTGGTGTTAACTCTTCTCTGAAAGTTTGGTAGAGCTCTGCAGTGAAGCCGTCCGGGCCAGGGCTTTTTTTTGTTGGGAGTTTTTTGATTACCATTTCAATCTCTTTTTTTGTTATGGGTCTATTTAGTTGTTCTACTTCTGAATGTGTTAGTTTAGGTAGGTAGTGTTTTTCCAGGAATTCATCCATTTCTTCTAGGTTTGCTAATTTGTTAGAGTACAATTTTTCGTAATAATCTGAAATGATTCTTTTAATTTCAGTTGGGTCTGTTGTGATGTGGCCCTTCTTGTTTCTTATTCGGGTTATTTGTTTCCTTTCCTGTATTTCCTTAGTCAGTCTAGCCAATGGTTTATCAATTTTGTTTATTTTTTCAAAGAACCAGCTGTTGGCTTTGTTAATTCTTTCAATTGTTTTTCTGTTCTCTAATTCATTTAGTTCAGCTCTAATTTTTATTATTTGTTTTCTTCTGGTGCCTGATGGATTCTTTTGTTGCTCACTTTCTATTTGTTCAAGTTGTAGGGACAGTTCTCTGATTTTGGCTCTTTCTTCTTTTTGTATGTGTGCATTTATCGATATAAATTGGTCTCTGAGCACTGCTTTTGCTGTGTCCCAGAGGTTTTGATAGGAAGTATTTTCATTCTCGTTGCATTCTATGAATTTCCTTATTCCCTCCTTGATGTCTTCTATAACCCAGTCTTTTTTCAGGAGGGTATTGTTCAGGTTCCAAGTATTTGATTTCTTTTCCCTAGTTTTTCTGTTATTGATTTCTACTTTTATTGCCTTGTGGTCTGAGAAGATGCTTTGAAATATTTCGATGTTTTGGATTCTGCAAAGGTTTGTTTTATGACCTAATATGTGGTCTATTCTAGTGAAAGTTCCATGTGCGCTAGAAAAAAAAGTATACTTTGCAGCAGTTGGGTGGAGAGTTCTGTATAAGTCAATGAGGTCAAGTTGGTTGATTGTTGTAGTTAGGTCTTCCGTGTCTCTATTGAGCTTCTTACTGGATGTCCTGTCCTTCTCCGACAGTGGTGTGTTGAAGTCTCTTACTATAATTGTGGAGGTGTCTATCTCACTTTTCAGTTCTGTTAAAATTTGATTTATGTATTTTGCAGCCCTGTCATTGGGTGCATAAATATTTAATATGGTTATGTCTTCCTGATCAATTGTCCCTTTTATCATTATGTAGTGTCCTTCTTTATCCTTTGTGGTGGATTTAAGTCTAAAGTCTATTTTGTCAGAAATTAATATTGCTACTCCTCTTCTTTTTTGCTTATTGTTTGCTTGATATATTTTTTTCCATCCTTTGAGTTTTAGTTTGTTTGTGTCTCTAAGTCTAAGGTGTGTCTCTTGTAGGCAGCATACAGACGGATCGTGTTTCTTTATCCAGTCTGAGACTCTCTGTCTCTTTATTGGTTCATTTAGTCCATTTACATTCAGCGTAATTATAGATAAATAAGTGTTTAGTGTTGTCCTTTTGATGCCTTTTTATGTGTATTGTTGACAATTTCATTTTTCCACACACTTTTTTGTGCTGAGACGTTTTTCTTAGTAAATTGTGAGATCCTCATTTTAGTAGTGTTTGACTTTACGTTTGTTGAGTCGTTACGTTTTTCTTGGCTTTTACCTTGAGTTATGGAGTTGTTATACCTCTTTGTGGTTACCTTAATATTTACCCCTATTTTTCTAAGTAAAAACCTAACTTGTATTGTTCTATATTGCCTTGTATCACTCTCCATATGGCAGTTCTATGCCACCTGTATTTAGTCCCTCTTTTTGATTATTGTGGTCTTTTACATATTGACTTCCGTGATTCCCTGTTATGAGCATTTTTTTTTAAATTAATCTTAATTTGTTTTTGTGATTTCCCTATTTGAGTTGATATCAGGATGTTCTGTTTTGTGACCTTGTGTTGTGCTGGTATCTGATATTATTGGTTTTCTGACCAAACAATATCCTTTAGTATTTCTTGTAGCTTCGGTTTGGTTTTTGCAAATTCTCTAAACTTGTGTTTATCTGTAAATATCTTAATTTCGCCTTCATACTTCAGAGAGAGTTTTGCTGGATATATGATCCTTGGTTGGCAGTTTTTCTCCTTCAGTGCTCTGTATATGTCGTCCCATTCCCTTCTTGCCTGCATGGTTTCTACTGAGTAGTCTGAACTTATTCTTATTGATTCTCCCTTGAAGGAGACCTTTCTTTTCTCCCTGGCTGCTTTTAAAATTTTCTCTTTATCCTTGGTTTTGGCAAGTTTGATGATAATATGTCTTGGTGTTTTTCTTTTTGGATCAATCTTAAATGGGGTTCGATGAGCATCTTGGATAGATATCCTTTCGTCTTTCATGATGTCAGGGAAGTTTTCTGTCAGGAGATCTTCAACTATTTTCTCTGTGTTTTCTGTCCTCCCTCCCTGTTCTGGGACTCCAATCATACGCAAGTTATCCTTCTTGATAGCGTCCCACATGATTCTTAGGGTTTCTTCATTTTTTTAAATTCTTTTATCTGATTTTTTTTCAGCTATGTTGGCGTTGATTCCCTGGTCCTCCAGATGTCCCAGTCTGCATTCTAATTGCTCGAGTCTGCTCCTCTGACTTCCTATTGCGTTGTCTAATTCTGTAATTTTATTGTTAATCTTTTGGATTTCTACATGCTGTCTCTCTATGGATTCTTGCAACTTATTAATTTTTCCACTATGTTCTTGAATAATCTTTTTGAGTTCCTCAACTGTTTTATCAGTGTGTTCCTTGGCTTTTTCTGCAGTTTGCCTTATTTCGTTTCTGATGTCTTGAAGCATTCTGTAAATTAGTTTTTTATATTCTGTATCTGATAATTCCAGGATTGTATCTTCATTTGGGAAAGATTTTGATTCTTCTGTTTGGGGGGTTGTAGAAGCTGTCATGGTCTGCTTCTTTATGTGGTTTGATATCGACTGCTGTCTCCGAGCCATCACTGGGAAACTTGTTTTTCCAGAAAATCCACTGACTGGGACGCTGGCTCCAGGCTCCGAAAACAGTCGCTGCTTCCCCGTATTTGTTCGTTTTCCATCTCTAAATCTGTGTTTGTTGTTCAGGGTTCGTAGTGTTATGTATGTGATCGATTCACTTGTTTTTCCGAGTCTTTGTTGCAAGAGGGATCCGAGGTAGCGTCTACCTAGTCCGCCATCTTGGACCCGCCTAATTTTACTATTGATTTTGAGAGACCATTTAAACGGGCTATTCGTGTCAAATTATGGCTACCTCTAGAATTATCCACTTATCCATTAGCTCCCTGCTTCAATCTTACTTGTGCCTGGTTAAGATGTTTTATTCTTTCCACACCATGCAATCTTCTTATTAATGACACTAGATATTATTTCACAGTAGCAGATAGCTGTTTTAAAAATGATCAAAATCTCCCAGTTTGTGCCCAACTCTGAGAGATATCCAGTTTATAAGGATTCATTAACTGCAGACTGGCTCAAAAGGGCCAATCAGTCCATTCATTTCCTAATATTCACACTGGGACAGGTATGTTATGTGCCCCATCTGGACATGTCTTTTTATGTGGAGGATTGGCTTATTTAAGAAAAAAGTCAGATGATTCACCCTATATTTAGGCCTTGCCATGTTTAGATGGTTGGAATATATTGGGCCAACTCACCTTAGTACCCTTGGGGTTCCCATAAGTATCCATTCATACAATGCCAGCTTACAATGGAATAGTGACTTAAAATTAATATCCCTACAGAAGAGAGAACTTGTTCCTTCAGATAATCTCATCACTGATAGGCCTGGATGGAGCTGATCATTTCTTCGAACACTTGTTCACACTTTTGGTATATTACAGTATGAAAAATCTATTCACAATCTCTCTGCCACTATGTCTCAAATTGCTGACAATGCTGTTGATGGAATGACAGCTCAGCAAGTCTTTAGTATCTCTTGCTAAAACTGCTAGAAAATAGTTCTTGATTTTCCCCTAGTTCAACAAGGAGAAGTTTGCGCTATTGCCAATACCTCTTGCTGTTCATAAATACCTCTGGAGAAGCAGAACAAGATGTTTCTAAAATATGCCAGTAGGCCTCCTGGTTACATACTATTCCTCCCATGACCATATCTTTCTTCTTTGATATTTATAACTAACTCCAAGTATTGCATCTGGGATATGCTCTTTTCTAGTAGCCTGGCTACTCCATTTAATCCTTGTAATTGTCATTATAGTGCTTGTTAAAAGGAATATGCACTATGTTTCTCATTGCCACAGTTAACCTTTGAGACATCTAGCCATGTGACAAATTATGTATTCAGATGAAACTAATTTTGCTAGGAATGACATTTAGTTTTGGGATCAGACACTTTTTAGGAATGCCAGGATGTTCCTTTAATGTGGCCTTGTTTGCAACACTTACCTTGACCGAAGACAAACTCACCCTGAAGTTGAGGCCCAAAGCAACAGTAAGGTAACATTGGATGGTGCCTGGCCACCTCAAACAACAGGGCTGGCGTCTGGGGTCTTGAAAGCTTAAACAGAGCAGCCATCCTTGAGATATTAAATCCTTGCAGAAGACAGGTAACTCCTTTGTGGGTGATCTGTGCTCCTAGTAGTGGTTTGATCAAAAGGGGGAATGTAAGAAAATCCAAGACTAAGATGGCTGCCCCAGAATTAAATTAAAACTCCATTTTGAATCAAAACTGCAGCTGGGTCTGAAATCTTTACTCCTGCTGCCCTGAAGAGACAATTCAGCTTCTTGTAAAAGTTTAACTGCTTGTAGCACAGTAAGGAACAAGGGTCAAGACTTTAGCTTGTATGAGGAATTGTCAAAAAAGATGTTTGTCAAGGATATTTATGCAGTTTGATCCAAGAAGAATGCCTTGGTCAACATGTTCTAGGAGGCGAGAGAATAGAATTGATAATGTTTAGAAAGCTTGTACCTTAATGACACCCCTTGTAACTTTTGCCCTATACCCTCTTCATGCCTGTGAGCATGGAGCCCTTTGTTTACTCCATCCAGTAAAAGCCTCACTGTCCCCCTGCAATGTGAAACACTATGATACTTTGTATAGGTGTTATGGTATGTCCTGGTTTGCAAATCTCTCTCTCTCTACAATAAAACTTTTTGCTTTTGCTGCTAACAGAGTATAACACTGGTGCTTCTCTACAAAAGTACTATGATTATATAAGATGTTAACATTAGGGGAAAGGTATACTGGAATTCTTTGTGCTATTTTTTTTGTGACTTTTCTGTTAAATTAAAAAAAATTTTTTTTGAAAGACAGCTGATTGTCCTAATTTGCATTACTTTTTTTTAGTAAGTCTGAACATTTTTCTTAGTTTATTGGCCATTTACATTCCCTTTTCTAGAATCCTTTTTTTTTACCCACTTTTTTATTGGATTGTTAACCTTTGTATATTACAAAAATTATATATGTTGTATGTTAAGGAAATTATCTCCTTCTGTATAAAAATATATTTTTTGGTCTTATTTTTGACCTTTTTAATGGTGGGTTTTTTGTGTGTATGGGAAGCCCTGGTGTAGTGGTTAAGTGCTACGGCTGCTAACCAAAGGGTCAGCAGTTCGAATCCATCAAGTGCTCCTTGGAAACTCTATGGGGCAGTTCTACTCTGTCCTCTAGGGTCGCTATGAGTTGGAATTGACTCGACGGCACTGGGTTTGGTATTTGGTTTTGTGTGTATGTGAATACAGATGTTTTTAACTGACATTTTTTCCTGATTTGTGGCCAAAAAAATTATAGTTGCAAAGTGGCTTTAAGTATTCAACAGTAATCGAAAGAATAGGAACGCAGCTTAATGGAAATGACTGTCTCTCCCAGTTTTTCTCTCCCTCCATTAAAACACTTAAATTTATTTAAAAATTTACACACAGAAAAATTTATCCTTTTTATTGTACAGTCCTACGAGTTTTGACAAATGCATAGTCATGTGAATACAATCAACATAAAGTTCCATGATTAAAAAAATTCCTTGAACTTCCACTTTGTAGATACGATCAAGATACAGAAAAGTTCCATGATTTAAAATCAATTCCTCATGCTACCCACTTTGTAATCAAACCTTCCACCACCTTTAACCCCTGGCATCCACTGATCTGCTTTCCGTCACTATAGTTTTGCCTTTTTCCAAAATATCATGTAAAGGGAGTCATACAGTAAGTAGCATTTTGAGTCTAGCTTCTTTTGCTTAGCATAATACATTCGAGATTCCTCTAAGTTGCTGAATGTAGTTCATCGTTTTTATTGCTGAGTAGGATTCCACTGTGTGGATATACCACAGTTTGTTTTTCTATGCACCAGTTGAGAGACATCTCCATTTTTATTTTCCTCTATTGTTAGTGGTCTGTATGTCTAGTAAAGGGCACAGGTGAGATTTCCCACCTAACAGGAAGGAGTTTCTTCTGAAAAGTCCAGCTTAGAGGTATGTCCCAGGGTAACACATTCAAGGTGCTGTTCCAGGATAATTTACATCTTGACTCTTAAACTGTATTTAAAATTGGAGAAATAACCCTAAATAAGCAGTATATCAAAGGAATAAGACTATGTCCTGAGTATTGTCAGATGATATCCTCACAGCAGGCCTGGCAAACATTCAGGAAGCCAAGTCACTGGCAAAGTATTTTGTTAATCTTTTTCTTTAAAAAATACTGAAGAAAGTAAAAACCAGTCAAGATCACACCACTTGAAAAATGTCATAAAGTAAAAGTCCCCTTTTAGCCTATCCAGTCGTATCTCCCAAATGTTTACAATTCAGTATATGTATTTCCTAGCTTTTTCCTAAGTTTATTCAGATATATCTATATACACATATACCTTATGGATATACAAATAGTTCTGTTTAAAAAAAAGTATTCATGCTATACATATTTCTAGATCTTGCTTTTCAACTTAATACAAAATTGTGGACACCAGTTCAGGTCAGAATATATGGACATATTCTACTTCTTTAGTGGTTGCATAATATTCCACTTTAAAGGATGTGCCATAATTTATTTACCCACTCTCCTACTGATGGACATTTGCATTGTATCCAAATTCTTTTTTGTGACAGCTTATTGATATATAATTCACATACTATTCAATTCATGCATTTGAAGTGTACAATTCAATGGTTTTTAGTATATTCACGTAGTGGTGCAACCATCACAATAAATTTTAGAACCTTTTCATCAACCCCTAAAGAAACCTTGTGCACTTCAGCTATCACTCCCAGCTCCCCTATCCCTCCCCATCCCTAAAAAAAAAAAAATTTTTTTTTCATCCCTAAGCAACCACTAAATAACTTTCAGGTCTACAGATTTGCCAATTCTTAACATTTCACATGAATGGGATCACATTATGTATGCTTTTGTGACTGGCTTCTTTCACTTAGCATATTGTTTTCAAGGTCTGTTCATCTTGTAGTATGCATCAGTACTTCACACCTTGTTATGACTGAAGAATATTCCATTATATGAATATACCACAATTGTTGATCGATTCAAGTTGATGGACATCTGGGTTGTTTCCAGGGCTTTAAACTGGTTCAAAATGGTTCAGCAAATGTCATAAGGGCTGCGTACGTGTTGCATAGCAACCAAATCTGTTGCCCCTGGTATTTTGACCCGAGTAGGAAACAAACAGCTGCACCCCACTCTAAGATGGCAGCTGACCATACTGCTCTGAATGTGTTGCTCTCCACAGTCCTGCTAATAACCCAGTCTCCCGCATCAGGCTCCTGAAACTTTCAAGAGGAAGGACTGTGGCAAGACTTTTGGAGAGCAACATTATTGGCAGGGCTGTGGAGAGCAACACACATTCAAAGTAGCACGGTCAGCCACCATCTCTGAGCAGGGCACAGGTGTTTGTTTCCTACTCGGGTCAAAATACGACAGGCAACAAATTTGGTTGCTTTGCAATACTTAAAAAGCTCTTGTTTACAACGGCAATTATGGAACCATTTTGAAGCAGTTTGAAGCCGTTTGTTTCCAACTTTTGGCTCTTGTGAATAATGATGCCATAAACATTCATGTGCAAGTTTTTGTGTGGACATATGTTTTCATTTCTCTTGGGAATATGCGTAGGAATGGAATTTCTGGGTCAAATTGTAACTGTTGAACTTTCTAACTTTCAGACTGTTTCCCAAAGTGGCTGCACCCTTTTACATTCCCACTAGCAATATATGAGGGTTTCAATTTCTCAACATCCTTGTCAACGCTTGTTTTTGTCTTTTTTATTATACCCATTCTAGATGCCAAGTGGTATCTCATTGTGGTTTTGATTTGCACTTCCTTGATTTGACTAATGATGGTGATCATCTTTCCATGTGCTTAATAGGGATTAGTATATCTTCTTCAGAGAAGATATTCCTTTGCCCATTTTAAAATGGAATTATTTGTCTTTTTATTATCGAGCATAAGTTTATTTTTTTATATATATTCAGGATACAAGTCCCTCATCAGATATACAGTTTGCAAACATTTTCTTCCATTCTGTGTTTTCTTTCCACTTTCTTGATAGTGTCCTTTGAAGTACAATGGCTTTTTTTTTTTATGAAGTTCAATTTATCTGTTTTATTTTGGTTATGCTTTTGGTGTCATATGCAAGAATCCACTGCCAAATTCAAGGTAAAACAGATTTACTCCTGTTTTTTTCTAAGGGTTTTATGGCTTTAGTGCTTATATTTAGGACTTTGATCCATTTTGAGTTAATTTTTGTATATGTTATGAGGTAAGGGTCCAACTTCATTCTTTTGCCTATGGCTATACAATTATTACAGTACCATTTGTTGAAAAGACTATTCTTCTCACATTGAATGGTCTTGGCACCCTTGTCAAAAATCAATTGATCATTGCTAACAGTTTATTTCTGAAATTTCAATTCTATTCCATTGATTTATATGTCTATCCTTATGCCAGTACCACATAGTTTTGATTACTGTAGCTTGTAATAAATTTTGAAATCAGGAAGCATGAGTCCTCCAACTTTGTTTTTTTTTTTTTTCTTCCCAAGACTGTTTTGGCTTTTCTGGGTCCCTTTTGAGTTTCTATATGAATTCTAGAATCAGCTTGCCAATTTCTATAGAGTCCAGCTGGGATTCTGACAGGGACTGCATTGAATTTGTAGATAAATTTTGGGGAATATTGTTACCTTAACAATATTCTTTTCCAATCAATGGACACAGGATGTCTTTTCATTTATTTCCATCTTCTTTAATTTCTTTCAACAATGCTTTGTAGTTTTGAGTATGCATCTTGAACATCTTTTGTTAAATTTATTCCTAAATATTTTATTATTTTAGATGCTATTGTAAATGAAATTGTTTTCCTAATTTAATTTTGGTTTGTGTTTTGCAAGTGTATAGAGATGCAACTGAGTTTTGTGTATTGATTTTGTATCCTAAAACGCTGATGAACTTGTTTCTTAGTTTAGTGGATTCCTTAGGATTTTCTACTCACAGGATCATGTCATCTGCAAATAGAAACAGTTTTACTTCTTCCTTTCAATCTGCTTTTTATTTCCTTTTTGTGGTTTAACTGACCTGGTTAGAAACTCCAGTACAAAGTTGAATAGCAATGGTGAAAGCAGAACTCCTTGTCTTGTCCCTTTTAGGGGGAAAGCATCCAGTCTTTCATTATTAAGTATGATATTAGCTGTGGATTTTTCATAGATGCCCTTTATTGGGTGAGGATGTTCCCTTCTGTTTCTAGTTTTTTTTTTTTTTTTTAATGATGGAATACATTGAGGTTTTTCATATGGCCTAGCATATAGCTTATCCTGGAGAATGTCTTACGTAGACTTGAGAAGAATGTATATTCTGCTGTTGTTGGATGGAGTGTTCTATAGCTGTCTGTTCTGTTTAGCTGGCTTACGGTGTTTTCCAAGTCTTGTGTTTTCTTGTTGATCTTCTGCCCAGTTGTTCCATCCATTACTGAAACTGCTGTACTGAAGTCTCCAACTATTATCATTGACTTGCCTATTTCCTCCTTTATGTCCTTCAGTTTTTGCTTCTTGTATTTTGGTGCTCTGCTATTAAGTGCATATATGTATATAAGTGTTATATTTTCCTGATGGATTGACCCTTTTATCATTATAAAAATCACTCTTTATCACTAGTAACTTTAAAAAAAAGTATATTTTGTCTGATATTAGTATTGCCACTCCAGCTTTCTTAATGTTATTTGCATGATATATTTTTGTCCATCCTTTTATATTCAATCTATCTGTATCTCTGACTCTAAAGTATGTTTCCAGTAGACAGCATAGAATTTAATCTTTCTTTTTTTCCCAGTGTGACAATCTCTCCCTTTTGATTGGAATGTCTGAGCTGTTCATATTTAGTGTAATTATTGATATCGGTGGCTTTATGCCTGCCGTTTTACTGTTTGTTTTCTATACGTCTTGCATCTTTGTTGTTCCCTTATTCCTCCTTTACTCTTTCTTTTAAACTGAGTATTTTCTGATGTAACATTTTAATTTCTTGAACAATTTTTTGCTATACTTTTAAAGTTATTTTCTTAGTGGTTGCTTTAGGGCTTACCATATACATCTTGTCAGAATTTAATTCAGATTTACACTAACTTAATTCCAATGAGATAAAGAAATGTTCCTATATATTCTATTTTCCCTTTTTGTGGTATTACTGTTATACATATCATTTCTATATATGTTACAAATCTAGCAATACATTGTCATAATTATTACTGTATATAAAATTATGTCTTCTAAAGAATCTGAGAGAAGAAATAGAATGCGTATACTCATATCTTTTGTTATATTAATCTTATTTCCTATATCTGGTTCTC